>NC_084480.1:308063173-308413173 GCF_030035675.1 Rhineura floridana | reverse complement strand
TTTGATCCCAACTTGGTCTCACTAATCTTTTCCCTAAACAAACCACAGTTCCCTGCATTCAGACATCACTGGGAACTGTGGTTTAAAACTGGATGTTGACACTTCTTATCTCCTTGCAGGTGTGAAAAAGGAGGGGAAGGGTGAGCATGTGAGCTCAAGGTTTGCTGAGACTTATTCACATAGTTGGGAAAAATGGTTTCTCATTATGTCAGCTAGGACCATTATATTTTGAGATTCTATGTACCAGACTAGCTTCCTCCGATAAAAAAACCCCATATTCCATATGTGAATCAGACCTGGGATGCGCTCTTTATTTTATTTATTTAAAGGTATTTTTATACCATCTTTCATTAAGAAATAATTCTAAGGCAGTCTACAATCAAGGTAAAAACAGTTCAGGAAACATATAGAACATCGTAAATCCAGTTGCCAAGAATTTTTAAAACTGGGATCAGAAGCCAGGAAACACTTAGGGCTAGGGAACCTTTCAGCCTAGGGGCCACATTTTATCTTGGGCAATTTTCTGGGAGCCACATACCAATGCCAGGGACATCCAGAGGCAAAAGTGGGCAGACCCACAAATATACATTTTACCTTTGTAAAGTAGGCTAGTTTCTATGTGCACACACACTCACACACCCCTCTGTATCCTCCATCCAGTAAAACTAGAAGCATTATCAGAATTCAAGGACACATTCCAGGCACTCAAGGAGGATGTGAAACAGGCCTGGAGAGAGCCCAAGGGCCAAACAGAGAAGCCTGGAGGGCCTCATTTGTCCCCCAGTCCTGAGGTTTCCCATCTCTGGCCTAGGCAAGTGAATATGTTGTTTTCAACAGCCAGCAGAAGCACATTACAGTCAGTGTTTGCCATATGTCAGAAGGGAGATCGTTCCATAATCTGGGCACCACCACAGAGAAGGCCCTTTTCCAAGTTGCCACAAGATTAACTTCTCCAGACCACAGCACAACTAACAGGGCTTCCTCCAAAGAAAGGAGTGAATGGGCAGGACTATATGTCGGGGAGGCATTGTTTCAAGTAACCTGGTCCCGAGTTGTCCAGTTACAAAACCTTGAATAGGACCAATAACAAAATGACCTATGCTGTTCATGGGATGGAGTCAAAGAGCTATGCATAGCACACAAAGAACATCCCCTGGTTGACTTGACTTCCTGCCAAACTTCAGCTTGTTGGGCTTCACCAGAGGCTCACCTCTTTTCACAGGTTTCCTGGATAGAGCCTTGCTTTAAAACAAACTGATTCTCAGAATAACAACTTTTCAGTATCCGTTTCTGGCCTTGTACAGTGCTATTCTGGAATACATATATAGCCCTATCTATTAGGACTGCCGTAGCTGGCTGGGGTACTTTCAGGTTAATGGAGCCTGCGATGATCCTATTGCTGCACATAAGTGTGGATGAAACTCTCTAGGAGCCACAAGAAGGGTGTTTCTAGACTGCCACTATTTTCAGGTGGGATTCAATCACATACCAGCAAATTCTGGTTGTGCAATTAAATCTGATTTGGAGCTCTTTGTCAGGTCCCAGCCAGGGGAGTCCTCATCAGGGGAAGAAGACCAGGAGGTTCTGGTCTTGGACCCAGCCCTGGCTCAGATTCCATCTGAGGTCTAGGGGCCAGGGTCCTATCATGAGGTCCAGGACAGGTCGTCTGCACCTGGGGCATGTTCTTCCTCTGACATCGAGGGTGAACAGCCCTCAAGCTCAGGGGAGAGGCGTTGCCTCTGATGCCAGATGGAGACTGGCCCACCCGGAGGAGTGTCTGACTACAGGCTTGGACTCCTCAGGAGTAAAGGTCTGGTTGCAGGTGATCAGTGGGAGTCAGCTGAGGTTTGGGGTGTAGAGCAGCAGCTCCAGCACAAAAACCCCAGTGGTAGGCTGGAAGGGCTGCTGAAACAATGTGTGTGTGCGCCAGCTCTGTACCTGACCCAGCTAAAGATTGCCTGTGAACCCTGGACCTGTCTCCTGCCTTGCCCCTAACCTTCATTGCTTACAGACTGCTTGGCTTCTGACCCTGATTCTTGCCTGATCCCCTTGTTTTTGAGGTAGACTCTGGACTCTGACTTGGGACTGACTCTGGATACTGCCCTTGTGCTGCCCTCACTTGTGCTTATGATGGGGAGTCTTCTTGCCTCCTTGGAGAGCCCAATTGGGCAGCAAATCAATTTCTCCCAAAGATCAGACTTTTTGTGATAAGGAAAGTGATGGGGAAATGAAGTGGAAAGTGTGACGCTACGCGGCATTATTTAACTTCCCCACAAATGAATCAGAATGAAAGTTCATAAAATAGCCCACACTGTCTAATCCCACTGCAAACAAGTCAGGATGAATGCTCTATAAATAGATTGTCTGAATGTGCCAATAATTGAATTAATCATTCCTAAATCTAGCCTGAAACAATGAAAGATGTCAACCATCCATCCCATTCTGGAAAGAGCCAAGAGTTTTTGGAAGACATTTTTCATCTTCTAAAGAATCATGTGCTTTGAAATAAATTTTCTTTACTGTCTGTTTTTAAAGAGTAGATTTCTCCCACCCCCGAACTGGCTATAGAGTCATTTCCTGAAAAGCTGGAAATCTGAGCATTCCCTCTGCATCACCTTGTTGGCAGTAGACTTGTTACTGGATCAAGAACTTATTTGGAATAATCTCTTTCCAAATCTTTCCAGAGACATCTAAAACACAAACCTGCTTTGTTTCTTATCTTTGGCCTGACTCAAAAACAAAACAATAGATTTTTTTTAAAGGGCTCAATTTGTACACTCATAATCATGGATGATGTTTAGGCCTCACTGGCCAATGGCAGGCCACTTGTGGTAAGCATGTGTTTTGCATGTAATGCTTTAGACTGCTAACAGGATGTCACATGAAGGAATGAAGGAAGGGGAACCCACAATCGGGCAGAGCTTGGAAAAGTTACTTTTTTGAACTACAACTCCCATCAGCCCAAGCCAGCATGGCCACTGGGTTGGGCTGATGGGAGTTGTAGTTCAAAAAAGTAACTTTTCCAAGCTCTGCAATCGGGATAGATAAATCTGTCAATTTTGGTTTCTCTTGCTGTCTCATTTTTCCAATCTTAAGTTCAGTTTGCCACATTCCTGCATCAGTTTGCAATTTTTGTTTATTTGTAAGAAAAAATCCTCACTAAATTTTACCCATATTTTAATGTGCATTTCTCCTACTATACACATTTTTGCAAGCAATTTTCTCTAATATCATCAATTTGTAATGTAATTTTTCATGAATATATGCATTTTTATGCATACTTCCCATTAATACATCCATTTTTGTTTGGAGAACTATCTTGCAAAACTCAGAAGAGATAGCTGTGTTTTGCTTTGTTTTTATTTATTTAAACATTTATATACTCCACTTTCATATAAAATATCCCAAGGTGATGTACAACCTTGGGTTTACACATGGTTTTGAGAAGTGACAATGAAATAGGTTCATATTAAAATGTGAACCAAACCAAATTTCTCCCCTTTTCTTGTCCCACACATATCGGGGAGAGGGTTGGGCTAGAAGCCTTTCAGTTGATATCCGTATTCAGAGAATGCATGGAGGAGCATTTAATGAACCCCCACCTGAAGTGGCACAGTGAATCCAGACCCAGGGCTGGCCCTATCATTAGGCGAAGTGAGGCAGCCACCTCAGGCAGCTGATTTTGGATTTTATCGTTATGCAGTGGCTGCTGATGTAAATTGGAACTGGTAGGCCAGAAGGCAGAGAGGCCAACAGGAAGTGAAGCCAGAGCCAACTAATTCTAATTTTGGCCTCCTCTTCCTCCCTGCTGAGTTCCACAAGGGCAGCACTGAGACTACGAAGGAGGACGCAGACAGGCAGGGCCACCCCCTGGACTGAATGTGAGGAAGAAGGCAGGCCGGTAGGTGGCAGCTGGTTGAAGGCAGACGGAGGCTGGTGGGACAGTGCCCCGCTTGTCTTAATGGACCAGCCTCCACTGGTATTATGAAAGGGCAGCAAACTGTAAGTTATTTAATTTATTATGTTTACTGCCATGAAGGCTCTTGGGGGATTTTCTGCATCATATGTCAGAAAAACATGGTCAGTCTTGGGTATGATAAATGACTATGGTGACTCTGGCAGCAAAATGTCTTGGTCCAGTCCTGACAGTCCCATGTTTATTGCTTAAGAACGTAAGAGCCTGGTTGCTGGATCAGGCCAATGGCCCATCTAATCCAGCATCCTGTTCTCACAGTGGCCAACCTGATGCCCATGGGAAGACTGCAAAAGGAGAATTTTCATCCACTGTTGGTGAGAACAAGGCCTTATTCTGGATGGGTTATTTTAGATGCACTGCGTCTGGTTTGCATCAGAAAAGTTTGAAAATATTTCCACAGTCCAGTATAAGACATCAAGCTAGTGGGGAGAGGAAGGGGGGAATAATAGCAATGTTTTCCCCCCAAAATATTCATATGAATTAGGATTAAGACAGGGAAAAAAGGAATGAGTCATGCAGACTAACAGTGATGGCTGGTGATCACTGGAACTGGGAGGCCAACAGGAGGCAGAGCCAGAGCCAATGACAGACGGAACCAACTCCTTCTGGTTTTGTCTTCATTCTGCTCCTTGGTGAGCCTACAATAGGCAACACCGAGACTGAGGAGGTGGAAGCTGAAAGACAGCACCACCTCCTGGGCCGGATGTAAGTATGAAGGCAGACAAGTGGGGACTGAATGGTGAGCAGACTGAGATTAGTGGGGCACTGCACCATTCACCCTAATGAACCAGCCTTCACTGCTGACTTTTTGGGGGCAGAGGGGGAGACTTTCAGTGAAACCTTTCACCCGCTGCAAAAAAAGCTCCCCATTTCATTGATTTGGGGAGGGGGGCGCATGAATAGAGGTGAAATATATTTGCCTACCTTGATGTGGCAACTGTTGCTTTACGGGAGATTATCTGCATCACGATCTCCTTCCCACATTTGGCAAATGGCTTTTCCCAACAGGTAAGGGAGGATCCTACTATGGACTATGTTGTGAATGGGCTCCTTTAAAAGTAACAGTCGCCACTTTCCACGGAGGCCATCAGCACAGCACAGGCTACAGTGTGCTCGCTCCCATCATGGAAAAAAGTGATGCCTCACAGAGGATGACTTAGCCTTTGAGCGAGTGGGAACTTCAACCCACTCCCAAAGACAACCATTGGACCAAAAATCAAACTCCGAGAAAACCAAATACAGCACTTATATACACCTTCTTTGCTTGCCAGCCTTGAATGGTTTTCACTGTGCATTTGAATGGGTGAGCCGTTATCAGGACTTGAGCCTGGAAGGGGCTCTGAACTGGCAACTGAAGGGATGCAAGGCAGGGATTCAGTCTCTGCACCTCTGACATTTGTCAAATACTTGTAAACCACTTAAAGGTTTTCTACTTTTAAGTTGCTTTAAGTTGGATTCCTGCACTGAGCAAGGGGTTGTACTCGATGGCCCCTTCCAACTCTACTATTCTGTGATTCTACTATCAAGGAGTATACAAATTCTGTTAAATAATATATATATCATATGTATTTCAAGGGGGGAAAGGCTATACTTAAAGGGGAAAGAGGAGAGTTCTGAATGAGAGACATTAGTTCTCCAAATTAACCACAAAGGTTAGAATCACTTTCATAAGGCACTTTCATTCAAAGAAATCAGGAAGTGAGGCATAACCAGAGACTGATATTACATCTTTAGAAAAGGGGGACTGATGTGGGGTACTCTGTCCAAAAGGTACCTTTCCTCTCTAGGAATGATGGGAAAAAAGGTCAGTAGACAGTCCTGATTGGTTGGCGCCTATGACATCACTACCATTTTCCCATCCCAGGTGAAGATTGCATTTTGGGTGGGGGACCACCCACTGTTTTTCTTCAAAAAATAATGGTGACAATGACAAATGTATTGATAGAAATACACCCAATGCTTTAAAATGAAAGGTGCAAATGAGCTGCCAGTGCAAGATATGAGGAGGAAGGCAAAACGACAGCTGAACTGGTGTTTGATTCACTGGCAAGTATAGCTATTCTGTTTACAAAGTCAGAAGAATGTCCAGCTCATATCATGGCTCAAGGACCTGCTGTCATTTCTCTTTTTGTCTTGAGCCAGAAAGGGTGCAAGGCAAAGCAATGAGGTGTCGACATGAAAATGAACTGGTGCAGTCATACCTTGGGGAAAAAGCATGGAATTTCAGGGCTACCAGTGCTGCTTCTGTGCGGACATAAACGTGTCAGTCTATATAAGCAATTATGTGATCTCAGTTGTTCACAGTCCCCTGGAAGAAGGGAAGGAACTGGAAGAAAAAGAGTGGGCTGCTAGTGACATTTCAGAGCAACCAAGAGACAGTCTTTTCATCTGCTGAGTCAGAGGCAGACAATCACATGGAGTAAAATTGGTGATAATTAGCAGCAGGTCAGCATAGGGTGCCTAACCGTAAAAAAGAGAAGGCGGGGAACGGAAGAAGAGCTACATCAACCAGGATGCTGAGATGAAAAGGCCAAACAAAAAGGGAACGGCTGCTGGTCTTTGTGAGGAAGGAACACTTTCAGAACTGCCTGCCTCCTCAATACTTTAGCACATTCGCAAACATTTTGTTTCTTGTTATCTTAATTTGAAAAACACGGTTCCCCATTCAGCCATTGCACAGGCGAAGGCCTGGGGCTCTTTGTGACACTGTCCACGTCTCTAAGAGCAGGCCTGGGATTACAGTCCTTAGGCCAAAGCAGTATCCTGTGGGATTTGCTTGCCAGAAAGGCTGCAGGCACTGGGGTCCAAAACCACACATTACAGACACATTAACAGGTCATTCCAGACAAATTTAAGGGAAGGGCCACAGCTTGGTGGTAGAACATCTACTTTGCATGCAGAAGGTCCCAGGTTCAATCCCTGGCGTGTCCAGGGAGGGTGGGAAAAAGACTCCCTGTCTGAAAACGTGAAGAGCTGCTGCCAGTCAGAGTAGACGAGCTAGATGGTCCAATGGTCTGACTCTGTATAAGGCACCTCCTTGTGCTTGTGCAACAAGCTGGCCCTATTACAACAGGAAGAGTCACTCTCAATGGGGCCAAACTGGAAGTGGCAAAAGGCACTTTGTTTAGAAGATTTATAAACCACTTGGATCAATGAGATCTCCAAGCAGGGTACAGATAAAACTGTAAATGAAATACGGCTAAAATCCAGAAACCAATTAAGAAGAAATACACGTAAAATAATATATAAACCAAACATACATAACAAATTTTGAGCAACAAACAAACACCCCCTTTCACAGTCCAATTCACAGGCTACGAAAGTGGGGGCATTTTAAACACTGGGACACAAAATTGATCATTATTATGTTTACGTCTGACCTTTCCTCCAAGGAGCTCAAGGTGTCACATATGGTTCTCCCCCAGTCTGGATTCTTCCACCAGCTGCTGGTTGCCATTTTCCTTTCCCAAAAGCTTCCAAGAGTGATGCTACATGTAGCATTGCTTTTATTGGGATTTGGGGGTCACCATTTTAGCCCTGGAAGCCTCCGTAAAAGTGGCACTACACCCTTACGTTGCATCGCTCCAGTGGACTTTTGGAATAGGGAAATAGCCATTGCTAATTGGCAGCCCCCAGAAGGAGCTCTGGGCAGCAGAAATTAATCCTCCCCCCTGGAGTTTTGAACCCCCTGCCCCTGGAAATTGACAGCAGGCGTTGATCCCCATGCCACCTCCCCTGCCCATAACCCCCAAATTTGAGTCACAAGTTTTCATCTGCGAAGTTTCTGCTCAGCCCTAACACTGACCTCTTGTCCTGTCCACTCTCCCCCCACCTCCAAATTGCCCGTCCAGTGGCTTTTCCTGCTGCAGATTATCAAATGCACGTCTGCAGGGGTGTTTTGGATTGTGACATGTGATTTGACCCTGACAGCAAGCTACCACCCAAAGGCCTTTTTCAAATACGATCCAAGAACAAAAGGATTGAAAAGGGGTAAGTTGGCTGCCTAGTGGATTCTAAAGAGTAAATTTAACTATGAGTAATGCTCTGTGTATGAAGCAGCAGTGCTATGTCAAGTTCTTCCTCCTCCTAAGATTTAGCCTGACTTGCTTGTGTTGTTTCATGGGAAGCTGCCTTGGTCCACCTTGATCCATCAGTGGCTCTCCAGGGTTTCAGGCAAGGGTTTCTCCCAACCCTACTTGGATGGAAACGCTAAGGACTGAATCTGGGCTCTTTTGCATGCAGCGCATGTGCTCTCCCACTGAGCTATTGCTCTTCCTCCTGTGTTTTGCTGCTAGCAACCGTCAATGATGTCATCAAGGAGCCATAGAGGAAACACATAACTTTTACACCAATGTGTGGTTCTCTGTCAACAGAGGCTGTGTATCCTCCTGACAAGGCCACCTCTTCAGTCAGGCTTTCTTCATGCTTTCAGGTAAGATTCCAACACAGCTCGCTACCTACCTTAATTGCCATTGCTCGGTTGATCAACCCATCTTGTTGAGCACTTCCAATGAGCAGGTCCACCTTCAAAGGTTGAGAACGTTGCAGGGCTGCAGTGAGAGGTTCCTGGAGGTAGAATCCATCAACCACTGGGCTCCAGTACTGGAACGGCCCACTTATAGCCAGAAGCTACAATGTGAGCAGAGAGAAATTTGGAGAAGTGCAACTTTTGAAGGATAGCTGTGTTTTATTTCATGTTTTGGTTCAAGAAGAGCGAATTAAGAAGTTAAAATGCAAACAAACTTGATTTTTTCCTCCATCACTCTATGCCAATTATATTAAATTACATGTTTACCTTTCCTTCTTCCCTAGCCCATCCTAATTTCCCAGACTCAAGGCCAATATTTATCCAAACAAAATGAAAGATCTAAATGGCAAACATTTTCTTTCTGCCCCGTGATGGTTGCAGAGAGTCGACCTCTGCAATGTACACATTTTGAGCTATGCTACCAAAACAAGAAATAGGCATACCCTGGTTTGTGCATCGTTGAGGACTTTGGCTGGCAACTGGCGGAGGCAGGATGCAGTTTCTTCGCTGCTGGCTGAAGGGCAGCCAAGTTCGCGAGCCAAAACGGCAGCTTGTGTCCGTGCTTTCTCCTGGCTGATCGCTGACACTGGAGAGAAAGCAGAGCCGCCCTAAAAAGAGAAAACAGACTCCCAAGTCAAGTTGGCTGTGGATCCATGCGCTTCCCCAATGCATCTTTTAAAAAGTGATTAAATCCTGGAAAGAAAAGAACAATTACACAAAGCAGTCTGCTATTTGAAACAACTGATGGTAGAGAACACCAAATGCTGGCCCTTATTCAAAGGTCTGTCAGAGCTTTGCTTTCCCTCCTGTTAGGGATGAGCAAACCTGTCAATTACAGTTTCTCATTGTTCCAGTCTTAAATTCAGTCCACAGTTTGTGAATTTTGTAAAGTCTTTGTGAAAATTCATCAGCGTTTAGTGCAAATTTCTCCTAATAAACACATTGCGGTATGCAATTTTGCCCAATAAACATGTTTTGCAAGCAATTTCCAACAGCATTTCTGTATGTTACTTTCACAAATACATGCATTTTAGTACACACTTTAGTCTATGCGTTTTTGAACGCGTTACTTGGCTGGAGTATTACTTGACTTCCAAAATTCAAAGAAGTGCAAATTTGGAAGGAAAGCTGCAATTCAGTTCACATATTGTTTCAGGAAGTAGGGGTGAAAACAATCCATCAGTTTTGGTTCTCTCAGGCTGTTTTCACACTGCACTTTATTCCGTTATTCTAACGATTTCTTACGTGGTAATTTGCGCATTATATTTGATCTTTCACACAATGTACAAGTTCTGGAATTCTAATGGAATATAGTGCAAGTCTAGCACTAATTTTTAGGATAAATAATACCAGAAATAATCTGTTTGCAAGCTTGGGAACCTGGAAAATTACAGGAGTTTTTCACTAGCTGCAGCCGTTCATGTGACAGGCATTCCAACATGCAGTGTGTTCCCACCCTTTAGGTGCAAGGCTGCAACAGATCCTCCGTGGCGCAGAGTGGTAAGTGGCGGTAACGCAGCCGAAGCTCTGCTCACGGCTGGAGTTCGATTCCAACGGAAGGAGGAAGTTGAATCTCCGGTAAAAGGGGTCGAGGTCCACTCAGCCTTCCATCCATCCGTGGTCGGTAAAATGAGTATCCGGCATATGCTGGGGGGTAAAGAAAGGCCGGGGGAGGAACTGGTAATCCCACCCCATATATGTGGTCTGCCTAGTAAACGTTGCAAGACGTCACCCCAAGAGTCGGAAACAACTCGCACTATAAGTGCGGGGACACCTTTACCTTTTATATATATATTGACGTTCCCTGAGATAGAGAGCTAGAGAAATTGTGCTCCATGGAACACCGAGCCTGCGGAGAATTGTGTTGTTGTTATGTGCCTTCAAGTCGATTTTGACTTATGGCGACCCTCCTGTAGCCCCAGGGACCCTTGGCCATGGCCCCACCTGGCCGCCGTTTGGAGTCAGCCCTGGCATCTGTGACAACCTTTCATGGCAGAAAAGGCTATATTCTGGGATAACTAAAGGGAAGGAGCATCTAATGTTAATTAAAAAGTCTGGGGGTGCTGATGGCATCACATTCTACTCATTGTCTATCTAGTGTCTATTGGATAGGAATGGCAGAACAATGCCTTTACATTTAGACTGATGCTGTTCAGTTAATTAGAGAGAGATCTTTGCTTGACATGAAGACAACAGAAGATAACTAGACAAGATCTGATGTAAAATAGCAAGGCAGGATTAGTTAAACGCTGGTTTCACAAATGACTCATCCTGAATTTGGAACATTGGTTAACACTCAGAGTTGTCGAAACTTGTTTTTCCACACACACAAAAAAAGAATTGCAAGATAAGCAAAAGGCATGCACAAGGATATGTTTGACTTTGCCTGGAAAGTATCTGCTACACTGATCACATCAAAAAGAAAATTAATTAGTATAACTATATTTAAAGGAAGGATACGACCATTCATTCTAAAGTATGTCATAACTATGTAACTGTATATTGATGGAATTTATGCATCATACCTTGATGCCTTTTGATTTTAGACCTTGGTTCCCAAACTGTGGTCCGTGGACCACCAGTGGTCCACAAGCTTCATTCAGGCGGTCCACAATACGTCCACATTAAAGATTCATATTGGTTTTAATTGTATTTTTATTGCTTATTTTATTTTATTTTATTGCAATTTGAATTCTATGGGATGCTAATTGTAATACAACAAAATACAATATAAGAAATTAAAGAATCAATAAAACCATAATTAAAATAATCCAGCATTACAAGTGCTATGCAAGCAGGAAAATAATTAAGCAGTGAGCCAAGACCACCAGGAATTTTCAGTTGGTTTGTGGGGGAAAAATGGGAACCACTGCTTTAGACACACTTGTCACACCTGTCTTTCAGGATAGCAAACCGAGCGTTAGGTGTGGATCATGGGCAAAAGCCCACTGACACTGTCTGTCTGCCAGGCTTGACTACTGCCATGTTACCCCAGTCCCAATACTGATATGAGTCCAAAACATCTAGGGACGTACTCCTCTGTGTTTTGGGTGGGGTGGGGATACTAAGAAAGAAACCTTGTGTTCTTAGGATCTGCTGGTTTCTAGTAACTGCTAGTTTCTCCTTAAGGGGGACTGATGCCCTCTGTCCTCTCCGTGTATTTAAAGTTTGGTATGTATGAAGATTTTATAAAATGACAAGGATCCACTGAGGATGGTTTCACTGTATTTCATCCCACTATATCAGCCTTCACCAACATGGTGCCATCCAGATGTTCTGGACCACAACTCCTATCAGCCCCAGCCAGCCCAGCATCTGGAGAGCACCACGTTGGCAAAGGCTGGTCTAGTGTGATAAAGTACAGTGAAACTATCCGCAGTGGATGGGAGTTGTAGTCCAATACATCTGGATAGCACCAGACTGGCAAAGGGTGCTTTATACAATCAGGGAGCTGATTTAAAATTCTTTCCTCCCCATGCCCCTAAAGATGCTCTCGAGTCTTCATTGCTGTAAATAAGGCAAGTCCCTTAGGTCCAATACTTTTTCTTTTTCTTTTGGTTATGGATATAATTGGTTTCCAAATATAATTAGAAAGAGACGCTGAGTCAGTCCTGCACTCTCACCAGATTTGAATGACTCCCAGTGGGCCACTTAGTTTTCTGCTGTCCAAGGATTCTGCCCTTTAACTGTCTGCCTTATAAGAAAACTATTTTAGAAATCTTGAAAAGAAAAAGGGAGCCACATTTGACTCTGACTCATTTAGAGACAGTGGGTGTGACCCAGAGAACACTGGACATGGCCAAGGCTTGGCCTGCACATTACTTTATCACACAAAAACAGCCAGAGGAGGCTCCGCAAGGTGTCTTACCCAGAGCTATAGCTCTCCCTGCGGCTGTTCCGTAAGGCGTGGAGAGTTTCACGAAATGGCTTCCCGTTCCCTGCAGTGGCATAGGTTGCTCTGGGAACTCTCCATGCCAAGTCAAAGAACCATCAGGGAAGCAGCAGCGGTAGAAAGGTCCAGCACCATGTCAAGGTTGTTGCACAAACTGCAGCCTTACTTGAAGAAAGCAGATCTGGCTTCAGTTGTTCATAGGCATGAGTGAATCTGTTAAATTCAGTTCCTTGCAGTTGCTGATATTTTTATTCTTAAGTTCAGTTCTCTACATTTCCACAACAGTTTGCAATTTTTTATTTTTTAAAAAAGGCTTAATGGAATTCATCACCATTTTAGTGTAAATTTCTCCTAATATACACATGTTTATATGCTATTTTGCCTAATATACATATTTTTGCCTAATATACATATTTTTGCAAAGCAATGTGCCCTAATATTATGCATTTTGGATGTGCTTTTCACCAATATATGCACTTTACAACAGCATATGCAATTTTGGCTGTAAAACTGCACAGCACAATTCAGAGAAGTTTTGAATTTTGAAGGACGTCTGTGTTTCAGCTCATGGAATTATGGAATGCCCTCCCAGATGAGATACGCCTGGCGCCTTCTTTGTTATCTTTTCGGCGCCAGGTAAAAACCTACCTCTTCGCCCAGGCATTTTAAACTTAAATTTAATTTTATTTTAAACTTAACTGTAACTGTATTTTTATTTTATTCGTATTTTAATTTTGTTTTTAAATATGTTTTATATTGTATGTTTTAATCCACACTTGTTCGTTTTTAAATGTGGTTTTATTTTGCTGTACACCGCCCTGACAGCTTGTTGCTATAGGGCGTTTTAAAAGCGTAATTAAATAAATAAATAAATAAATGTGCTGTTTCAGAAAGGTCAAATCTGACAGGTTCACCTTTATATGCAAACTAAAAAGAATTTCTCCCCCATCTTTAGTTTATTTCTGCCATAGTTTCACTCACACTTGGCTACTGCAATGCTCTCTACATGCCTTTAAAGACAGTTGGTACAAAGTGCAGCTGCCAGAATATTGGTTGGTGCACAGCAATTGAAGCACAATGTGCCAATCAGATATTAGCTACAATGACTACCCAATAAGTTTTAAGGTTCGATTTAAGGAGCTCACATTTATATATTTATTCATGCAATTTATATACTACTTATTTTGGGGGGGTGTCTCTAAGCATTTTGCAACATTTCTTTAAAACATCATAAATAGTGTTTGAATACAAAAAAGGAAAAGAACATAAGAACATAAGAAGAGCCTGCTGGATCAGGCCAGTGGCCCATCTAGTCCAGCATCCTGTTCTCACAGTGGCCAACCAGGTGCCGGGGGAAGCCCGCAAGCAGGGAGAGAGTCAGCTCAGTCTTTGCTAAAAAGGGCAGCTTTAGTCTTCCTTAAACACAACCACAAGCTCTGTTTCTCTAGGTTAAATAAAGGTCAGGCTGTTCTAGGCACATTATAAAACACCACAATTAACAATTAAATAAATGTAAATGTACTGCCTTCAAGTCGATTCTGACTTATGGTGACCCTATGAATAGGGTTTTCATGAGGCTGAGAGGCAGTGACTGGCCCAAGCTCACCCAGTGAGCTTCATGGCTATGTGGGGATTCAAACCCTGGTCTCCCAGGTCATAGTCAAACACCTTAACCACTCATTCTCTTTTAAGCATCCACTTTAAAGCCCCTTAACAGCCTGGAACCAGGATATCCCAAGAGCCACCTTTGCCCTGCCTAAAGCTAAAAATTGTCCTCGGAGGCCCTGCTCTCTGGCCCTTTCACTGGAAATCTGGTTGGCAGGAAAGACAGTCTTCCTATTGGTGATGGCAAATCCACCACTGCCATGATGCAGCCCCGAGAAGAATGTGGCCCTTGGGGTGAAACCAATTCCCCATCCCAGCAACTCCCATTGAATGAAACTGAGCTTACTTCTGAGTAAGCACATATAGGATTGCACCGCTGATGTGACAAGTCTACCAGCCACTAAAGTGGAACTGGCAGGTCTCAGAAAAGTTTCAAACTGTTTGCTTTGCAGGGCATTTTGCTAAAAGCAAGCATTTGTTTATTCCTTCTGGCTGGGAGTTTGCAATGTGTTCAGCACTCTGAGCGTTCTGCTGGTTTCTGTTTTACAGGCCACTTCCTCAATGTGCATGTTTTTGATAACTTTTTATATCCATATCCATACATAACCCAGATCTATTTATTATCATCTACCCTGTTCTCCTGACAACCTCAAGAACAGCCACACGAGAGCTATAAACTGCCTAAAGGGATATTATTTCCACAAGGAGAAAGCTGTTCCCAGCATACACCTTAATCTGTTTTGTTTTTAGGGGAGGCAAATGATATTTCTCATTAGACTAGATTCAGCTCAGAGGCTGCTGACCCACCCCTAGAATTTTGATTTATTTATATAAAAATATATACCCTGCTTTTCTAATAGTTCTGCATTTCAAAGGTGGCTGAGATCTGATAGTACTAAGCCAAATAGACAAATGATGTGACTCAGTAGCATATATGCTCATATGTATTTTATTTAAAACATTTGCACAGGAAGGGAATTTGGGGTGCTTTATTCCATTTCAACAATGGATTATGATTTAGAAACAGATTGATAAGATCTCCTTAAGTTTGCCAATAAGGCAAGCTCAAATTACTTTTGAGGTGGTATTTAACACCCACCAGGTTGAACAAAATTCATGCAGCCAATCACATTAAATGTTGGAAATCTAGTGCTGTAAATGCCAACCTAATACATATGTGGTGGAATTGTCCAATTGCTGTGAATTATTGGAGGCTAATCACTCAAAGGATCTTGGGTATAATTGGGCACGCGATAAGACTGACTCCAGTGATCTTCAGCATAATAGGATGTCATGTTAAATGTGAAATTATTTGTTTTAACATAATAATCCTTATAGAGCTATGTGATGATCCTGTATTAGAGTAAATAGGGTAAGTGCTGTTTGTATAGGAGATACATGGTAAGTGGAGTGAAAGAAGAGGGGGAGTGAATGGGCAGTAGAATGCTGGATGATTGGCTGAGTGTTTAAAATGGCTGAGCGTATAAAAGGAAGAATGACAGTGGAATCTGGGTGATGTGGTGGATGTGATGTGATGAAAGTGAGTGGGTTGTTTTGGTGGGTTTTAGAGAGTTGTTTGCCAGGAGAGCGTGGAGAAGAAGGGGGGTGGAGTTCGGATTAGTATTAGATAAAACCATATGCTTATGTGCCTTATGAAGAAATCTTGTTATCTTTGTTATCTTTGTTATCTTTAATAAAAACTATATTTGGTTTACCAAAGGCCTGATCCTTGGCTGGGGTTTCACAGACCAGAAGGGAGGGTAAGGTAATGACCAAGGCTGAAGGGATACTGTAACAAATGGTGGCAGCGGTAAAGAGAATAACAATACAAGTATTCAGAGTCTCTGGGAATACTGGTATTAGGACGTGACTGGTGGTGCTGCCTAGCAGGGGGATCTGTTGAGATCTGTGCTAGGGCGGGGAGAGAAACCATAAAAAAGGACAGTCCGGACTGGTGGAGTCCCTGGTGGTGCCTAGTGACAGGCAGTAGCCACGAGCAGGTAGGAATCTGACAGGGAGAGCCAGGGAAGGGCGTCACATGTGGTGGCAGTAGCGGTGGGATCCGAACAAAGGAGACTACGTCACAGGTGTTGGCTGTAGCGGTGGTACGAATACTAGAGAATCCCTAACAGTGGTGTGGCAAACAGAAATAACAAAACAAGATTACTTGTGAGAATGACTGGCAAAGAGTGTGTGGCAAAGAGTGAGTGAACTCAAACACCATGGCTGAATATATAAAAATGAAAAGAGAGGAGCTGGTGGAGAAGTGCATAACATTCAATTTACCTCACGAGGGTAAAGGGGTAGATGAATTGAGGGTAGCACTTATAGGATTTGCAACTGCCCAGCAAAAACAACCTGTCAGGGAAGAGACCCCAGAAGGATACTTAAGCAATCCTGCTTATATAGAGTATTTGAGAGAGAAGTTGAGGATGGAAGCTGATGGGAAAGATAAACAGCGAGAGTTGGAAACTGAGAAGTTGAGGATGGAAACTGAGAGATTGAGGATGGAAGCTGAGAGATTGAGGATGGAAGCTGAGGAAAAAGATAAACAGAGAGAGTTGGAAGCTGAGAGATTGAGGATGGAGGCTGAGGAAAAAGACAAGCAGAGGGAGTTGGAAACTGAGAGATTGAGGATGGAAACTGAGAGAATGAGAGTGGATGCGGAGATACAAGGGGAAAGATTAAAATTGGATAGAGAGAAATTTCACTCTGAGGAGACAAGGAAAGACAGAGATGGAGCAAAAATAAAAATTACTCCAAAGGACTTTGCTGTCTATGAGCCTGGTCAAAATCCTCAAATTTATCTCACAACCTTTGAAAAGGCAGCTCAGTTGTGGGGGCTACCTGAAGATAAATTCATGCAGTATTTATCAAACCTGATCAAAGGGGAATTGGCAGAGGTATACCAATATTTCCCCTCAGACAGGCCCGTCACCTATGCTGAGTTTAAAGAGGCAGTCTACAAAAGATTCAGACTGGGGCCTGATTATTTTAGAAAGCTTTTCAGAAACTGCCAGATACAGACAGGGAGGTCTTTCGTGGAGCTGGGGGCAAAACTGATGGACATATTTGGGAAATGGCTGACAAGTGCAAAAGCTCAGTCTGTGGAGGAGGTGAAAAACCTCATGATACTGGATCAATTATACCATCAGTTACCACCAGAAATAAGGCTCCTTGTCAAAGACCGTTCCCCTACATCGGTGCAGGCCGCCGAGATGGCGGATCACTTTGCCTCCAATAGAACTGGCTGGGTGGGGAAAACATCAAGAAATTTTAAACCCAGACCATATAATGCTGGCAGAAGGGATGTGGTACCACAGCGAGTGAGTCCTCCAATAAAATCTGAAGGGCACAGGACACCCCAGAGTGGATCTGTTGTTGGGCTGGTGACCAGTAGGCATTACTGTCTCTAGTTGTTTTCCATGAAGCCTGCAAGTTTGAAGACGTAACTGTGGTTAAGGGGGAGTTATGTCTATGCCCTGTCTGGGAACGGACTGCCAGGGCCGTTGCTATGGTAGCCATCTGATAGCGACTGGGAAAGTTCTAACAGAGTCTGTGTGTTGTCGTCTTCTGAATTATGCCTCTGAGCTGAGAGGCTGTCTTTTCTGTTTATCTATGGAGAGAGATGTACCAGAAGGGGGGGGGTGACTGAAGAATCTCTACATGTATTTACTCTTAAGCCTCTGGCCTTAATGTCTTTCAATAAAGACTCTTAACATGTTCTGAAGAAGTTTTTTGCTCAACTTAACTCCAACGTAATGTATGCTGTTTCACACAACAATGCACACATGCCAACAGTGGTAGCAGAGGATGGTTGCGCTCCACAGCGCATTACACGGGAGTAAGTTGCTGGTCTGAACGGCAGACGGAGTTCCAGAGAGGGCAGCTTGATTGATTGAACCAGACGGAGGTGAGCAACATGGCTGTAAACCTGTCTGGGGGAGGCTTGCCGATGGAACGGCTGAATGAAAAGAATTATGGCAGCTGGAAGCCGAGGATGAGGGCTTTGCTGATAACAGAGGATTTATGGGAAGTGATTGAAGAAAACCCCCCGGCGGTACTGACCGCGGCCTGGAAGCGTCGAGACCAGAGGGCACAGGCGTTTATAATCTTGGCTCTATCGGATTCTCAACTGATGTGTGTGAGAGATGAGCCGTCGGCTAAACAGATGTGGGACGCGTTGCAGGATTTGTCCCAGGAATGGCAGCGGAGGCAGGAGGCGCAGAGAGCCGAGCTGATGGAGGCTGTCAGAAGCAAGGAGGAGAAATGTGCCGAACCGGAGCAGGCTGTCGAAAGCAGACAGGAAAACAAGCGGGAGCAGCAGTGGCTGAAGTCTTGTTTTGCCTGTGGGGCTTGTGGGCATCTCCGTAAAGGTTGTCCAGTCAAGCGAAACTCCAGGGACGGAGGCTTGAAGCAAGGCAGTGTGAACTTTGTTTGTAAACAGAACTCTCAAGATGTACGACCTGTGAACTGGTTGCTCGACAGCGGAGCAAGCCATATATTAATCAATGACAGACATTTGTTTTACGTTTCAGAAGAAGTGAAAGACTTTGTTTTACTTGCTGATGGATCACGGAAATCCGTAAAAGCTAAAAGTCTGGTGAAATTTGACAAGCTTGGAATAATGTCAGACTGTTTGTTTGTTCCGGAATTGGCTCATAATATTTTATCAGTGGGCAAACTGGTGAGTTGTAATTATTCAATTTTGTTCCACAAAGACCAATGTTTTATAATGAGGGGAGATGAAGTGTGCATGCAGGGAAGCCTTAATGATTCACAGTTTGTAATAAAGAGCAGTCAAGCAGGGTGTGCTGTGTTAAACGCTGAGGCACAGGTACATCAGGGCTGCGTCCATGAATGGCATCAAAGGCTGGGGCATGCAAACCTTGACACGATAAAGAAAACCCCTTTGCACAGTGAAGGCATGCGTTTAAGAGACTGTGGACAGTTAATGGATTGTGATTCTTGTAATCAAGCTAAAATGACTATTGCACCAATAAACCGGGAGGCTGAGAGAACCACAACAGCTCCCTACCAGCTAGTACATGTTGATTTAGCAGGGCCAATAAATGCTTCACGAGGAGGTGCGAAATTCTTCATGGTACTGGTAGATGATTTTTCAGGATTTTGTCATGTTTTTCTGTTAAAGCATAAAAGTGAAGCTGAGCAGAAGCTGAAACTGTTCATTAAGAGAATCGAAACTCAACACTTGGTCACGGTGGGGGCTATACGCTCGGACCAAGGTGGGGAATTTACGAGTAAAGCATTGAGTGACTTTCTGGAGAGTAAGAGAATAAACCAGAATTTCACTGCTCCACACAGCCCGTTTTCCAATGGAACTGCTGAGAGAAAAAATAGGGTGCTTGGGGAAGCAATGAGAGCCATGCTGCTGGATTGCAGTTTAGGGAATTCTTTCTGGGCGGAAGCAATTCTTTATGCGAATTACATTCACAACAGGGTGTTACACAGTGCTATTGGAATGTCTCCTTATGAGAAACTTACTGGCAGAAAGCCTAGAATACAACACATTCAAAAATTCGGGGCAAGGTGCTGGATCCACATTCCACAGGGAAAAAGGAGGGGCAAGCTTGCGCCCAGAGCACAGCAAGGTTTTGTTTTGGGATTTCAGAATGCATATTACAGAGTTTGGTGTCCAGAAACACGGCAGTTAATTCTGAGTAGAAGCATTAAAGTCTCAGAAAAGCCTTGGGATCAAAGGGAGACAGTTCTTCTTACAGGAACAAATGACACACAAACACAAACACAAACACAATCACAGAAATTTAAGCCAGATCTTGACATTAAAGTGGAAGGTACACAAATTCCTCTCAGAGATGCTTTGCATGAGCTCATTTGTGGAAAACGCAGATCAAAGAAACGAAAAGCAGAGGAAATGGATGATCCTGAGCACGCGGTGCCAAGCACAAGCACAAATGGGGGGGCAGAGAGAGCCGAAGCTCTGGTTCCTTTAAGACGCTCCACGAGAGCGAATTTAGGCAAACCGCCTGACAGATTTACTGTGGGATTAATAACAAGTCCTGTAATGAATAAAGTTGTAGACATGGATCCTGAGACACTTTATTTGACATGTGTTGAACCAAAGTTTGAGTGAATAAAGTTTTGAACTGTACTGAGATGTAATTTTGAACTGTACTGAACTGAAAATGTATGATGCAATGTACTGAAATGTATTGCAAGAGGTATTGTAGAAATGTATGACTGTATGACTATGTATTATGGAGATGTATTTCATGTATATTTTGCAGTCTTAATGGAAAAAGGGGAGACTGTTGGGCTGGTGACCAGTAGGCATTACTGTCTCTAGTTGTTTTCCATGAAGCCTGCAAGTTTGAAGACGTAACTGTGGTTAAGGGGGAGTTATGTCTATGCCCTGTCTGGGAACGGACTGCCAGGGCCGTTGCTATGGTAGCCATCTGATAGCGACTGGGAAAGTTCTAACAGAGTCTGTGTGTTGTCGTCTTCTGAATTATGCCTCTGAGCTGAGAGGCTGTCTTTTGTGTTTATCTATGGAGAGAGATGTACCAGAAGGGGGGTGACTGAAGAATCTCTACATATATTTACTCTTAAGCCTCTGGCCTTAATGTCTTTCAATAAAGACTCTTAACATGTTCTGAAGAAGTTTCTTGCTCAACTTAACTCCAACGTAATGTATGCTGTTTCACACAACAACGCACACATGCCAACATCTGTGTACCCTAAAAGTGAGGAGAAATTATGCTACAAATGGGTAGACCGGGGCACCTACGTTTTCAATGTGAGGTTGCCAACCCCATTAGTAATCCTGCTCAGACAAGGGCAGTAAAGATAGAACCAAAAGAGCTAACAGTGAAAAAAGTTCAGTTCTGCCAGATAAACTGGACAAAAGTAACAGACTTGGATTCGAGTCTAAGAGAGGAAGTGTGTGTTCAAGGGGCAAATTATTGGGCATTGCTTGATACTGGTGCCGTTCAGACATTACTGAGGCCAGATTTAATAAAATCTGAGGAAATATTACCTCAGGAAACTGTGACTATCGAAGGAGTGAGGGGACAACCAGAAAGCTTGCCTATGGCCCTAGTGAAAATGGAGTGGAGAGGAAAAGGGGGAGAATATAAAGTCGGTATTAATGCCCAACAACAAGAACCAGTGATACTGGGAAGAGATGTTATGGGGGCACAAGGAAAAATATATGTGGTGACCAGACAGCAGCTGGGCAAAGAAACAGAAGCCATGTTAACACAGGCTGAAAAGAACAGGGTGGAATCTGTTAGCCAGCCTCAGGTCACCATAGCAACCACTAGCAGGCCTGCTGAAGGAGACAAACTGTATCAAGTGGTCTCTGGGGAAGAAGCAGATCAATTCAGGGAAGAGCTACATAAAGATATAAGTTTGAACCAAATAAAGGAACAAGCCCTGACCCAACAGATTCCTTTCACTGAAAAGCTGAGGAATCAAGCTGTGTGTGAGAATGGGATTTTATATAGACTGTGGATGCCTGCTGAGAGAAAGAATGAATGTGAACCAGTGAAGCAATTGATAGTACCTAGCAAATACAGAACCAGATTGCTAGAGGTAGCCCACGATGTCCCATGTGCAGGACATCTGGGAATAAAAAAGACCAAGAGGAGATTGGCTGCACACTATTATTGGCCAAACATCTCCAAAGATGTAAAACAACATTGTCTATCTTGTGGTATATGCCAAAAGGTGGGGAAAAGTGGAGTAAAGACTAAGGCACCATTAAAGCCCCTTCCTATAATTGGACAACCCTTTTATAGAGTGGGAATAGATTTGGTGGGCCCTTTTTCCAAACCCACAAGGCATGGCAAGAAATATCTATTGGTGGTGGTGGATTTTGCCACCAGGTACCCAGACGCAGAAGCACTAAGATCTGTAGAAGCCCCTGTAGTGGCAGAGGCTTTATTAAAAATCTTTATGAGGCTGGGTTTCCCTCATGAAGTGCTGACGGATCAAGGCAGTGTATTCATGGGAGAAGTGATGCAATGTATGTGGAAATGTTGTGGTCTAAAACATCTAAAGACCACTACTTACCATCCCGCCACTAATGGGCTAACTGAGAGATTCAATGGAGTTTTGAAGGGCATGATAAGAAGCTATGTTCAAGATCACCCACAAGACTGGGATGAACGTTTGGGATGCTTCTTATTTGCATACAGAGAAGTCCCTCAGGAGTCAACAGGCTTCTCACCCTTTGAACTCATGTTCACTAGAAAAGTGAGGGGACCTTTGGAACTGTTAAAAAATTCATGGGAAGGAACCCTGGGAGAGTACAAAACATCTGTAGTAGATTTTGTATTGGAATTCCGCAATAAATTAACATCAATGATGGAAGTTGTGAAAGAGAATCTCAGTCAAGCTCAGCAGAAGCAAAGTTACTGGTATGACAGAACAGCCAGGGAACGTGTGTATGATGTGGGAGATATGGTTATGGCGTTCATACCCAGGAAACATGACAAATTACAGGCTAACTGGGAAGGACCATATACCATAAGAGAAAGGCTTGACACAGTGACATATGTAATCACCACAGACCAATTAAACAAAAGCAAAGTGGTTCATGTAAATATGTTAAAGCCTTACCATACCAGGGATGCACAGGTGTTGCAAGTTACCTTATTCCCTGAGGGAAGTGGGTCTGAACTTCCGGATCTGGTACAGGAAAGCAAAGACAAAGGAGGGGTAGATCAAGTGCAATGGTCAGAGGAGGTGAAGGAGGAAGTAAAAGAAGAGATTCTGAGAGTTTTGAAAAACTATGGGAATCTCTTTAGTAATAAACCTGGCCGAACGAGTATAGCCAAACATTCCATTAATACTGGAGAGCATGCCCCAATCAGATCTGTACCGTGCTGTGTGAATGGGAAAGTTGTGAGTGAAGTAATCTGTGTAGGACATGGGGTGGGGAGTGGGAAAGTCACCCCCTTATGGAGCAAGGTAGAGGCAGTGCAATCGTGGCCTATCCCCTTGCATGAATTGACAAAGAAAAAGTGTTCTGAGCGTGTGGTATGGACGGATGAATGTCAGAAGGCTTTTGATCTGCTGAAGCAAGCCTTGTGCCAAGGACCCATATTAACAGCACCAGACTATGAGCAACCATTCATCGTGGCTACAGATGCGTCAGACCTCGCGCTGGGAGTCGTCTTGCTGCAGGAGAGAGAAGGCACCAGACATCCAGGGACGTATCTGAGTCGCAAGCTGACACCGAAGGAGAAAAACTATTCGTCGGTCCAAAAGGAGTGCCTAGCGGTCGTGTGGGGACTGAACAAGTTGCGCCCATACGTGTGGGGACAAAGATTCACGGTAACAACGGATCATCGGGCCTTGATATGGTTACAGACTATGAAAACCCATAATACTATGCTGCAGAGGTGGTCCTGGGCCCTACAAGACTATCAAGTGGACTTCCAGTTCATCAAAGGCAAGGACAATGTATTGGCCGATGGACTGTCAAGGCAGGTGGCTGGGACTGCAGTGACGTGACCAGACAGAGGAACAAAGAAAGACACTTTCCCCAGAGAGACTTGTTTTAATTGTTAACGCGACGTATAAATCCTGGAACAGGAATAATACTCTGCCGTTATGTTAAGGGGGGGGAAATGTGATGATCCTGTATTAGAGTAAATAGGGTAAGTGCTGTTTGTATAGGAGATACATGGTAAGTGGAGTGAAAGAGGAGGGGGAGTGAATGGGCAGTAGAATGCTGGATGATTGGCTGAGTGTTTAAAATGGCTGAGCGTATAAAAGGAAGAATGACAGTGGAATCTGGGTGATGTGGTGGATGTGATGTGATGAAAGTGAGTGGGTTGTTTTGGTGGGTTTTAGAGAGTTGTTTGCCAGGAGAGCGTGGAGAAGGGGGGGGTGGAGTTCGGATTAGTATTAGATAAAACCATATGCTTATGTGCCTTATGAAGAAATCTTGTTATCTTTGTTATCTTTGTTATCTTTAATAAAAACTATATTTGGTTTACCAAAGGCCTGATCCTTGGCTGGGGTTTCACAGACCTGAAGGGAGGGTAAGGTAATGACCAAGGCTGAAGGGAAACTGTAACAAATGGTGGCAGCGGTGAAGAGAATAACAATACAAGTATTCAGAGTCTCTGGGAATACTGGTATTAGGACATGACTGGTGGTGCTGCCTAGCAGGGGGATCTGTTGAGATCTGTGCTAGAGCGGGGAGAGAAACCATAAAAAAGGACAGTCCGGACTGGTGGAGTCCCTGGTGGTGCCTAGTGACAGGCAGTAGCCACGAGCAGGTAGGAACCTGACAGGAAGAGCCAGGGAAGGGTGTCACAAGCTACAATTCTAAGAGTTCTCTGGGAAGAGGGAGTGACTGTTGCACCACTCTGGGAATTGTAGCTTTGTCAGAAGAACAGGGGGTCTCCTAACACCTCTCAGAGCCCTTCAGAAACTGCCCTTCCCAGGATTCTTTGGGGGAAGTCATGACTGTTTAAAGTGGAATAACAGTGGAACAATTGCATGGTGTGAATGTGGCCTTGGTCTGGTCTGTGCCTGAATGGGAGATCACTCAGGAACCCCATCAATGCCACCTTGAGTTCCATCATGGAAAGAAGATATAAATGTGATATGTAAATACATAAATGAATGCAACTTTTGCCATTTAAAATTTCATTCCATTCTTCCTTGCTGCTGCTTACATCTGGGACTTCCTCCCAGATATGCTACATCTTGCAGAAATCCTCAGAATGCCCCCCAAAGTGTGTAGAGGTTGGGGTGGGGGAATGACCTGCTGTGACTTTTGGAAAGTTACTTGATCTCTTCCTCAAAGCAAGTGAAAAAGAACAGGCACGTACATCTCACTTGCTTGGAACTGAATTGCTCCATTTGAGTGAAGCAATTCTGGAGCCTGCCCTCACCCACTCCCATGGCATTTAAACTTCAGCTATGATGGTATAGAAGCCTGACTTTTGTGAATTATGCAACTTTGCACACTGTGCCGTGAATCAGGGCTCTTCGGGAAAATGGTCAAATGCTGAAGTTGCTGCGTATGTAACACCCTCTCCCTTTTGCTGTGCTTCCTTGTACAGCTGGAACCATGTTCCTTCCTTTCCTATCCCTTATCATCATCAGCAGGAACTCTTCCTGACAAAAGAAAAAGGTTGGGGGGTTTCTTCCACTGCTACGTTTCAGAAGAGGTCACAGCAGGTCAAGTCTAGAAGGATCTCTGCGGTACAAAGTGGCCCTCCACTGGACTACAGCTCTCATAGTCTCTGACTACTGGCCACACTAGCTGGGGGTGGGATCCCTTGGCCAGTGCCAGTTTGAAGGTTTGTTCTTTTTCTGCTAGCCACTGCTTTTACTGATCCAGTCTTTTCCTCGTGAAATTATTGACATTAATATCAATATTTTAAAAGGAAATAACAATAATTTTAAAGGAAATATTGTTCAGATTATAATTCTGAATATCCATACATTAGAGGTGGATTTGGGTTTTTTATCTATTTTTGAAAATAGCCACAGAAAATTGCTACACAAAAATCTGATGCACAAGGACAGAGAATAAGTAGATGGATGGAAAAGTTGGTACCAAATCCAAATTGGGGGAATTCCAACACATCCCTAGCTGGGGCTGATGACAGGTGGAACTAGGGCAAGGGTGGACTAAGAATTTCAGTTTCTCATTCAAAGCAGCTTACCATTCTTAAAAGCATCTAATGTTACATTTAAAATGCATCAAACTCAACAATGACCAAACACCTTATTAACTAAAAGTGATCATCCTACAATAGCATAAAAAAGGACACATACTACCCTACCGAATTAAATGATGAGCACCAACTAGGAGCAAAATGCCTGGGCAAATAAAAACATCTTCACCTGGCGCCTAAAGATTGATAGAGATGGTGCCAGGCAGGCTCTCTGGGGAGATCATTCCACAGATGGGGAGCCACCACTGAAAAGGCCTGATCTCAATTTGCCACCCTCCGTACCTCCCTCGGACGGGGCACACAAATCTTAAATTCAGTTCTTTACATTCCTATGTCCGTTTGCAATTTTGTTAAAAAAATGCTCACCAGTATTTTAATGTCAACTTCTTGTAATATCACACTTTCGTATACAATTTTGCCTAAAAATTCATATTTTGTATGTTATTTTGAATGCACACCTTTTTTTGAAGGCAGATTGTTTTGTAAAATTTAAGTGTAGACATGCCTTAGAGCAGCGTTTCCCAACTAGTGGGCCACCAGATGTTGTTGGACCACAATTCCCATCTTTCCTGACCATTGGTAATGCTGGCTGAGGATGATGGGAGTTGTGGTCCAACAACACCTGGTGGCCCACTAGTTGGGAAAGGCTGCCTTAGAGGAATGTCAGAATGTCATTCAGTTTTACTGCAATGTAGCAATCAGACATTTTGCACAGAAACATGAGCAGCGATGCCCCAAGTGCACCCTTTTCCTGAGAAAAGCTGTTTTGGGAGGGTGCATCTGGAATGGAGAAGTCATGGTCAATTTTCAAGTACCAGGTGATAAATTACAATCAGCCTGTTAAGCACCATCAAATGCCTGGGAGTAGAGGAAGGTCTTAACCTGCGGCTGAAAAGATAGTAATGTTGGTGCCAGGCCTTGGTTCCTGAGTGATCTTGGGTTAGTCATCGTCTCTCAACTTATCCCACCTCACAGGGTTGTTGTAAGGGGAACATTACCAGCAGTGCATCAGAAGCCACCAGGCTAGAACAGGGACCCTCTGGATCTATACTAAAAGCACTTTAAAACATCTTAAAAACAGAATGCTTTAAAACATATTAAAACAAAACGTATTTAAAAACATATTAAAACAAAATATCTTAAAAACATGTTTAAAAAACAACTTCCTCCTCAAGGAGTCCAGGGTGGCAAACACAGAAGCAATAACCCAATTAAAATATCTACAAGCAATTCCAGCACAAACACAGACCAGGATCAGGTCTCTACTTAAAAGGGTTGTTAAAAGAGGAAAGTCTTCAGTAGGTGCCAAAAAGATAACAGCCTGTGTAATATTTAAGGGGAGGGAATTCCAAACAGTAGATGCGACTACACTAAAGGTCCAATTCCTATGTTGTGTGGAGAGGACCTCCTGATAAGATGATATCTGTAGGAGGCCTTCACCTGCAGAGTACAGAGAAGTAAGCCCTGGGCTCCTTCTGAGAAGAAGGGTGCGATAGAAATATTATTATTATTATTATTAACAACAACAATAACAATTTTTAAAGCCCTCGTGAAAATTCTTCAAATTTTTAGTGCAAATTTCTCCAAATACGCAGATTATTTAATGCAATTTTGCCTAATATCCCCATTTTTGCATAACGGTTTTCCCTTATATAATGCTTTTTAGTTACTTTCACTAATATATGCCTTTTATGCACACTTTACCCTGGTATACATATTTTTACACACATTACTTGGCTATAAAACTGCATTACAAAATTCAGAGAAGTGCAAATTTCAAACAGCAGCTATGTTTATCTCTATCTCTCCCTACCACCTGATTGCAGGAAGGGAGTGTTCATCCTAAGCGGGTGCCTGGAGGCCGTGAAGGGCTGGATGTGGGCTAACAAACTGAAACGTAATCCAGATGAGACGGAAGTACTGCTGGTCAAGGGAAAAACTGCACCAGGGGCAGGGTTGCAACCTATTCTGGATGGGGTTGCACTCCCCTTGAAGGAGCAGGTCTGCAGTTTGGGAATCCTCCTGGATCCTGCCCTGCTGCTTGAATATCAGGTGGCTGCGGTAGCCAGGAGTGCTTTTGGCCAACTCAAACTGGTCTACCAGCTGCGTCCGTTCCTGGAGGCAGTTGACTTGGCCACAGTGACACATGCATTGGTGACATCGAGGCTTGATTACTGTAACGCACTCTATGTGGGGCTGCCTTTGAAAATGGTTTGGAAATTGCAGTTGCAGGGAGCATATTACCCCTGTGCTTTAGCGACTCCACTGGCTCCCAATTTGTTTCCGGGCCCAATTCAAAGTGCTGGTTCTGACCTTTACAGCCCTAAATGGCCTTGGCCCAATATACCTGAGGGACCGCTTACACCCATATGTACCTGCCCAGGATTTAAGATCATCTGCCTCTGGTTTCCTCTGTGTACCTGGAATAAAAGATGTTAGACTGAGATTTTATGCCTTCTATGTTAAATTTTACCTTTGTAGTCCCTCTAGTACCACTCCCTATATATATGTATATCTGTGTGTGTGTGTGTGTGTGTGTATATATATATATGTATATAGTATTTTATGTATTTTAATTGTATTTTATGTATTTAATTCATTTTAATGTTTTTGTGATTTTACTGTTTACAATTTTATTATGCATGTGTTTGATTTTATTTTTGTAAGCCAGCCTGAGTGCCCCATTATAGAGTAGAAGGGCGGGATAGAAATATTTTAAATAAATAAATAAAATAAATAAATGTTTTGGTTTGTGTATTGTTTCAGAAAGTGTGGATTATGTAGGTTCACCTTTATAGGCGAACTGAATCGAATTTCTCCTCCAGCTGTACTCTTACATACATAAGACAGGGATGGGGAGCCTGTGGCCCTCCAGATGTTGTGGGAGTACAGCTCCCAACCTTCCCTAATATTGGCCATGTTGCCTGGGGCTGATGGAGTCAATCAACATCTGGAGGGCCACAGGTCCCCCAGCCCTAGCATAAGAGTGTGCTTTATTGCCCAGCCCCCACTGTTGGTTCTCGGGACTGAATATGGCCTAGCACTACAATTCAGCTTGCCACCATGGGCTCTTGGGAGGAAGGAAGGGCTACAAATGCTATAAATACATAAACGGCATAAATGAGCGATAGGCACTGGAAATTCATTGTGCACAAAGGGCTCATATGAAGAGAGGGACCCCTGACTTTCCTTTCCTTATAGCCATTGCTTGCACCATCGCAGCCACCAAACACTTGACATGGAAACAGATTGTAAAAATAAATTTTTGAAAAGCACACCCAAGACCACCTCCCAGCCCAGCTAGTATCTAGCAACAGGAACCTCATGTTATGCAAGTACATTGAGCCCTTCCTTATTTCTCAGAGAGGAAGTAATGTGGCTTGTTTAACAAGCACGGTGCTAGATAGGGTGCTGAACTTCCCAAAAGATTCATTTCAGTCTGCTGCGTGCATCAGAACTGAGCCTACTTTTCCTCAGGCGCTTACACACAGCATGGAGGCCAGGTACCATTGGTGAAAGAAAGAAAGAAAGAAAGAAAGAAAGAAAGAAAGAAAGAAAGAAAGAAAGAAAGAAAGAAAGAAAGCGATATGCTTGGCATCTAAATGCACGGTAAGCTTTCCTGTAATACCGGGCAGACTGATCCCCTTGCTGCACAGCAGCACTCAGATCTCTTGCTCAATCCAAGGAATCTGGAAGGGTTTTGCTCGAGAAAAGTTTCCAGGCTTTATTAGTCCTTTAGGTTGGCGCAGAGAGAAGAGGCTCCTCCAGCGAGGATACGATAGAGGCAGCCACGTTTGCATGTTCGTTGATCCTATTCACAGCTAAAAGGGATGGTGAGGCAGGAGTGTGCCATTTACATCCAAAGGACCATGCCGAGGTGAGGGGTGCTGGACCTGCCCTCTGTGCCTCACACACTTTCCTTCACAGCCCAGGAGCACAGGAAGATGCTATATATGGAGTCACACCTTTGGTCTACCAGGCTCAGTATTGTCTACATTGGTTGGCAGTGGCTCTCCAGGCTTTCAGGCAGGGGACATTCCTGGCCCAACTTGGAGATGCCAGGGATTGAGCCTGGGACCCTCTGCATGCAAAGCAGATGCTCTAACCAGTGAGCTATGGCCCTTCCCCAGCCCTTCGCTTGTAGTACTGGAGCTGGGGTGAAAGAAAAGGGCTGCCGACAACGGGAAGGGAAGGCATAGGAAGGAAGAGAGTTCAGCTCTACTAATGCACCTTTTCAGGGCAGGCGTCAGGGGCTGGCAACCTTGGGCATCTGCCGAGGCCTACACCCCTGAGGAAGGGGCACTAGTGAGAGACCTGATGCTCTCTCACCCTCTCTGAGCACCCAAGCTGTGACAATGGGAAGGAGATGGAAGAGCATTCCCCATTTGCCTTGTGCTATCTCTAAGCAGGCCCAAGGGAGAGGGCAAGCAAAGGAGCAGTGATAGCGGGGTCAATGAGAAAAGGGCCTGCTCAGAGAGGGACCTCAGTGAGGGCATCTTCCCCCCCCCAAAAAAACTCTGTCCCTTTTGTTATAAAAAGTTCCCCCTTTCCCCAAACGTATGAGGCATGAATGGGGCAGTGAAGAAAGGGGCTGAAAATGGGATAGGGCAGGCAAGCAAACAGCAAACATGGCGGCCTCTGTCATGTCTCATGTGGTCCTAAGGTAGACAACCATTCTTGTTTGCTTGTTTTAAGAGAGTCAGAAGCAGCTTGAGAGGCACATCGCTTCCCATGGCATATAATGTAGTTTTCTGTCATCACACAATCATCTCTGGCCAAATGGGTTTTGCAGGTTTTGGAAGCAATGAGTAAACCTGCAAAACCCATTTGCCAGAGTCGAAAGTGGGTTGAATTTCCACACTAGACGCAGCTGACCGCAAGACACAGCTCCAAGCAGAATGGGACGTATTAATGTCCTGTCCTGAAGCATAACAATAAACTCTTTGGCGAACGTGTTAAACAAAATAAGTCAATAAATCTGCATTTCACAAAATACTCGACATGTCTTGACAGGGCCACAACAACCACTCTGGAATGAAAGGCAGTTTCAATCCAGTGTCTTGATCCTGACCTTTCCCTGCAGGTTTAGCTTTCTTTTCTATGGCACTTTTTAGAGAGAGAGAGATCAGAGAGAGAGAGAGAGAGAGAGAGAGAGAGTTTTGAGAAACACCCTTTTCTTGACAACCTCTGTGAGTAATTACATTTAAAAAGAAAGAAAAAAGAAAGCTAACATGCATGGGGGTGGGGTGGAGAGAGAAGGGAAAATGAGGCAGGGCTGGCTGGAGAACTCCTTAAAGGTTAGCCCTGTGCAATGTGGGAAGTGAGTTTAGAAACCCTTCACACCTTCTGGAGGCCGCTGGGCAGCTCCTCACGGACTACGTCCTGCTTCACTCGTTTCCTGGCAGCTCTCTCTAACCTGATGCCCTCCAGATGTTGCAGGACTACTGCAGCTGGCTGGAGATGATGGGAGCTGGGACAACATCTGGAGGGCACCATGTTGGGAAAGGCTGCCCTAGAGATATTGTTGTCTCGTGCAGGCTCTTCGCTTACATGTCAAGTTGGACCGACCTTGTTCAGAAGGTGGATTTTCAAATCCTGGCATCCTGTTTCTGCCTGCAGAGAACTGCATCCCTAACAGGTTGTCCTCTCATCTTAGGCCACTGGAACGTCGCAATTACAAAATGCTTCACCTTTAGAGCCAATAATAGGATCCGCATATGCAACAAGCACTGCAGCAGAGCACATGCTTTGCATGCATAAAGTTCCAGGTTCTGCCCCCGGCATCTTTAGTTAAAAGGATCTCAAGGAGCCGATGATAACAAAGACAGATCTGTCTGAGACTCTGGATAGCTTCTGCCTGTCAGAGAAGACAAAACTAAACTAGATCGGCAAATAGTCTGACCTGGTGTAATGTGCCATCCTATACAAAATCAGTGCATATTATGCTGGAATATGGTAACTGTAAACCTGAGGACTAGAACATTACTTTATCCAAGGTGAAAGCAATCATTCTTTCCCACACCCTCTGCCCACCTTGCTTTTTGGGCTCTGGAAACAGTAAGTTTGAAAACTGATAATGGCTTCAGTTTCATATTTTGAGACTGACTGATTTACCACATCTGTATCCTCTCTTCCCCCCAAAGACCTCAGAAAGGTATACAAGCAGTTCATCTTTTTTCTCTCTCTCTCCGCACAATCACCCAGCTGTTTTCTCTCATGTAGCTTTGAGAAGTTTTCTGGGTGCCCCAGCCTTCTGAGATAAGGGGGACAGCAACTAAGAAGATGGTCTTCTTTGTGGCAGCACCCCTGACAGACATCCCCCTTGGGCTCCAAGTAAAAGACCTTTTCTATTTCCCAAGCTTTCTAAACATCTTGGGGGGAGGGCCAGAGCTCAGTGGCAGAGCATCTGCTTTGCATGCCGGAGGCCTCAGGTTCAATCCCCTGCATCTCCAGGCAGGGCTGGGAGAGGCCCCAGCCTGGCACCCTGGAGAGCTGTTGCTGTTCAACAGGGACAGTACCAAGCTTGACAGACCAATAATCGGATTTGGTATGAGGCAGGTTCCTACGTTCAATTGCAGCTGCCTTCTTTTTTCCACTCTGTAGCTGCCTTAGGCTGCAATCCAATACATGTCCACTCAGAAGAAAGCTCCATTGGGTTCAATGGGACTTACTCCCAGGTAAGCGTGTACTGGTTTGCAGCCTTAGTCGCTATTGTAACAGCACAATCCTAATCATGTCTACTCAGAAGTTAGTCCAAATGAATGCAGTGGGGCTTACTCTCAAGTAAACAGGGTTAGGACTATAGCCTATTTTTCTCTCTCAGTTAGTCGCCCTAAGAATTCTAATTAAACTGAAGGGCAGCATATTACAATTTGTCAATAACTGAACAATAAATACTGCACTAGCATGGAAACACAGAGCAAGGGAGTACATACTTTTATGGGACTTGCTATTTTTCTCCACTTTTTTTTAAGCTGGAAGAAGTTTTTCAATGGCACAAAAATGAAGGTTTGGCTTTCACACTACCGTATGAGGCCTGACAGGTTAGGTAAAAGTCTGTGGGATGACAGAAAACCACAGCTACCCTGGGCTGAAGTTAGAGGTGGACAAATCTGTCAATTTTATCATCTATCCATTTCTCATTTGTTCCAGTGTTAGTTCACCACATTGCTGCATGAGTTTGCAAAAATAAAATAAAAAACCAAAACAAATTAAGTCCTCACGAAAACTTGCCAGCATTTTAGCGTGTATTTCTCCAGATATACCCATTTTTGTGTTTCCCATGATGCAATGGATTTTTGCATGTTATCATCACTGATTTATGCATTTGCATGCACACTTGCCCCTAATATGCACATTTTGAACACATTTGGGGTTGGAGAACTGCAGTGCAAAATTCACAGATGCGTTGAAGGATAGCTGTGTTACAGTTTGATCGTTGTTTGGGGAATTGCAAATTAGGTAGGTTTGGATTAAAATCTGAATCAACCCAAATGTTTCCCCCATCCCTTGCTGAAATTGTCATGAAAACAGGCTGTTGCTATAAAACTAGCACGTCTGTTTTAATTCTGACAGGCATGTGGATTCGGAGCAGGAGATGCCTTTCATTCCTCTGTATTTCAGCACAGAGCAAAACGGGGGCAGAGAGTGCAAAGAATACGAAACAAACTGCCCCATACAACTGGAGAAAAAGGACTGATCTGAGGAGGCCAACCCTTGTGAGCATACACTGTGTACGTGGTGGGTGCACGAGCTAAGGATGTCATGCATTATTGTCTGCCTGTCTGCCACACATTTTATGGGCTGACTGCCACTTTCTATTATGCTAAGGCACCATTAATGGAAAATACTGTTTCGTACATCAGTTCTTAGCAATGCTTCTTGCTGTGGTTTTCTGCCACTGTTCTGATAACTTGAGGGAAGCTGTGTGAGAACTTGAACAAAAGCAAGCGTTTCTCAGACACATGCAAAACGTCAAATAAAAAAAAAAGGACACACCAATGCAAAGCATGTGTTTGTTCTCTACTTCTTCAAGTAAGCTATTATAATGTGGGTTAACAGAGCAGGTGCTAACCTGAAGTTTTTGTATCTGTCTTCGCTACTTTAGTTCTGAAGTTAGTGCTTTGAAGGAAGGAAAGAGGAGAACAATGGGGAACACTATAAGAACAATGAAAGCCACACCTGTGGTAAATACACCCTGGCAATCTGGTAAGTGTGTTTAAAGTAAGATTTGGGAAGGGGTGGGGTGGGGAGAGAAGGGAAGACTATGAAAATACATGAATTGCTGGTGTACAGTCTACAGTTTGATATGAGCAAACATGAATCATAGAATAGGAGTGTTGGAAGGGGCCTATAAGGCCATCAAGTCCAACCCCCTGCTCAATGCAGGAATCCAAATCAAAACATCAGCAGGGCCAGTTTCGGGCAGCTGTCAGGGCCCCAAAGCTCCAGCAGGTCCCACTGCTGACTCCTACCCCTGGGTTCCCCCTCAATTGCCACTTCAGTCTGATCAGCAGTGGGCAGCTGAGTCAGGGAGCTGCCGCTTTAGTAGAGCATCATCTGGCATGCAGAAGGTCCCAAATTCAATCCCCAATATCTCCAGGTAGGATTGGGAGACACTCCTGCTTGAAACCCTGCAGAGCCACTGCCCACCAGTGCAGACAATACTGGGCTAGATGGACCAATGCTCTGACTCAGCATAAGGCAGCTTCCTGTGCCCCTAAGCAATTCCCCCATAACTTGAACATTGTCCCTTTCCTAAATCTTAATGAGTGCAATCTCCAGTTCCAAGTTAGAGATCATCAGCTAGGAGAACCTTTTACCAGCTTCAGCTGCACTCTATGTGGGGCTGCCCTTGAGGTTGGTCCGAAAGCTGCAGCTAGTGCAAAATGTGGCGGCAAGGCTGCTCACTGGGGCAGGGTATCGCCAACATGTCACCCCACTGCTGAAAGAATTGCACTGGCTGCCTAGTTGCTATTGGGCCAAGTTCAAGGTTCTAGTGTTGGTGTACAAAGCTCTATCCAGCTCGGGACCAGGATACCTGAAAGACCGTCTTATCCCTTATATACCCAGTCGATCACTGCACCCTGCAGGTGAGGGCCTCCTGCAGATACCATCTTATCAGGAGGTTCATTCTGCACAATATAGGAAACGGACCTTAGTGTGGCGGCACCTACCCTGTGGAATTCCCTCCCTTTGTATATTATGCAGGCGCCATCTCTGCTATCTTTTCGGTACCTTTTGAAGACTTTCCTCTTTCAACAAGCCTTTTAAGTTGAGACCTATCCCAATCTGTGTCCGTGTTGGAATTGCATTTTACTATGTTTTTAAACCTTTCTTAATATGTTTTTAACCTTCCCCCCTTTTTAAGATGCCTTCAAAGCTTTTTAAAAAAATGTTTTGAAATATGTTTTGTTTTGATGTATTTTAAAGTCTGTCTTTATGATGTCTTAAAGTGTTTTTAGTGATTTTGTTTGCTGCCCTGGGCTCCTGCTGGGAGGAAGGGTGGGATCTAAATCATATAATAAATAAATATATATATATTAAAAAACATCAATGCCCAATGAGTAGTGAGCATGCACACATGGGTCAGGGGGATGCCAGAACTTGGCAAGGAGGAGAAATGGAATGGAGTATCCTGGAGAAGGGCATGGCTGGCTGGAAAGCTGAACATAAACACTCCACACTGCAACATTTTCTTGCAGGCCCCACTTGCTTGCCCTTGTTTTTTAGGGCTTCAGCATCCTTCTTAGGGGCTCTAGGGGATGGGACTAAAATCTCAGAGCCATGGAGGAGGCTGTGTTCTGCATAGCCTGATGGGATCTTTTGCCATTAGCTCTGCCCTCAAGTTAATCAGACTCCACCTTGAGCCACCAAGCACAGCCAGGGTCTCCTCTACTGAGCCACTATATATCATCCTTTGCTCTCTCCAGGCTCCACCTTCTATAAGGCATCCCTCCTTAGTTCCCAGGTCCCACTTCAGGGGACACAGCAATCCCTAGTATCCATGTTGCTTTTTAAAACATTGCCTGATGTTAAGCAGCATGTCTGGGCCAGAGCTTGGAAAAGTTACTTTTTTGAACTACAACTCCCATCAGCCCCAGCCAGCATGGCCACTGGATTGGGGTGATGGGAGTTGTAGTTCAAAAAAGTAACTTTTCCAAGCTCTGGGGCTGACTGTCGATTATTTTAAAACCAAATTACCAAATTTACCAAACCAAATTTAAAACCAAAAACCAGAGTTAAAACCAAATCTCTCAGTGCCAGAGCCCTGCTGAGCCAAAACTAACTGTAGGCATTAAAATGAAGCAACAACAGCTATTTCCAAGAACCCAGGGTGATTTTTAACCACAAGACAGGAACTGCATTATTATGGCTCTTACGGAGGCTTACAATGGATGGGCAGCAAATTTTGTTGCATGGCCTGGGTTAAAGTCAGCATCTAGGATGCAATGTAAGAAAATTCAGCATGTTGGACCAGACCAAAGGCCTATTGTCCAGCATACTTTTTCCTCCCGCAGTGGCCAGCCAGATGCCTCTGGGAAGCCCAGAAGCAAGGCATGAAGGCAATAGCTCTCTCCTGTTGTTGCTCCCCAGCAAATGGAACTCAGAGGTGTTCTACTTCTACCTATGATCCTGGGAGGTAGCACAAAGACATTGTGAGACTTCACTCAAGAGGAGGGTGAAGTAATATGGGACAAGGAATAGGAGGCGCAGGGATGTTGTGGTCTGCATGGTTCTGCATGTGGTAGAAATGGGAACAGGCTCACAAAACCTTCTCCATGGAGAATGCTTGCGTAAACCAAAGCCAGCAGCTCTATGCAAGCAGATTCTGTTAATGCTACAAAATCTGGGGCAATGAGTGGTATTTAGCCTGACTGGTTCTTAGGCATGAAGGTCTGTGGTTCCCAACTCTGCCTCCTGAGGTCCTTTTTAACTTGAGGTATCAAGGACTGAACCCAGGAGCAAGCAAGGCTAAGCTATTGAACTTGCCAGGTATATTATATTCTTCATCACCATCATCATGCTCTTGAAAAAAATAAACGGCTCCCCAAGCAGCTTACAGATCATTACAAACGAGACAATTCTTGTCCTCTAAAAACACATGACACAGAAGGAAAATGGATGGGGAGGGAAAACAAGCAGAAAGGATATTGTAGAGTTGGAAAAGGTTCAGACAAGGGCAACCAGAATGATCAAAGAGATGGAGCAACTCCCCTATGAGGAAATGTTGCAGCACTTGGGGGGTTTTAGTTTACAGAAAAGAAGAGTAACAGAAGTGTATAAAATTATGCATGGTGTGGATAAAGTGGATAGAGAAAAAAAATTCACTCTTGCATAACACTAGAACTCAGGGACATTCAATGAAGCTTGAGTGTTAGAAGATTCAGGAGAAACCAAAGAAAGTACTTCTTCACACAGTACATAGTTAAACTATGGGAATTTGCTCCCACAAGAGGCAGTGATGGCCACCAAATTGGATGCCTTTAAAAGAGGATTAGAGAAATTCATGGCGGATGATACAGCTATCAATGGCTACTAGCCACGATGGCCATGCTCTGCCTCCATAGCCAGAGGCAATATGCCTCTAAATACCAGTTACTAGAAATTACAAGTGGAGAGGGTGCTGTTGCACTCAGGTCCTGCTTTCAGGCTTCCCGTAGGCATCTCATTGCCCACTGTGAGAACAGGATGCTGGACTAGATGGGCCACTGGCTTGACCCAGCAGGCTGTTCTTATGACCTTAAACCATCCTCAGTTACAAGTTCTTCCAGTGACCATCTGAGTGGAAAAATCCATGGAGAGGAGACACCAAAAGTTACTGATCTCTCAGCTGTGCCTGGGGAGTGGCCCTGCAGCCAGACAATTGCTGGAAGCATACAAACCATACTGAATCAGACCATTAGTCCTGTAACTCAGTGTTGTCTGATCTGAATGGAACCAGCCCTCCGTGGTCTCAGGCAAAGCTCTTTCCCAGTCCTCTTACCCAAGGTTCCTTAATTAGAGACACCAAGGATGGAATGTAAAGTCCTCTGCGTGCAAAGCATAAAGTTATGGTTTTCTCCTTATGATCTCACTTCCCTGGGAAAAAAGGAATTTACGCATGAACAAGTGAGACATGCAAATATTATTTTGCGTGTTTATGACAAAGACACCCTTGTTGCTGAGAGCAGCTGTACTGCTGGTAGATGAACTAGTCAAGCCAAGAGGCACCCAACCTAACAGCTAACTGAACAGGAAGGTGACCTTGATTTTTCTGACTTCCTGTGGTTTTTGCATTTCCCCCCTTGGGCTATTTTTAAGCCCAAAGCTATTTTTACACTATTGGCAAAATAAAGATGTGCTGTTTTGTTTGACCTAAGGAAATCAACATGCTATCTGTTTGATTAGATTATAGCAGCCCAGGACAAAGCTTCAGTTGGAACTAGAGATAAGAGATAGCTGCCATCATGAGAAAACCGAGTAGTATAGTGTGAACAGGGCTTCATATGTGCCTGAGTCTAGCCCTTGTGTCGCCTGCTGAGCTTTAGAAACCTACAGATATAGGATGTGTCTAAATGTAAATGGACTACCTTCAAGTCAATTCCGACTTATGGCGACCCTGTGAATAGGGTTTTCATGAGGCTGAGAGGCCATGGCTGGCCCAAGGTTACCCAGTGAGCTTTATGGCTATGTGGGGATTCAAACCCTGGTCTCCCAGGTCGTAGTCCAACACCTTAACCACTACACCACACTGGCTCTAATCCTCTTTTAAAGCCATCCAAGCTGGTGACCCTCACTGGGAGCTCCTCATTGCTACCACCTGCTTGCTTGCAGGTAGAGCCAATGAGCAAGTAGGTAGGGGCAGTTACTCTTTCTTGCCGCCATTGTTGCTTGCTTGCTCATCCCCCTCTTGGCAAATGAGAGAGGCACGGGAACAAGTAGGCCGCAATGGTGAAGGGGAGGAGCACTTCCAGTGGCTCTTATTAGTGGCGTTTTGATCTGGCTGTGGACCCCCGGCAGGAACCCAGTCGTGCTGGTCCATGATGCCAGCCCTGGGCCCTAATCCTTGGAGAATGTTTGCAAGATTCTATTAGTGTAGCCTTTGCCCACCTGGTGCCCTCCAAATATTTTGGGCTGCATCTCAGAAGAAACAGGAAGGTGCCTTATACTGAGTCAGGCCACTGGGCCATCTAGCTCAGTACTGTTGACACTGACCAGCAGTGATTGTCCAGGTGACCGGCAGGATTGTCCAGGTGACCAGCAGGATTGTCAGGCAGGGAATCTTTCTCAGCCTTACCTGGAGACTCCAGGGCTTGAACTTAGGACCTTCTGCATGCAAGGCAGATGCTCTGCCACTGAGCTATGGCTCTTTCCTATGGCTATAGCATTCAGGGTCCACACAAGGGATGGTGGCTAAATACGGTTTTTAACAGGGTTTAATACAGTCCCTTGGCTGGGTTGTTAGCGCAGGCATGCAAGCAGGGCTTCTCCTAGTCCAAATGAAGGGAGGGAGCAGGGAATCTGAAGACAGGCTAGAATTGAATGGGCACAGTTAATTCACCGTGCTTGATTCCAACAGTGCCATGCCACCTCTGTTTTTGAAATGCCAGGGCTCAACTCAAGAGCATGCAAGGCAAGCGTAAATGCCATCAGCCCTTGAGCAAATGCAGAGTGCATTTCTCTCATCGTTGAGTTCCCAGAGACTGAGCCCTCAAACAACAGGGATCAAAGGATGTGCCTCCTAATCAAAGGCCAGGGTTTCCAGACAGATTTCATCTCTTTTACTAGAACTTAAGTACTGGGTTTCACTTTGCCTTAAACAAATTACACTGGGATGCACCAAGGCTACCACCAGATTTTGCTAAACGTGTTGATCAGCCTTCAATCCATAGTACATTTTATATAATTCATCCTTCTTCAGGGCATAGAACTGATTTTCTTGCTGTCCTTGATGACTATCCCACTCCAGATATAAGCCAACCTATTTTTCAAGTCGGGGAGAAATTACGTGTGATATCAGAGTAAGTATGTTCCTATTTTTTTTTTTGTTAAAGAAACTTGCATTAAGTTGAAAACAGCTTAGGAATTCCTATTACTTGTTGTTGGCGTCCACCGTGTGATATATGTTCAAAGTAGTTTTTTTCTGCTGAAAGGACCTTTGAAAACAGCTAAGACTTTTTGCACCCTAAAAGCAGATTTTCCCACAGCATAAATTCCCATCAGTTGTCCCAGACTAAAACAAAATATGATGAATGAATACAAAGTACATTTTGCTCCTTGCTTACACCCTGTATCAGTGGCTGTTTCACATTCTCCATAGGAATCAGTAGTTCTTATCTACAATACAGCAGAATTTGTTTTTGAAACTGCCTTAGTTCAATAACTAACAGGCTGAAAACAAGGAGTACTTTAACAGTATTTACAAGCATGCAACAAAGTGTTACCTGCCCAAAGATGAAGGTGAAGAAGAGGAGGTTCGATCCAAAAAGGAGGAGACATTTTAATATGGTTTGGGCAGTTAAAGTATGGACACTGAGCACATTTTACATGCTGTCCCTGCCATTGCCTGCCATTTAAGTGCAAAATAAACACATACGCCTAATGTGTCCAATCTTGCCACATTTTTCAACCTGCACAGTCAGCGTTTCCAACTGCACATTTTCCCCCCAACTCCACATGTCACGTCCAACTGCACACGTAACAGAAACAAAAACTTTCCCTTAAGCTCTGCTTTCTAGCTAAGGCTTCTTATCTCTAGTTAAAGCCTTCTGGATATTGCATGGGCTGCTCAGTGCATGCAAAACAGCCATGTGTTTTTTTTCATGCAATCCACCTCCACGTTGAAGTTGGTGTGCGAAACATCAACATGAACTGGGCAGTACAGGGGAAAATGCCAAAACAGCCATTTTCATGATGTGCATTTTGCAGCTGTGAGTTTTTTCATGTGCTAGAGACAGACCGGAGATGTGTCTGCATGAGCTCTGCAAGTGAGAGTGGCCACAAGGAGTCGAAAGCAGTTGGCCTGAACATGTAAACCAAATCAGTGTCTCTTGAGCAGGCTTGCAGAACTCTAAACTATAAAGTCGTCCAGTCCCTCCTAGAAATGAAGTATCCCAGTTCATGGGATCAGGGAGCTGTTACAAGCTGAAAGACTTGGGACCATCTAGCCCAGGAGTGGGCAACCTGTGGCCTTAAGACCACATGCAGCCCTCACCCCAATTTTATGTGGCCTTTGGACTAATTTCGAAAGCCATCTGAAGGAATCAGTCTGTCCCTACCCTGGCAGCTTGCTGGGCAGGGGGAGAGAGAGCAGAAGGAAGGAAGGAACATTGCAGAAAGAGAGAGGACAAAGTAAGTAGGCAGATAGAGAGAAAAGGGGGTGGCACTGTTGACAACTGGCTTTAGTTTCACCAACAGATTTCCCCCCTTCCTCAAATGCTGCCCTAACAGAAAAAAGGTTGCCCACCCTTGATCTAGCCAGCTACCCACCATGCTGCCAGAGACTGTTTTATTTATTTATAATCATAGAATCATAGAATCGTAGAGTTGGAAGGGGCCTACAAGGCCATCGAGTCCAACCCCCTGCCCAATGCAGGAATCCAAATCAAAGCATTCCCGACAGATGGCTGTCCAGCTGCTTCTTGAATGCCTCCAGTGTCGGAGATCCCACTACCTCTCCAGGTAATTGGTTCCATTGTCATACCCCTCTAACAGTTAGGGAGTTTTTCCTGATGTCCAGTGGAAATCTGGCTTCCTGCAACTTGAGCCCATTATTCTGTGTCCTGCACTCTGGGACGATCGAGAAGAGATCCCAGCCCTCCACTATGTGACAACCTTTCATGTACTTGAATTTATATCCTGCCCTTCCTTCCAAAAGGAGCCCAGGGCAGCAGACAACAAGTGGCCAAAACAAACAAAGCATCTTTTTTAAAAAAACAAACAAAACTTAAAAACAAAACATCTTTAAAAAGCAGTTCCAAAACAGATGCAGGCTGGGATAAAGTCTCAACTTAAAAGGCTTATTGAAAGAGAAAGGTCTTCAGTAGGCACCGAAAAGATAACAGAGATGGTGCTTGTCTAATATTTAAGGGGAGGAAATTCCAAAGAGTAGGTGCCATAGCACTAAAGGCCCGATTCCTATACTGTGTGGGATGGACCTTCTGATGAGACAGTATCTGCAGGAGGCCCTCGCCTGCAAAGCATAGTGACTGACTGGGTAAATAAGGGGTAAGACAGGTATCCTGGTCTCCAGCTGTATAGGGCTTTGCACACCAAAACCAGGACCTTGAACTTAGCCTGGTATCAATCTACACCAGCATATATTTTGTTGAGAAAAAGTCTTTGCTTAAGAGATCCTTTTCTACATCACCTCATGCATTACAAATCTCTTACATCTCCTTACTTCTTGGCTTTTTAAATCAGTGGAGGAAAAAGCTAGAATTTAACTGAAATTTTTAGAATATTCTGGTAATTTTTTGAGCGTTTTTTGGGGGGGGGCTTACCCCTTGAGAATACATGGCAAGCTTCACACCCTCAGTTCACTACGTGCAAACAGGATGGAGAATTTCAGGCACAGCTGTGGATGGGCACCAGTCGACTGAGCCACCGCTGCTTCTACTTCTGTAGCATACAAAAATGCATCACATTGGAGGAATACAATGTATTTTGGGGCAAAATTGTATGCAAAAATGTATTTATTAGGAGAAATTCACACTAAAATGCTGATGAAGTTTCATGAGGATTTTTTTTAAAAAAAATTGCTGCAGAAATGTGGAGAATTGAATTTAAGACTGGAAAAATGAGAAAGGGGAGGTTACTGAAACTGACAGATCCATCCACCCTTACCCACCAAGTACCCATGTGGATCATGGGCTGTGGATTGCCCACATATGTGCTTACAGGAAAACCCATACAACTGTAAGGGGCTTTAGTCAGTTTGAGCTGAGGGAGATAATTGTTTCCAAACCTTACAAATGGCAATTGATATACGTAGTTTCCAATGAATTCCCCCTCCTCTCTATCTCTGCATGTGAAACTGAGGGGGTGAAGTCACTTTTCCTATATGTATGTACGAAACAACTCCAAGTCATTGTTTTGTAATTACCTGGGTAACAAAAAGCTACAGTGTTAATTGACTAGGACTATAAGGCATTTTGCATACTTCAGGTGATTGAAACGGGTGTTACTAATAATGGGTATTTGCTTTTCTTACATCGTCATCACCATCATCAGAAGGCAATGTTTCTGCTCCCAATTACCTGTTATGTACCAATCAAGCATTTGAGATCATAACCCACAAGTGTGAATGTCGGCACTTAATGGAACTTTCCTCTTCCTGTTATGTTTCCGCTGTGGCACAAAAAATAATAAAAAATTGCAGCCTATTCAAATAACCGTAATTCAAATGATAGCAGACCCCAGACTACGCTGCTAATTCCTGTAGTGAGAGTCACAGAAAATGATACTCCATGTATCTTTTAACTGGCTGCCTGTAAGAATTGGTGATGCGGGTTTCAAAATTTTGCAGCAAATATTTCAAAGCTTCAGTTAAATATACCAGATGTTATCTGACTGAGTCGTATTCAGAGTAGAAACACTTAAATCAGTGGACTTGAGTTGATCATGGCTAACTTAAGTTCATTGATTTCAGTGGGTCTACTCTGAGTATGACTTAGACATTCCCCACAGCATTTGGGCCATGTTAAAATTAGCACATGAACAATTACAGTGCCTTCAAATTAATCTTACCTAAGCATATGTTTCAATGTTATAATTAACTTTTTAAATTTATTTTATCCCTAGATCTGTGTGTCTCTGTGTGTGTGTGTGTGTGTGTGTGTGTGTGTGTGTGTGTGTGTGTGTGTGTGTGTGTGTGTGTGTGTGTGTGTGTGTGTGTGTGTGTGTGTGTGTGTGTGTGTGTGTGTGTGTGTGTGTGTGTGTGTGTGTGTGTGGAGAGCCAGTGTGGTGTAGTGGTGAAGGTGTTGGACTATGACCTGGGAGACCAGGGTCTGAATCCCCACACAGCCATGAAGCTCACTGGGTGACCTTGGGCCAGTCACTGCCTCTCATCCTCAGAGGAAGGCAATGGTAAACCACCTCTGAATACTGCTTACCATGAAAACCCTATTCATTGGGTTGCCATAAGTCAGAATCAACTTGAAGGCAGTCCATGTTCATGTGTGTGTCTTTGGTGCTGCTAAAATTAGTCAGCTAACAATGTCAGCACCTTCATTTTCTTAACATTTAAACAATGTAAGGAGTGTGTATCCCACTGAGTTGTCAATCTCAAAACACTTATAAACACTTTAATGGAAATAATTTCCAAGTTAAGGTTTGGAATTGTTTGAACAGACATTTAAAACACATTAGGTGTGCTTTATTGATTTTCACTACCTCATCAAATATTTCTCTTCAAGACGTTTTACCTATTGGGAAAACACTTTTTGAGATATTTATACAGCATACAAAATTAACTGGCAAACTGGGCAACATATTTACAGTCTAAATATACCAAACACACTAAATTAGAACTAAATGAATTTAGGGCACTGGAGATTTTTCCAGAGCCCACATCACTGATTATAATCCACATCAGACGTCTAGCTCTAAAGCAGCCTTTCCCAACCAGTGTGCCTCCAGATGTTGTTGGACCACAACTCCCATCAGCCTCAGCCAGCATTGCCAATGGTCAGGAAAGATGGGAATTGTGGTCCAACAACATCTGGAGGCACACTGGTTGGGAAAGGCTGCTCTAAAGCTTAATGTGCCTTTCTTCTTAGCAAAGTGATGTAGCTCAATGGCAGAACAAATGCTTTGCATGCCAAAGGCCCCATTGACATCTCCAGGTGGGGCCAGGAATGCCCCCTCTTTGAAAGCCTGGGAAGCCTGTGCCAGCCAGATGGACCAGTGATCTGACTCAGTATAAGGCCACTTCCTACACTCCTGTGTTTGCCTCTGTGCCTTCATCTCCTTCCTCATTCTGTTCTACATAAGATTTCCTGTGTATCCTCTGCCACCTACATGTTGCTTATTATATTTGGAGCAACCTCTCTCTTCTATAACTGTCAAATTTCCATGTCAGGTTTCAGTGGAGCAAGACTGAATGATGTTAGAAGGCCCAGACTAGTTTTAGGATTGCTTCAGTTGTGGTAGCAAACTGAAGTTTAAGACTATTTCTTGCAATTGTTTTCTGACCATTTTGTACCTCACAACTAGAGAGGGATTATTATCCCCTATGGTCATAAACCCTACATGCATTCAGCATAATATTTGAAAGACCTGGCATGCCCCTTCAAAGAACCCTCGTTGTGCATTCAGAACACACACATGTCACTTGTTTTGGACATTATGCTGAACTATACAGGGCAGTAGGCATGTTCTCACTCCTTCCACGACAGGGGCCTGTTCCTTTACTGCCACTGGACAGAAAACATCTCCTCAACAGGTGATTTGTCAGGTCTTTTCTAATACGTTTAAATCATCAACATTTGTAATGAAGAACAAGCAAGAACTACAAATGTATATCTCCTCATACAATTTCTTTTTTAAAATCATGTGATAGATTCCGCTAGACTCTTGATAATTGCACTCTACACATAGGGATGGACAATTTATCAGTTTATCAAATTTGTCAATTTAGGGTCTTCTCAGTTTCTAATTTTTCCATTTTCAGGTTCAGAACTTTAGATTTCCACATCAGTTTGCAATTTTAAAAACAATTCTCATGAAAATCTGTCAGTATTTTAGTGCAAATTTCTGCTAGTATACACATTTTGGTATGCAATATACACATTTTGCAATTCCCACCAATAGGATACATTTTTGTATGTTATTTTCACTCATATATTCATTTTTATGCACAATTTCCCAAACATATACATTGTTTGGTTGGCGAATTGCATTGCAAAATTTGGAGAAGTGCAAGTTTCAAAGGATGGCAGGGTTTTGGTTCCCATATTGTTTTCAGAAAGTGCAAATTTGGTAAGTTCAGCTTTTAAAAATGAACTTAATCAAATTTAGCCCTCAGCCCCCCTTGTGGGTCTCCTCTACAGCACCTTGAATGTCCCCTGGCTGCTGATTTTGCACCCAATTTTGCCTACGTTGTCACATTTTGTGGCACTATTGTAATGGAAAGAACAGGGTTTGGGGATGGCAATTCTGGCATGCCATCCCACCCACCCAAATTGTGCCCACCACTTCTGCTGTGCCCATAGCTCTTTTAGCGATCTGGGAGGTTTGTAACTGCGATAGGCAGGGCAGCACACAGGGAGAAGAGGGATCACTCTTCTCACGTGCCACCTCCCCATGAGTGTGCGTGGATGGCCCTACCTGTGCACCCACCACCTGCAAGTGGCCCTCAGGGCAAAAAGATCGCCCAACCCTGCTGTAGTATGCGGGTTGATTTCTTTGTTCAAGTTGTCCTGAAAGAAAAGGAAAACCCTAAAATGGGGATTGGGAACCTTTTCAACCCAAGGGCCACATTCCCTTCTAAGAACCTTCCGAGGGCCACATGCCCATAGTGCCAGAGGCAAAAGTAGGGAGAGGAATGAATGTGAATTCTACTTTTGTACAGTAGGCTAGTTTCTACACACACACCTCTGTACCCTCCAGTGAGGCAAGCGAAAGCCATTCCTAGAGCTCAAGGACATACTAGCAGGACTAGTGAGGGGCATGGCCTGGAATGGGGGTGTGGCCTGGGGACAGCTTCATGGGCCAAATACAGAGGCCTAACAGGCCACATTTGGTCCCTGACCCTAAAATATTACAGGGAAACTATCTTTTTTTTCGAACTGTTGTGTGGGCTTTCCAGGCTCATGACAAGAGTTGGTATGTTGCAGTCCTCTGACGGAGACAACCGTGAAATGAGCAGCCACCATACTATTGTGGGGGAGCATTACTTCATCTGGAAACAGGAAGCCTCATTAAATGAACATCTAAGAGGTGGAAAGAGGAAGTCCAGTAATTTCACTGCTGATCACCTTCAATCCTCATATATCTCTTGGAACTCACAACCCCGTGGTTGCACTTTAGTCCATCCCGCCTGCCCCCCCCAGTTGTTTTGCTACAATGAAGTGTTGGGCTGGTGACCAGTAGGCATTACTGTCTCTAGTAGTTTTCCATGAAGCCTGCAAGTGTGAAGACGTAACTGTGGTTAAGGGGGAGTTATGTCTATGCCCTGTCTGGGAACGGACTGCCAGGGTCGTTGCTATGGTAGCCATCTGATAGCGACTGGGAAAGTTCTAACAGAGTCTATGTGTTGTTCTCTTCTGAATTATGCCTCTGAGCTGAGAGGCTGTCTTTTGTGTTCATCTATGGAGAGAGATGTACCAGAAGGGGGGGTGACTGAAGAATCTCTACATGTATTTACTCTTAAGCCTCTGGCCTTAATGTCTTAATAAAGACTCTTAACATGCTCTGAAGATGTTTTCTTGCTCAACTTAACTCCAACGTAATGTATGCTGTTTCACACAACAACGCACACACGCCAACATGAAGGTGGGTTTCAATATGCATTTTATGACTGTTCTCTGTTTTTTCAGTGAAGGAGGCTGGTGGAGAGCATGTTCCCTCACTACAGGAAAAGAAAACTACATTCCAGAAAAATGTGTAGCAAAAGTCTACCATGGGTAAGGAATTTCCCAATACTGTGTTTTCAACATCATAATCCCTGTGGATGGATGGATGGATACATAATACAGCTTCTCATATATGTTTCAGGATATATAATAATTTGATTTGGAAGCCACTCTATCTAAATTAAACTGTGTTTCCCCATTCACTATGAGGACTTTAAAGACAGCTATAATTCCCCCACTTTTTGGCCAAAGTTGTTGAAATTTACAAGCACCCCTACACAGTGGATTAAGCCCGTCAAATTGCAGAGAAATCGTTCCGGGGGCTTTTTGTGGGAAAAGTAAAAGGGATTCACTTTCCTCTGTAATCCCTTATGAGAAAGACTGGTGGTTGTCACTTGCCCTTCTCATCTTAAACTAATGAAGAAGTGGCTGAGTAGTGTGTGTCGACACTGGTATTAGTTTGGTGTGCCCTCTGACAGGCATTAGAAAACTCGTCTATCATCCAATAGGCTAATGCATCAACTTTTAAAAGAACAAAACAAGTACCCCAAGATTCGCTAATCAGAGCCTGGTGCAAAAGACATCCACTTACAACAGGAATGGAAAACTTGTGGCCCTCCAGATGTTGCTGGACTCAACTCCCATTGTCCCTGAGCATTGGCCATGCTGGCTGGGACTGATAGGAGTTGGAGTCCAACAACATTGGGAGGTCCACAGGTTTTCCATTCCTGATTGAAACAATGCTGAGCCCAGGAACTTGCTTTGAGTATCAGAACTGAATAGAGAGCACATCCCTTCCACACAAAAACAATCACCTGCTTAGAATCCCCTCTGCCCATCTCTACGCTCTCTTCATTTCAACACTGATTCCATATTTATTTAAAGCAAGGCTTGGGGATCATTTTTTTTTGCTGCTATTGTTAAAATGATGGGGAATCAGAAGCCTTGTCAATCTACTGTAGACCACCCAAAGTTCTACCAGTAGATCTAGATTCACCTTCTGCCCACATGAGAGACGGCAAAACCTTCCCCTCGCTCCAGTCACTGACCTCAGAGGAAGGAGCAGGGAGCAAACTGAGCACCACTCCTGTTTTGTCCTCAAGTGCACCTCTCCACTTTTTTTCGTTATAAGTGAATAGCTATTACTCATTTCTGTAGAGGGGGAGCACTATATAAACAATATGTTTTTAACCTTTTATTTTTTAAAAGAAGATGTCTTGAAAGCTTTAAAAAATATTTTTAAAGATGTTTTGTTTTAATGTATTTTAAAGTCTGTTTTTATGATGTTTTAAAGTGTTTTTAGTGCTTTTGTTTGCCGCCCTGGGCTCCTGCTGGGAGGAAGGCGGGATATAGATAGATAGATAGATAGATAGATAGATAGATAGATAGATAGATAGATAGATAGATAGATAGATAGATAGATAGATAGATAGATAGATAGATAGATAGATAGATAGATAGATAGAATATAAGTAAAGATGCCAAAGTCTGCCCTCCTCCGTTTCTGACACCGGCTGACCCAACTGCAAGCTTGTAGAGTATATCATCGGTCATGCCCTTTGGGCGTTCTTGCAACACGGAGAAGAAGAGATGGAGAAGTTGTGACCCTCCAGATATTGTTGGACTACAGTTCCCATCATCCATGTCCATTGGAGGCTGGTCCATTAGGGTGAATGGGGCACTACCCCACTGACCTCAGTCTGCCCCCAGCCAGATGCCACCTGCCTGCTTTCCTACTTAACAACCAGCCCAGATGGGTGGAAGTGTCTGTCAGCTTCCTTCTCTGTAGTTTCAGTGTCAACCTTATAGAAAGATAGGGCCAAATCTAGAATGAGTTGGCTCTGCCTGTCATTGGCTCTGGCTCCACCTACTGTTCGCCTCCCTGCCTTCTGCCTTTCCAGTCCAAAGGGCACCAGTGACCATTGTCCTTGACCATGCCAGCTGGAGATGATGAGAGTTGGAGCCCAACAACATCTGGAAGACAACATGCTCCCCATCCTGGTAAACAAACAAACAAACAAACAAAACAGTACTACAAACATATTATACTGTATTTTCCTAGTTGACTCCGCACTTCAATGGACAAGGCCAGTTTGTCTTTTCACCTGTATAATCCTAATTTCTCTCTCCCCCCTCTCCCCGCTTCTGTAGTTGGTTATTTGAAGGTCTAGGAAGAGAAAAAGCTGAAGAACTTTTGCTACTTCCTAATACCAAGACTGGCTCTTTCATGATTAGAAAGAGTGAAACGACAAAAGGTGAGAAAATAAGATTGTTGTTTCTACTTTCACCACTTCCATCTGACATTTCCTCTTAAGAACAGTTTAAACCAGCTTTTGCCAACATGCCACCTTCCAGATGCTTTGGACCTCAACTCTCATCAGCTCCAAACAGTCCAATCCATCTGGTGGGCACCAGGTTTAAATACTGTAGTATTTATTTAAGACATTTATATACCAATTAATTATTCACATTTCTATACAGTTATTAATTAATTGGTATTTTTAGGCTGCCCTTCATGGCAAAATAGTATACATCAAGTTACTTTAATCACCAAATCGTAATGATAAGAAAGCAGCCTTAAGATGTAGGCCTCAACCATTACCATGAAAGCTTCCATAAGACACATGGGTAAGATAATGTGGAATCTCAAAGAACCAGCAGCACAAAAACACTGATTAGGAAATGGTACCACATAACAGATACATTTTTAAGGCCTCTTTGAAGGCGTGCATTGTAAAGGTCATGTATAATTCTGTTGGAAGGAAGTTCCATAACCACTGAAGCCACCACCAAGAATGCCCTATCCCTCATACCTGCTAACCTAATTGATCTTACTGGTGGGCAAATGAGCAGGGCCCCTGCACTTAGCGTAACAACAACAGCAACAATTTCAGTTTCTTACCCACCCTTCACCAAAGGGTCCCAGTTTAAAAATACCATGTTAAAATCAGCTTAAAATAAAAACAATCTAAAGAATTGTTGTTGTTATGTGCCTTCAAGTCAATTACGACTTATAGCGACCCTATGAATCGGCGACCTCCAATAGCATCTTTTATAAACTACTCTGTTCAGAACTTGTGAGTTCAAGTCTGCGGCTTCCTTTATGGAATCAATCCATCTCTTGTTTGGCCTTCCTCTTTTTCTACTCCCTTCTGTTTTTCCCAGCATTATTGTCTTTTCTAGTGAATCATGTCTTCTCATTATAAGTATGCATCCAAAGTATGATAACCTCTGTTTCATCATTTTAGCTTCTAGTGATAGTTCTGGTTTAATTTGTTCTAACACCCGATTATTTGTACATGGCATCCATAGTATGTGCAAAGCTCTCCTCCAACACCACATTTTAAATGAGTTGATTTTCCTCTTATCCACTTTTTTCACTGCCCAACTTTCACATCCATAGAGAGAGAGATCTGGAATACCATGGTCTGAATTATCCTGACTGTAGAGTTCAGTGATACATCTTTGCATTTGAGGACCTTTTCGACTTCTCTCACAGCTGCCCTCCCCAGTCCTAGCCTTCTTCTGATTTCTTGACTATTGTCTCCAGTTTGGTTCATAACTGTGCCTAGGTATTGATAATCCTTGACAAGTTCAATGTCCTCGTTGTCAACGTTAAAGTTATATAAATCTTCTGTTGTCATTACTTTAGTCTTCCTGACGTTCAGCTGTAGTCCTGCTTTTGCACTTTCCTCTAACTTTTATCAGCATTCATTTCAAATCATTACTGGTTTCTGCTAAGAGTATGGTATCGTCTGCATATCTTAAATATCTTAAATTACTGATATTTCTCCCTCTAATTTTCACACCTCTTTCATCTTGGTCCAATCCCGCTTTCCGTATGATATGTTCTGCATACAGATTAAACACCCTTTCTGATGGGGAACCAATTGGTTTCTCCATATTCTCTCCTTACAGTAGCCTCTTGTGCAAAGTATAGGTTGTGCATCAGGACAATCAGATGCTGTGGCAGCCCCATTTCTTTTAAAGCATTCTATAGTTTTTCGTGATCTACACAGTCAAAGGCTTTGCTGCAATTTATAAAGCACAGGGCCATTTCCTTCTGAAATTCCTTGGTCCGTTCCATTATCCAACGTATGTTTGCAATATGATCTCTGGTGCCTCTTCCCTTTCTAAATCCATTTTGAATGTCTGGCATTTCTCACTCCATATTGTCCTACTAGTGTCAAAAGCCAGGGTAAAGAGCTGTGCCTTCAGCATACAACACAAACCACATAATGAAGATTCTGGATGCAGCTCTGTGGGGAGGGAATCTCACAATTTAGGAACTGCCACAGCAAATGCCCTGTCCCAGGCCACACACACATCAAACTTCAGAGGGCAGTGGAACTACCAAGATGGCCCCCTCTGCTGATCTTAACACCTAAGAGGGTCCATAGGGAAGGAGATGGTTTTTCAGATATTTGGGGCCTAAGTAATTTGGGGCTTTAAACACAACTGTAAGTGCCTTGAATGGGCCTGGGAAAGTACCAGCAAGCAATGGGCAGGATTGTATGGGTGAAGACAGTCCTTCAGATAGTCTGTGCCAAGGAATAAAGGGCTTTAGACGGTTAACACAAGCAATTTGACTCAGTCCCAGAAATACACAGGCAGCCAAGTGTAACTGGTACAAATGTCCAAGCCCCCACCAACATCTGGGTGGCTGCATAAACTGCAGTACAGTAGTCAAGGTTGGATGTTAGCAGTGTGAGAGAGACCAAAGCCAGGTCTAAACACTCTAAATAGAGTTGCAGCTGGTTTACCTCCCTAACTGGGAAAACTGGTCATCAACAGGACAAAGAGGAGGCTGGGTATTGGTTAAATGGAAGCAAGGTAGGATGGGGAGGAGGGCAACAAAAAGTGTGACTGTTGTATAGATAGTCCCTTTCCAAAGCACACATTTCAGAACCACGCAAATGTGTGTCCGATATCTCAAAAGGTGTCACCACTGAGATATGTGAGCCTTTACTTCACATGTTACAATGATCATGAAAATCAAATAGTAGGAGAACTCCTGTAATAGCAAAAAGGTCCCATCTCTAATGATAGGTACCCACAGATTTTGACTAGGTTGGGGTGGGGAAACTGTAGCCCTCCAGATGTTGCTGGACTACAACTCCCATCCTCCCTGACCATTGGCCATGTTGGGTGGAGCTAATGGGACTTGCAGTCTGGAGGGTCATGGGTACCCTATCCCTGTAACAGATAACAATCACTCCCTTCCTGTGGGAATCCTGGGAATTTCTTGAAATTGGGGGGGTCTCTCTGCTAAGAAATTCATAGCAGCCTCTGATAAGCAACCATCAGCACTGAGCTAAAATTCCAATTATTCATTAGAGATTAACAAGCCTTTCTTTTAACAAGCCTTTTAAGTAGAGACCTTATCCCAGGCTGCATGTGTGTTGGAGTTGCTTTTTAATATATTTTTAAAGCTTTTTAAAAAACATTTTTAAAGCTTTTTTAAAAAATGTTTATAGGGATGTTTTGTTTTAATATGTTTTTAATGGTTGTTGTGTTTTAACATAATTTTGAAGTCTGTTTTTATGATGTTTTGAAGTGTTTTGGTGCTTTTGTATGCCACCCTGGGTCCCACTGGGAGAAAGGGTGGGATATAAATCAAACCAAATCAAAATAAATAAATGAAATTAGTTAATATGACAAATAAAATGGTGTAATAATGAGGTGTGTTTGCAAAGTCTGTATTCCCCTAAAACATCTAAACTGCTCCTAAGTTTCTCAGTAACCAGGGGATGCATGATCATTTGACTTTGCTGTTTTCACTAGGTTTATATTCCTTGTCGGTCCGGCACATACAGGTGAAACATTACAGAATCTTCCGCCTGCCAAACAACTGGTATTATATCTCCCCTCGGCAAACTTTTCAGTGCCTTGAGGACCTCGTAAATCACTATTCTGGTAAGAGTGAATGTTCTAAGTGAAATAGATTCTTTTCAAGCTCTCAGAAGCACAACTCACCGCATAATTCTGTTTTTATTTATACTCATGCCTTGGCTTTCAAGTGGAGAGCATGATGTGCAATTGCAAATGATGATCTCCATGCAATGCTCAACTACTATTAAGATGTGCTTCAACAAGGCTGCAAATCTGTTTTGGCAGATAACTGTCCCGAACATGGGATGCCAGTGTGTGGAAATATGTGAAAAAATGTCAAGGTTTGCTTTAGCAGCAGCAATTGCTTAAGTGTCACCCAAGAGTCACACTATGAGTCTGCAGCAAAAAGTATCCAGTTTTGCAAGATGCTCTCTTCCTATACTTCACAAGCGCATGGATGTGCTAATATGGCACAGGATTGTTGTACACAATAATTGTCTAGGTGAACAGTGGGCTTTTAAGGACTGTGTAAAACCTCCCAGAAAATCCCCCTACTTTAAAGATATTTAACTTGTTTAGGAACATAGTGGAACTGCTTTATACTGAGTGAAATCATTAGTCCATGAACTTCAGCATTGCCAGCACTGACAGGCAGCAGTTCTCCAGGATATATATATATACACATATAAACAAACAATGGTATTGTTCACCTTGGTAGACAGGCAAACCACATTGAAGCCCCCCCCCCAAGTAATATGGGTGGCAAACAAAAACACTAAAAGCACTTTAAAACATATTAAAAACAAAATACTTTAAAATATATTAAAACAAAACAGCTTTAAAAACATATTAAAACAAAACATCCAAAAAACAGAGTTAAAAAACAATTAAAAAGCAACTCCAGTACAGACGCAGACTGGGATAAAGTCTCAACTTAAAAGGCTTGTTGAAAGAGGAAGGTCTTCAGTAGGCGCTGAAAAGATAACAGAGATGGTGCCTGTCTAATATTTAAAGGGAGGGCATTCCAAAGTGTCATTGCCAGAACACTAACTTCCTATGTTGTGCGGAACGGACCTCCTGTTAAGATCGTATCTGCAGGAGGCCCTTACCTGCAGAGAACAGTGATCGACTGGGTATATAAGGGGTAAGATATCAGATTGCAGGTATCAGGTCCCAATGCTATATACAGCCCAACAGATTTGGCTATGTAATGATATCACTGGTGCCTAACAAAGTGCTTACATTTGCCCTCAGTCTGAATGTTGAGTAGGGAGAAGGAATAAGTTCCTGTTTCTTGGGCAATAGAACCAATCCATCCTGTCTTGCCAAGCAGTACGGAGAGTTTGCTGACTTCTAAGTCCTGCACAGAAAGGTCTTGGTCTGTGCATGATGAGCAGTGGCAGATGGTGAAGAAATGCATCTGATTGAAAGTGATGATATGAGAATAAATGAAACTTGCTGATTCCGTACCCCTAGGTTGCCATCCTGTGGATTCCTGCACTGAGCAAGGGGTTGGACTTGATGTCCTTATAGGCCCCTTCCAACTCTACGATTATGTCAGGGATGCTAAAGGGGCATATTTGCTCTATTGGCAGGGGGTGGACTAGATGACCTGTGAGGTATCTTCCAACCCTGTGATTCTATGACAGCATTCAGAAGCACATCCAAGTGTGAGTGCCATCCATAAGCACTACATTATTTTCAATGGGATGCACATTCAGGTATGCATTTTCATCCACATTCTGCCACACACTATATATTTAAAAGACATTATTTCCCCTAAAGAATCATGGGAATTGTAGTTTAAACCTCACTGAGCTACAATTCCCCCCATACTTAACACACTACAGTTCCTGGGGGGGGGGTAATTTGCTTTATGGTGTGTTCGCATCTTTAGTCAACTACGCACAACTGGACTGAGGGCAAAGGAGATCAGCCAGTTTTGCTTTGCAGCAGGGATGACTGCCCTCTCCCATCAATACTCATTCTCTTGTGGACATTCTCACACCCTTTTGTAAAAGAGTGTGAATCAAAAAATTGACAAAAAGGGGAGGTGCCATTTTTCATAGGGAAGGGGCAACAGTGTTGATGAAGAGCTTTCTTGTAGCTCAGTGCTACGGTGCACTGTTGCAATCAGACACATGTTCCTCCAACATTATATTTGCATGCCTTTTAGAAGTTGCAGGAATCATGTGATTGCAATGTGGAAAGCAATCCCCACTGGTGCTTTCCTTGAACATGATACCTTTGCCATAGCAAGACTAGTCTCCATCATGTTCTTCTCTGGGATTTTTTGCAAGCATCACACCTGTAAACTGAGTTACGTGAGCGATGAGGCCAATTAAGACACTGTAAGGTTGAAAGCACAATGTGCACTCACAAGCTCTGATTATCAAAAGCAAAGATCAGTTTTGAGTGGCAAATTACACATCTCAGAACAAGAGAATGAAAATGGGCAGAGCCTTCCAGAGAACTTCTGCAGGGGAAATACTATGTTAACAATTGACAATTAATGCCAATATTGCTGCATTTAAAATGGTGTGAAGCCACAGCATTTGCCTAAAAGCTGAGCCATTTCTCAGAATTCAATCGTGGCTGACACAACGCAGGAAAGGAAAATGGAGCAGGGCTTCATAAATCAGCACTAGATAAATATCAGCAGGCAGCGTACGTTTGTTTCAGCCATTTTTGTGGATAGAGAGAGCCAGCAGCCAAAAGGCAGCATCATGATATGTTTCTTCATCATGCATTTCAAAGCTGTTTGCTTTTTGCAAGTTTGCAAAGAGGATGTGAAAAAGTGGAAGACATATGATGATCAACGGCTAATTTTACAGCCAGTTCTAACCTGTTTTGCAGACATAGATTTTTCCATACACACCCTAACTAACAAAATCACCACCATAAACTGATGTTTAATTGTTGGACTACTGAAAAAAGTCAGCATAGGGCAAAAGTACTTTCTCCTAACACTTTGAAAGCCATTTTAATCTCCTCCAGAACCACTGATACCTGATTCAATTGCTAGCCAGCAGTCCACTTGTTTTCCTTCACAATGCATTAGAGTTAACTGTTCAGGATTACAATGCATTGAAGTGCCTACAGCAGTTAACTCTATACGTAGTGATGGTTAAATTAGACTATTCCTGGCCTGTATCGCTTCTGCACATCACCCCATTCCATCCTATCTCTGTATTATGCAGTTTTAAAAAACCACACACAAGCATTTAAACATGCATTTTAAATGTATTTTTCATAAACTATGTATTCTAAAATAAAGAAATATCTGTCAATATCTAATTTTTCCAATCTTAAATTCAGTTCTCCACATTTCTGTAGCAATTTGCAATATTTTTGACAAAAATCCTCATGAAAATTCTGCAGCATTTTAGTGTACATTTGTATGCAGTTTTGACTAATGTAGACATTTTGCAAGCAATTGTTCCTAGTATAATGCTTTGTATGTTGTTTTAACTAATATATTCATTTTATGCAAGCTTTGCTCTAATACATGCATTTTTGTAAACACTGGCTGGAGAACTGCACTCCAAAATTCGAATAAGTGTGCATTTTGAAGGAGGGCTGTACTTTAGTTTTCATGTAGTTTTGGAAAGTGCAAATTTGATAAATTCTGCTTTAAAAGCTAACAATGGAATTTCTGCCCAATCCCTGTTCCAAAATGTATTTCATCTCAAATATTACTCCTGGCAGCGGACTCGCTGCTGCTTACGGGGAGCGAGAGGGATGAGGTAGTGGGGAGGTCAGGGCTGTGTGGCTAGGAACACCAGACTGGTTCTGCCAATAAATCCATACAGCCCCAACCTTACTGCTGCCTCACTCCTCTCAGTCTCCAATCCAGTAAGAGGCAGTGACTCCACTGCTGGGAGGCCATTGCTGCAGCTCCACCAGTCTACGCAAATCACTATGACAAAATATTTATTTTTAAATATATTTTGATTTATTGATAGCTCAGAACTGCATAAAAACATTCAGGAAGTGTGAAAGGCAGCAGACAGTTAAGTTTTGATCCACACATTGAGGTGGGAAGTGTGGATCCAATCAGCTGGTATGAGAAAACAGAAAAACTGGATTCCTTAAACATCCGCAGCTATCTCTGGCCACATCCACACTCTTTATTTAAAGTACTATGATACCAACTTAAACAGCCATGGCTTCCCCCAAAGAATCCTGGGAACTGTAGTTTGTTACAGGTGCTGAATGTTGTTGGGAGACCCCCCCCAATTCCCCCCACAGAACGACAGTTCCCAGAATTCCCTGGGAAGGATTGATTGTTAAACCACTCTGGGAATTGTAGCTCTGGTAAAGTGGCATTGTAATATTTTAAATGTATAGTGCAGATGTGGCCTCTGTGAAAAAACAGAACTCTTGAATAATATTTGTAAGACAAGCCAATTTAATTTCTGGAGCTCTTGTATGCCTGCCACTGACTACTGTGTACATGTGGCAGACCGGCCCATTAGATATATTGAATTTAAAAGGTGTCAAAGAAACATAACGAATGACTAATTCATAGTTTGCTCATGTATCCAAAAGTTGTTTGGTTGGGAGCATTGAATTGCATGGCAGAAAACATTTATCAGCTTTGAATTACAAATCTGTATAACTGCAGCTAAAATTACTGTTTTAAAGGACTTGTGAAACCCAAAATAAAGGGATGGTATGCAATAGCTCAGTATGTTCCCAAAATATCCAAATGGAGTGAAATTGTCACATTAAGGAATCTGCCCTGAAATCGGGGTGATGGTAGAATTGTTCAAGACCATTTATTTCTGGGGGGAGAGTACAAAATCGGCTTTTCAATAACAAAACAAAAACACAACAGAGGTCTCTATTTACTCCAGCTCTGCTGTAACCTGAGTGGTCCATATCAATCTCAGTCGCCTTCCCAACATATATGATTATGGCAGAGCTTGGAAAAGTTACTTTTTTGAACTACAACGCCCATCAGCCCAATCCAGTGGCCATGCTGGCTGGGGCTGATGGGAGTTGTAGTTCAAAAAAGTAACTTTTCCAAGCTCTGGATTTTTATGCCTGTTTTTAAGGACGTAAGAAGAGCCCACTGGATCAGGCCAAAGGCACATCTAGTCTAGCATCCTGGTCCCAACTTGGGTCAGCCAGATGCCTATGGGAAGTCCACACAAGGAGGACTTGAGTGCAGAAGTTTGCTGCTGAATATGAGGGTGACCAACATGTTTTTAGAATTCATTTTTAAGTTTTTATTGTAATCTGCCCTGGGAACTGAAGGATGATATAGAAATGTAACAAACAGATGTATAGCAAAAAGGAAGAGATAATTTTGGCTGGCAACTCATTTTACATTCATTCCTTATTTCAGAGGTAGCTGATGGTCTCTGCTGCATGCTCACAACTCCCTGCCTCACCCAGCACACTAGCAACAATGAAGTAAGGAATCAAGAGCCTCCTGTGATGATGCGCAACAAAACCTTCACATGGAAGGATAAGCAGAGGTACCTTTTGCTTGAGGCAGCTTATGGGACAACCTCTTCCAACCTGATGCCCTCCAGATGTTTTGGACAGCAACTCCCATCGATTCCAGCCAGCATGACCAATGGTCATGGATTAAGGGAGTTGTAGTCCAAAAAGTCTGGAAGGCATCAGGTTGGGAAAGGCTAGTTCATGCTAAGAAATGGCTATTTCAATCCAGGAGATGGAGATCGGAGGTTCTGCATCCACAGAGCCCCAACTTTGCAACTGGAATAAATTACTCAGTCTGAGCAATATAAGCACACTTGTGGAATTTGGTTTTGGCTTTCAAAATTTAAAAAAGGAATGCTAGCAAGCACATGGAGAAAAGAGGTGGGAAATAAAAGGATTGGAAACTGATTTGAGGGGAGCAGCAGCTGATGCTTTTGCTAAGGCCACATTTACTCAGCGATACAGTAATGTAACAATCCTGTAGCTCACTCTATCAATCAGAGTATAATTCCTGTTCTCCTGGAGGCCTGTTCACAAGGCATCCTAGCTGCCACCTTTGTAGTCAAATTGTGTGGTTGTCACTGGCTATGTGAGTTGTTTTTAAAAAGGGTTGCTGCCATGATTTAAGAGAACTAGAGCCGTGCCAGATGTGATTTGTTTGGTCCTTGTATTTTGTTTGTTTGCTGTTGTTTTCTTCCCCTTCCCAAATGTAAATTTTTGTACATTTACATTTTTAATCAAATTTTTAAAAAAACTTCTTCTTCTTCTTAGGGATGAGATTCAGCCCCTGCCAATCCAATTCACCCTGCTCTGTCCCACTCGCTCCTGGCATTGTGGAGAAGGGGGGGCCCTTCTCTCCCTCCTCCTCTGTTATGGCAGGGGTGAGTGGGGTGGGGTGGAGCGGATAAGTGGCAGGGATGCAAATCCCATTCCTCCTCCTCCTCATTTATTATTTTTTATTATTATCATCATCATTATCCACCCTTTACCAATAGGTCCCAGGACGGTTTACAACTATTTAAAATTCAGCATTGAAAACAGTTAAAATTAATTACAGTCACAGGAATAGGGTGTGTCCTGAAAACATACATCTCAGGTGTCAAAGGCCAGGGTGAAGAGGTGCGTCTTCAGCATTTGCCAAAAACTGTATAGTGAAGGTGCCAGGCACGCCTGTGCGGGGAAGCCATTCTATTTTGTGCAAAGTTCCCAGGCCCATTTGTATGTGTCGTAGTACTGTTTTCTATACTTTGGTATTATTAAGCTAAAGTGCAAATTAAGCTGAAACTGGTTAAGCAATTGAGGTCGCTGCCCTCTGGGTGTAGCCTATTCTGTGTCAACATCTCAGACAATAAACAACCTCCCCTTTTTTTTTCTTTTTAAGAGCGAAGGAGGAGGAGGATGAAATTGCAGACATGCTTGGAATAGAGGACTCTGGTCTCAGCTATGGACTCCGGAATAGCATCACTTCCTATCTGGCCCTATCCGGGGCAACTGACTCTTACATGAACAACAACAAGAAGAAAAGCCAGTCTGTCATACACCGGAGCAAGTACGACTCACGAGCACCCTTCATTTATCACGAGGACTGAACCTGATGAAGCAGAGGGCAGCCAAGAAGAAAGTTAGATGCTCCCTGTTCACACATAGGCAGCTTTGCACTCTTGGAAATAATACAACTATCGTTTTCCAGTCCAGTCCACAAGAGTCCATGGCCATCAGGGACAGAGCCTGGAGACTAGGTTTAAAGTTTAAAGCAAAAATGTAGAGCTCCCTTCAGCTTCTTTAACGTAAAAAGGCTGGGAGATCTGATCATGGATCTCCCACAACCTGGCTCTTTTCTGACCCTGAAATAGGCATTTCAGGGTCAAAAAAGTAGTAGATGCCAACTGATTAGGAAAGCTCTTTCAAGACAGCCTCTGTTTGCAAGAACAGAGAAACATGCACCCACCAGGTCATTCAGATTTTTACCAGCTACATTTCTGTGGGCTATCGTCCAAATCAGAGGTTGTTCTTCTCCCACATTACTTATCGTAAGCACAAGTTATACAGCAGTACATCACCATAGTTCAGTTTAGGTAAAGTCATGATAAAGTCACAGTTTGGAAAATTATCAGATCTGAATCTTATGCCCTAAAGCAGATCTTCCATTTATCATCTTTCCCTCTGCCCTGCCCTGAACAAACAGCAGAAGACATTTAGGAAAGTTTATCACACCAAGGAGCCGCAGAGTGTATAGCTTCAGATAATTCCAAGCACAGAGTTATTTATCAGGGACTACAGTCCCTCCTGGTATTCAGACTGCAGGTACAAGAATCACTTTTTTAAAAAGATCCCCAACATAAAACATTCAATGTAAGTAGAAAACTACCACAGGCAGTCAACTAGGTTAGATCCTTTGCCCCTGATGTTCTGGTTTTCTATGCAGAGAAAACTTGCAGTTTAGAGTAATGCAGCCCAGATTTTGCTTTAGATCTGCCTAAACTAGATCCAGATTAGGTTCTACCTATTATCAAAGCCAGAGCTGGCTTTTTCTTTTTTTAGTTTATTCATAAATAACTAGAACTCATCATCAGCCCCATGGAGGTCCAGAGTATGTATATATAAACTTATTTATATGGGTGATGCCCTTGTAAAATATAAGTTGTAATTACAGTGTATCAGCCTTTGGTGAAACTTAAAAAAATGTATAAAGGTGTAAAAAAACCACCCAGATAATAAAACATTATAAAACAAACAGACGTCAATGGATAAAGACTACCATATTTCCGAATGCATCTGAAACAGCGTAAATCTAGTCTGTGGAAGAAATAGCACTCACCATCAGCAATGCTCTTTGGAAGACCCCTGGATCCACATACCCTGAAAGCAGGTGAATGCTGGAAACATCTGCTCCGCTGCGATCAGCTGCAATTGTAATCTGACCGGGGTCTCCTCCAAAACTTGCAATGTTTTTCTGTGTCCATTTCAGAGCAGCGTCCTGGTCCAAAAGCCCCCAGTTTCCACTTGCCACGCTGGAACCTACAGAGAGAAAGAATTAATTAATTAATTAATGGAAAGGACGTTACCCCTGTACTTACAGGTGATAAAAAAATATCAACCAATAATATATAAAGGCCAGAACAATGTTAAATATCCATTTGTCTACATGTCCACTGATGGCTAACATATTCATTTTCAAATTTTCTTTGTGGTTTAAAATTAGCTTGCACTTTAGCCACAAAGCTTGGGAATGTTTTTATGTGCTGCTTTCATCATCTGAGGCCGTTCTCCATGCTCTCTCTCTGAGGGAGGTGTGAAGAACGGCAACATGAGAACAAGCCTTTTTGGTGGAATGCTGCCCCCAGGGAAGCACACCTGGCACCATCATTGTCTGATCTCAATATTTCAGCAGGTTCATGTAGGTAGGAATGGGCAAATCTGGCAATTTGGCCTTCTGTTTCTCATTTTTCCAATCTTAAAATCAGTTCACCCCATTTTCATATCACTTTATAATTTATTTTTTGGGGGGTAAGTCCACACACACAAAATGTACTCATTTTCATTGATGTGTCTCCTAATATACACATTTATGCAACCAATTATCCCTAATATAATGGATTGTTTTCACTAATATACACATTTTTGTCCTCACTTTTCTTTTTTATCCCATGCATTTCTTTTGATTGGAGAATACACCTCAAAATTTTGATATTTTGAAGGACAGCTATGTTTCAGTTTGCATATTGTTTCTGGAGATGTGAATGAGATAGGCTTACCCTGAAAGGCAAACTGAACCAATTTCTCCCCCGTGTCTAGTAGTAGGTGATTATAAAGATAGCCATGTTTCAAGTCATACCAGATATTATGACTGTGTTGGAGCATCTTGCTAAACAATGGTTTGATATGACATGAACAAGTTGCAGTGAGCCTAGGGATTTGGTGCTTCCCCTTCCCTCATTTTCTGCCATGAAGCTGCAAGGAGGCATTTGGAAGCTGTCATTCCCAGTTTTAGTAACCGCTGTTTATTGTGTCATTCATAAACTGTGGTTAACATTAACTACAACTGGTTTATAACAAGCCAACTTTAAACTAAGATGTCTGAAACTGGCTTGTTTAAACTAACCCCAGTTAATATTAACCACAGTTCTGGGTCCAGACAACACAGCAAGCTGTGGTTAACTAAAAGCAGAATCAAAAGCTTCTGAACCCCTCTTTGTGGCCATGTGGGGGAAGAGATGGGAACAAACCCAACTCCTGCTGCCACTCATTCATGTGGTGCTAAACCATGGTCTGAATGTGCCATACGTGTTGACAGAGAACTGAGAGACTGGGGCTTGAGAGGAAGCAACAAACTGAGGAAAGGAGGGTTGGAAAAGACTGGAGGGAAAATGGGCTGAAGAAAAGCCTCACAGAGGGCCTATGTACAGGTACGGCAGTAGCCAGTTGAATGCCCACTCTGAGAACTGTAGCTCTGTGAGGGGACTTGGGGGGGTCTGCCTGCGCAGTTCTCAGGAGCAATGGAGATCTGTCAGAATTTGAACTGCGCAGGCAGAGAAAAGGAAACAGATCTCCATTGCTCCTGAGGAAGGATTACTCCAAAACGCGTTGAGCCTTAATAAACCTACCAAGCACCAGAGCCTGCCTCTCTTTTCTGTCCATTGCGTGGTGCTTTTCCCTTTTGTTTCTGCAAGCAGGTAGGGGAACAAATGTCAAATCTAGGATTTGAAACAGCCAGACAAATCTTGGGCTGCAGGTTCCTGGTAATAATGATGTACTTGAATATATTTTGTCAGGACAACCAAAGAAGCATAATTATCATCATGCAATGAAGAAGCTTTTTATTATTATTATTATAAGGGACCAAAAGTAGGAGTATGCATTTAGGCTTTTAACTCTATACTTAGGTACATTTAAAATGGCTAGATTTTAATGTAGTTGCAGGAAAAATTAATATATCCATACTTCTACCCTCACTGTTAAACATGTCTCCCCCCCCCATGCCAGTTTCCTTCTCGTCTCTTGACATTCGATTTACAGCCCCTTGGATACTGATGGCCCATAATGCTGATTTTGTCCCAAGAGGCAGATATTAAGTAATATTAACTATATGTATCCAGGGGCTGCATAAACTGAGGGGAGACACACCAGCCTTTTCCTATAAGAAAAGTTGGGTGCATTTAGACCCAATGGGTAGTTTTCAAATAAATAACTGCACGAGTGGAACGGCTTCTGCTTGTGCAGGCAGGATTTTTTTTCCTCCTGCCCCCCAGCACATCCTGCAGCATCCCAGATCTGATCCAGAGGGTTGGAGGATAAACCCAGGACAGATTGAGGGAGCACACGGGGGGGGATATTTTGATGTGCAAGGAGAAATCCTTGTGCTGACAGAATGTTTGCCTTAGCACTACATTGAACGCAACACTATATAACTCTCCATCTGCACTAATCACGAAGCTTATCCATGATGGGGCACAGGAAAGTTGATCTTGCAAGTTCATTTTACTTTATGGACTTCAATTCTTGATGCCTCTCGCGTAAGAACACAAGAAGAGCCCAACATAAGAAGAGTCCAAGGGCCCATCTAGTCCAGCATGCTGGTCTCACAGTGGCCAACCAAAAGGCTACGGGAATCCAGCAGGCAGGACCTGAGTGCATTAGTGCCTCTCCCCACCTGCGATTCCCAGCAACTGGCATTCAGAGACATACTGCCTCCAACAGTTAAGGGAGAATGGAGCCAGTGTGTTCCAGCTGTCCCTATTTACCAAGGTCAGTGCCTTATTTTCTGGTGCCTGGGAAAAATCCTGCCCCTATTTGGGTGGGGAGAATATGTTGGGGAACTTGGATGACCTTACTAATATTTATTTATTTATTATTTATTTATATGCCGCCCTTCCTCCCAGTAGGATGCGTACTCTATGTGTACATATGCACCACAGACCTTTTCAAATTCCAGCTGCTAGCATCTGGAACAGGGGCGGCCGCTGGTCTGGGGCCACTACCACCTTTGGCCAACCCTCCAGGGGCTGCATGCCTATGGTAGGTATGACTATAACTGGGTGTGTCACTCCACACTCACACACACAATAGGATATATGCACACACACACACACTCATCACACACACAGCCCTTCTCAGCTGAACCATGCAGATCAGTTATTTTCCCCTTACAGTTGCATTCATCAAATGATTGACCTGATCACCTGGGATGTGGGGTGATCTGTTTCCCCATCAGGATGTTGGGCTGGATGGAGAAGATTAAAACTCTTCACCCAGCCCAGCGCTGCATCCATTTTATTTTTTTTCTCTTTTTCGTTGCTGCCAAAATTAGTAGAGTTTTTTGGAATGGAAACTATTATTTGAAGTGGGGGTGGCTGGATCTGGCCTCCAGGCCAGGGGTTTGCCACCTCAACTCTACAAGCAAATCTGTGGAGTGGGGGCGGTGTGCTACTCAACTCTAATATGACTGCATTTCTCCAGGAGCCACCCCAAGGAGAGAGCCTTTTTGTTGGTGACACCCCACCTGTAGAATGCCAAACCAGGAATGCTTGTCAGCTAGGGACCCATGTATATGTCAACTTTGGTTTCTCACAATTTCTCATTTTTTCCAATCTTAAATCTGGTTTTCCACATTTTCACACCAGTTTGCATTTTTTCAACAAAAGTTCTCATGAAAACCCATCAGCATTTTAGTGCAAATTTTGTGTAACATATATTATTCACTAATTTATGCATTTATAGGAACACTTTATCCTAGTACATGTATTCTTGTATGCATTACTTGGTTGGAGAGCTGCAGTGCAACATTTGGTGAAATGTGAATGTCAAAGGATGGCTGCGTTTCAATCCGCGTATTATTTTGGACAGCGTGATTGATGTAAATTCGCTTTTAAATGCGAACTAAATCGATGCTGCCCAGTGCTCAGGTGAACACTCCACACCCATGCCAGGCTTTTGGGTCGATTTATGCTGTTGTGAGCAATATTTTGGCTGGAGTTTTTAATCTTCTAGACAGAGCTCCTGTTTTATTATTGCTTTTGACGTGTGTATTTTGTTCTGGGGTTGTTTGGGAAGCCACTCTGGGAATGCCGACTGAGGTGGAAGGAGCGGAGCATATATTTTAGATATAAACTAATAAATGTTGCATGTAAATGCATGCATGTGAACACAAAACACTGGTTTCCTGTTTCCCTTCCATTCCCACCTGTAAAAAGTGAGTAGGAAAGAGAAACAGTAAACTCCATGCTTGCACAGTGCTTAGTGAAGAGTTTCCAGTTTCTGTTGTTGCCTCTCAATGCTTATGGGTAATGGTGAGGATTCCTCTTCCCTCTGGGAAAGCATTGTAGTGCAATGGTAGGGCACATGCTTTGCATGCCAAAGGTGCCAGGTTCAAATCTCAGCATCTCCAGGTAGGACTGAGAGAGGCTCTCTGCCCAAAACCTTGCATAGTCACAGCCGGTCAGTGTAAACAATACTGAGCCAGTTAGACCCTTGGTCTAACTCAGAGACAGCTTCCTTCAGCAAAAGCACTGGTAGGAGCAGACAGAAGGATAAAACCTAACAAGCTAAGAAGGGGGTGCAGGTATTTAGGAGAACAATACTGGGGGAAAAGGGGAAATATTGTTATACAGAACCTCAGTAATAGTGACAAAATGTGTTGGGTTCTGTTTATTAATCAGTTTTCCTAAGCATCTTTACAGAGATCATTATTATGTTGTAATTATTTTGGTTGCTGGACAATGTTTAGCCGAAGTGGTTGGGACGATGTAAAAAAAAAAAAAGAAGTAAGAGGACTCAAAAGGGAAGATAAAATAATCTGACTAAGCAAAGTTTACTGCTGCCTTCCCGCTCAAAATAGATTAGGCTCTGGTGCACTTGCTTGGGTGGATTAACGCAATAGCGAGGAAGCTTACGCAAGACGGTCGGCAATATTTTCAAGAAGTTCACTGCAATGGGAAGGCCCACCCCCCCTCTGTGGCTAGAGAAGGGAGTTGCTCGAGAACCGCACAAAGTCGTAGCATTTCCTTCCCATTTAGACTCACACAAAACTGCCAGGCAAACTACGTAGATAGTGTTAAAGCATTGTGCAAGCAAACAGGAAGAGGTATACATTTAATTATTACGGCATCTTCATGACTAATAAAGTACATGTATTTGGGACAGTGTAAACTGGACATATTTGGGGAGGGGGGATAATTGATTGGTTCCCTGATGAGGATGATACCTGCCTGGGTGGCTATGAGCTGTCATTTAAATGTCCCAAAATGCCCCAGAGCACTTGAGGCACTGTAGCTCCAGCCTGCCACTGCCACCACCATGGCTACTCAACTAGCAGTCATCAAGTAAACAAAAATAAGTATCAGAGATGATGTGCCTCTGCATACCAGTTGCCGGGGAGCACAAGAGGGGAAAGTGCTGTTCGGCTCAAGCTCTGCTTGTGGGCTTCTTGTAGGCACAGTGGTTGGCCACTGTGTGATCATGTGGTTGGACTAGATAGGCCTCTGGTGGAATAGGGGAGAAATTCAGTTCATTTAACGGTGAATTTATTTCATTTGCACTTTCCAAAGCAATACACAATACTGAAACTCAACCAACCTTGGAAATTCACACTTGTTCAAATTTTGCAATGCATTTCTCCAGCAAAGTAATGTGTACTATGGTAAAGTGTGTATATTATATAGTCACGAGAGTGGCTGTATACTATAGCCAGCATGGATTTTTTGCATTCCACAATGTTAAATTGAAAATACCCCCTATCATTCTGCTGCTTCCCATAAGTTCGTTTCAAAACAAAATCTTACAAAACACATATTCCTGAACTTAGAAACGCTTGCTTAACAACCCTCTGCAAAGTGTAAAACAAGACAATATAATCCAGACCCCTGTTGGACTTGTTTCAGTCAGTGGTCTCATTATTTTTTGAAATCCATTAAAAATCAGCCATGTTCACAGAGTACCTGTAATCCTATTACTGATCTTCCCCATACTCTGACCTTCATCTTCTGCAGTTTAACACTTAAGGTTATCAGGAGGCCACACCCATGCCAGACATTTTTTCCACTTTAAACAGTCATGGCTTCATATGCTCAGAGGTATATGTTACCAAATTCTTCCAAGCTACACAGGAAGTGGATTGGACCATGAAAGACCAACCCAAATTGTGTTTGCATTTTTACAAATTTATAGGGCAGTACAATATCTCAGACAGGAGGTCAGGTCTCCTGCTCCCCTGGTGCATTCACTATAGCTGCCCAATTTCCCTGTTTTTAAAGCTTTGATAGAAGTATCTGTTGGCTATAGATACACTCTTAAACTGCAAGGTTTTTTTTTTTGCTTATTAGTGAATACATGCATACATACATGAAAATAATATACAAAACACATTATAATAACAAAACTGCTTTGCAAAAATGTGTATATGTGGCAAAACTGCATTCAAAAATGTATATTTTGGGAGAAATCTGCAATAAGATGCTGATAAATTTTAATGATTAAAAAAAATCACAAACTGATGTGGAAATGTGGAAAACTATATTTAAGATTGGAAAAATGAGACAGCGAAACTGACATATGCCTAGCCTTTGGCCTGATCCAGCAGAGCCCTCCCCATGTCTTTTTATCCAAACTGCACTCACCCTACATAAAATACATTTCCAGCAAAGCCCCGGTTTTATCTATTGCTTGTATGTTCAGCAAGGGTCTATGCCATACCAGTGCTCAGAAAGCCAAAGACTCCAACTCTGTAGTTTGCAGTTACAACAATGATGTTGCCAGTTCCAGCTAAATATGAGCCATCAATGAGTTTCCTTTGTGGTTGGTCCTCTCCGCTTACGCCATTGTGAAAGAACACCAGCACTGGTAGATTTCCACCCTATGACAGCAACAGAAAGAAGAATGAGATCAGTTAACCTTAGAAAGAGTCTACAGTGGAATGTAAAGTAGAATGTACTTCCCTGTGGGGAAGGCCACAGCTCAGTTACAGAGCATCTGCCTTGAATGCAGGAGATCCTAGGTTCAATCCCTGGCATCTCCAGGTAGTGCTCCTGCATGAAACCCTGGAGAGCCACTGCCAGTCAGTGTAGACAGTACTGAGCTACATGGACCAATGGCAGCTTCCTATGTTCCTATGTAGAATGACTAAAGAGAACTTGGGTCAACCTCATTGAGACTTATAAACGTTGTCTCATATATTTTCATCTTTAAGCAGCGCAGATTATGGGCAACAGCTGACGTTACTCATACTCAGAGTAGACCCACTGAAATCAATGGACTTTAGTCGACTGACTTTAATAGGTCTACTCTGAGTATGACTAAGATTGGCTATCAGCCAGTATTCATTCATGTTGCCTCATATAGTTTAATTTTATTATTTATTGCAAAACATTTATAGCTGCCTTTATGAGTAAGACTAATGTGCTCCTCTCTCTCTCCTCTCTCTCTCTCTCTCCAGCTGACTGTGTAAAATGGGCATTTCAGGGGTAAAAAAGAGCCAGATCTCCCAGCCTTTTTACATTAAAGAAGCTGAATGGAGCTCTACTTTTTGACTGGAGCAGTCCCATAGGTAGTGGTCATGTTGAGGGGATAGAAAGTGGCAGCAAGGTGTCAAAGAACAGAGCTGTATTTCCTGCCCTGTGCCCCCTACGTTGCTCTGCTGCCCTCACAGACGATTGTGGACACTGTCCTGTCGCCACCATTGAAGCTAGAGTCAGCTAACACTCCAACTGGCTTAGGAACAAAGGAATCTGCCGTACACGGAGTCGAACCAGTGGCTCATCTAGCAGCGGCTCTCCGGGATTCCAGACAGGGGGCCTTTCAAGGAGATACAAAGAAGGTGCTCTGGATGCAAAGAAGAAGCTCTGCCATTGAGCTATGGCCTTTTCCACACAGCTTCTGTATATGGAACATTTACATCTGTACATTTTCCTATTCCTCCAGCTGCAAAATGCCTTGAGCCAGCCCTGGTACAGTGGCATGGAGGGGGGGTAATCTTTCCCTTCCCTCCACACACACACCATTTTCCTTGATTACTCATACCAGCCAACCTATTAACTGAGGGCACCTTCTCTGGGTACGGCTGTCTTTTGAAGTACTCCCTAAACCGCCACAGGTATTTTGTCTCTGCCATGCTCCTTTGAATTATTATTGTTGTTGTTGTTAAATAGTAATAATAATTTCCTCCTGTTGTGTGTTTTTACATTCATGTGCTTTGTTTTTTTGTTGTATCACATTATTATAATTCTAATCTAATTGTAAATTGCCCCAGGAATCGTCGTAGTGGTGAAGGTGCAGGATACAACACACGCACATAAAACTATGCTTTGCTTAAAACCTTTTTGTTAGGCAAGCCTAGCGAGACCCATAGTTGTTGATGTGTTGTAAATATTTTTAGGCTCTTCTTTTCATTGTTTTAAAAAATGTTTTAATTACTTGTTTTTTAACTGTCTCACTGATAATTTTAATTATTTTTGTAAACTCCTAGAAGTTCTTTTACAATCAGGTTTGTTAAACAAACAAACAAAATACATAAATAGCATAAAAATTTATTTTTTACCACAGTCGATCTAATAGCTAGTGGGGGGTGGTGACTGGGGAATGGCATGAGAGAAAAGGGATGCTTCCCCCTCCTAGCCTAAGCACCTTTTAGACTGAGCTTTCTACAGCTGCTTTAGCAAAAAAATAAAATAAAATCAGGAGCATCCAATCAAGGACAAAGAAAAAAACATCTGATCACAGATATCCCACATCACATCTGTTTTAGCCTTCAAAAACACAAACATAGCCAAGAGGTCACTGGCCAGTTCCCCCCCCCCCCATAGGCCAATACTAATACCAGTAGAGGCTTGCCTGCAGTTGTCAAGCAGAGCACTGCTTTAATAGTTTTGTTTTGAATGCAAAAACAAAGTGCAAATTAATTCAGTCCCTGCAACTCAAGGAACATCTGCCACCGGCAATGCTACGCATGCACCACCTCCACTGCCAATCCTCTACTCAAATTCACAGCCTACCAAAGCTGCCTTGGCCGAGGATAAAATAAAGGTTAGGACATAGATGACTGTCCATCATGTCCATGTTGGGCCAGAGAGCTGCTGCTACTCTCTAACCCTGTAGCAGGCATTTTACAGATGGCACAAGACTTTTCTCTGGTTTTAGCTTACAGCTGCTTGTTGAGTGCTGATGCTTTATTATATTATATTACTTTAAGACTTGGGAAAAAAGCAGGGGGAAAAGAATCCCAAAAGGCTATAACCAAATTTATTTCTTACAGCATTTTGGGATTTCCCCCCCTTCCTTTTTTCAGGGTTTTTGAATGCTGACTGCTTTTTGTAATATGCTTTTAAAGTTGGTGGCCAGGATTTAAAGAATCACACAACTCCCCCCCAAGGGGGTTCTGCGCTGATGTTTATCAAGCAAGAGACTGCTCCCCTCTCCCCAGCCACATAGCTTAGTATCAGGCAGGCTTCTATGTTGCTATGTTGAAGCAGGGCCAGTGGCTGGGGGTGGTGAATCTGTCAATTTTGGTTTCTCATTTCCCCCCCGTCTTATTCTTCCTATTTCCGCAGCAATTTGTGTGTGTGTGTGTTTTTAAAAAATCAAGAAATTTTGTCAGCATTTTAGTGTGAATTTCTGCAAATAAAAACATTTTATATGCAGTTTTGACTAATATGCACATTGTTGCAAGCAATATTCCCTAAAGCATTTTGTATGCTTTTTTGAGTGTTCCAACCAGAAACACAGAAAATGAAACCCCGTGAAGACTGTGGCAGCCACCATCTTCACCTCCTACCCCTCTTCCCCTGGGGGGCGGGGATGATGTTTCTTTGGGAGAGAAGGAAGATGAAGAGATGGTGGCAGCCAGGTGATCACAGGGGTATTTGTGTGTGACTGAACAGGTGGGCAGAGGAATCTGTCAGTTTCAGTTCCTCATTATCCAATCTTAAATTCAGATTTCTATTTATATCCGGGCTCCATTTGGGAGGAAGGGTGGGATATAAATGGAATAATGAATTTTTTAAAAATAAACGTCTGCATCAGTTTGCAGATCTTTTTGTTTTAAGAAAAAAGTGCTCATGAAAATTCATTAGCATTTTGTCCTAATGCAAATTTCTCCCAATATACACATTTTCATATGTATGTATTTATATAAGCAATTTCCCCTGATATAACACATTTTTGTATGTTATTTCCACTAAGATGTGCAGTTTTCAGTACACTTAAAGCAGCATACACATTGTTGGGTTGTAGGACTACATTGCAACATTTGGAGAGGTGCTATTTTGAAGGACAGCTATGCTTTTGGATTCCAGATTGGTTCAAATTAGATGCTGTGGTTCCTCATCAAAATGCAAAGAAAACTGAATTTCTCCCCTCCTTCCCTCCCTCTCCCAGCCACACCGTGCTGCTTTGCATAAAGAATACCCGAACAGAGGAAATACATTTCACTAATTTAGTACTTACAGTGTTAGGTGGGACGTAGACGTTCAAATACAAGCAGTCTTCACTGATGGAGGAAGGGCTGGCCTCACCATCTCCTGGTTGCCAGCAACTAGCCCTAGAAATAAAATATTATAATGAATAGTTTTTTTGTTAAAAAAAATACAGAACTTTTATAAAAAGAAACCAACAGCCTTTGCACTTGTTGTGTGTACTTTGTACTTGTACTACTCAAGTGGAAAGGGGATTTATTTATTATTTATTTTATTTATTAAATTTGTATTTAATTTCCTTCATTCATTCCTCCCAAATGAGCCCAGGGCAGCAAATACCAAAATGCTAAAACTATACAGTTTAAAAATAAAACAAAACATATTGCAAACAATTAAGAACAATTAATCCTCAGTGGGGACCGGGACCTGGTGCGAGATGTAAGTGTTGTTGAACTGACTGGGAGCAGTGACCACAGTGCTATTAAATTAAACATACATGTAAATGGCCAATTGCCAAGAAAATCCAACACGGTCACTTTTGACTTCAAGAGAGGAAACTTCACAAAAATGAGGGGATTGGTAAAAAGAAAGCTGAAAAACAAAGTCCAGAGGGTCACATCACTCGAAAATGCTTGGAAGTTGTTTAAAACACTATATTAGAAGCTCAACTGGAGTGCATACCGCAGATCAGAAAAGGTACCGCCAGGGCCAAGAAGATGCCAGCATGGTTAACGAGCAAAGTCAAGGAAGCTCTTAGAGGCAAAAAGTCTTCCTTCACAAAATGGAAGTCTTGTCCAAATGAAGAAAATAAAAAAGGACACAAACTCTGGCAAAAGAAATGCAAGAAGACAATAAGGGATGCTAAAAAAGAATTTGAGGAGCACATTGCTAAGAACATAAAAACCAACAACATAAAATTCTATAAATACATTCAAAGCAGGAGACCATCTAGGGAGGCGATTGGACCCTTGGATGATAAGGGAGTCAAAGGCATACTAAAGAACGATAAGGAGATTGCAGAGAAGCTAAATGAATTATTTGCATCTGTCTTCACAGTGGAAGATATAGGGCAGATCCCTGAACCTGAACTAACATTTGCAGGAAGGGATTCTGAGGAACTGAGACAAATAGTGGTAACGAGAGAGGAAGTTCTAGGCTTAATGGACAATATAAAAACTGACAAATCACCGGGCCCAGATGGCATCCACCCGAGAGTTCTCAAAGAACTCAAATGTGAAATTGCTGATCTGCTAACTAAAATATGTAACTTGTCCCTCGGGTCCTCCTCCGTGCCTGAGGACTGGAAAGTGGCGAATGTAACGCCAATCTTCAAAAAGGGATCCAGAGGGGATCCCAGAAATTACAGGCCAGTTAGCTTAACTTCTGTCCCTGGGAAACTGGTAGAAAGTATTATTAAATAAAGTACAATAAATAAAATTAAAGTTAGATTAACTAAGCACATAGAAGAACAAGCCTTGCTGAAGCAGAGCCAGCATGGCTTCTGCAAGGGAAAGTCCTGTCTCAGTAACCTACTAGAATTCTTTGAGAGTGTCAACAAGCATATAGATAGAGGTGATCCAGTGGACATAGTGTACTTAGACTTTCAAAAAGCATTTGACAAGGTACCTCACCAAAGACTTCTGAGGAAGCTTAGCAGTCATGGAATAAGAGGAGAGGTCCTCTTGTGGATAAGATATTGGTTAAGAAGCAGAAAGCAGAGAGTAGGAATAAACGGACAGTTCTCCCAATGGAGGGCTGTAGAAAGTGGAGTCCCTCAAGGATCGGTATTGGGACCTGTACTTTTCAACTTGTTCATTAATGACCTAGAATTAGGAGTGAGCAGTGAAGTGGCCAAGTTTGCTGACGACACTAAATTGTTCAGGGTTGTTAAAACAAAAAGGGATTGCGAAGAGCTCCAAAAAGACCTCTCCAAACTGAGTGAATGGGCGGAAAAATGGCAAATGCAATTCAATATAAACAAGTGTAAAATTATGCATATTGGAGCAAAAAATCTTCATTTCACATATACGCTCATGGGGTCTGAACTGGCGGTGACCGACCAGGAGAGAGACATAGGGGTTGTAGTGGACAGCACGATGAAAATGTCGACCCAGTGTGCGGCAGCTGTGAAAAAGGCAAATTCCATGCTAGGGATAATTAGGAAAGGTATTGAAAATAAAACAGCCGATATCATAATGCCATTGTATAAATCTATGGTGCGGCCGCATTTGGAATTCTGTGTACAGTTCTGGTCGCCTCATCTCAAAAAGGATATGATAGAGTTGGAAAAGGTTCAGAAGAGGGCAACCAGAATGATCAAGGGGATTGAGCGACTCCCTTACGAGGAAAGGTTGCAACATTTGGGGCTTTTTAGTTTAGAGAAAAGGCGGGTCAGAGGAGACATGATAGAAGTGTATAAAATTATGCATGGCATTGAGAAAGTGGATAGAGAAAAGTTCTTCTCCCTCTCTCATAATACAAGACCTCGTGGACATTCAAAGAAGCTGAATATTGGAAGATTCAGGACAGACAAAAGGAAGTACTCTTTACTCAGCGCATAGTTAAACTATGGAATTTGCTCCCACAAGATGCAGTAATGACCACCAGCTTGGATGGCTTTAAAAGAAGATTAGACAAATTCATGGAGGATGGGGCTATCAATGGCTACTAGCCGTGATGGCTGTGCTCTGCCACCCTCGTCAGAGGCAGCATGCTTCTGAAAACCAGTTGCCGGAAGCCTCAGGAGGGGAGAGTGTTCTTGCACTCGGGTCCTGCTTGCAGGCTTCCCCCAAGCACCTGGTTGGCCACTGTGAGAACAGGATGCTGGACTAGATGGGCCACTGGCCTGATCCAGCAGGCTCTTCTTATGCTCTTAAGAACCATCTAAACCATTTAAAAATAATAAAGAAGCATCTAAACCTGTTTAAAAACCATCTAAAACATTTTAAAACAATCACATACCCTCACAATTACTAATTTCAAGGGTGCCATGGACAACATCGAGAGCCAGTGTGGTTCAGTGGTTAGAGTGTTGGACTATAACCTGGGAGACCAGGGTTCAAATCCCCACACAGCCATGAAGCTCACTGGTGACCTTGGGTCAGTCACTGCCTCTCAGCCTCTTGTTGGAAGTGGGGCAAGAGCAACTCCTGTTTTGTTTTTTTGTCTATGTTCCAGAAGGAAGATAGAGCTAGGATCCTCCAGATGGATAGGCTTGTTAACCTTTACCTGTGATGCTCTGACTGAATTCCTTCAGGCTGCTAGAATGTTACATCTTTAGGGAAGCTTACCTGCCCCTCCTCCTTCTGCCCTTTCCACTTCTTTCTCCTCCGACTGTCCGGGAGAAAGGAGACACCCTTTGTCTCTGCTCTCTCCTAGCCGTGAGGCTAACTCCCAAGCCTGGGTGTTACGCTTCCAACTTAGTTAGTTAGTTAGAACTAGGTTTGCCTTTGTATCTACTTGTATTTCTATAAATTAAGTAGCTTTTCTTATTTTACTAAGTCTCAAGTCTCAGTGATCCTGATGCAGGGTAAAAGCCTGCTTTCTTAGGTAAACGCATACACACGCTGGCACACTCGCATTTCAACATCTGCTGTTACTCTCTGCTGCTGTTGTGCTGCTTTAAACAAATTTAGCACACAAACACACAGCAACAAGAGGAAGGCAATGGTAAACCACCTCTGAATACCGCTTACCATGAAAACCCTATTCATAGAGTTGCCATAAGCAGGGCTGGCTCCAGAAATGCTGGGGCCCTTGGGCATCAGCTTGCCCTGGGCCCCGGTGTGTGCGCGCACACACGCGCGTGCACATGCACACATGCATGCACCCCCACGCCCCCACCTACCTGTCTGCTGTCTTTTACCATTGCCCTTAACGAAGATGGTGGCCGCAGTTTCCCTAAGGGGATGACGCCTCCGCCGCCATCTTTGTTGATGGCACGCAGGCGTGCTACACGCGCACATCTCTGCCATCAACTAAGATGGCGGCAGAGGCTTCAGTACCTTAGGGAAACCGCAGCCGCCATCTTCGTTAAGGGCAATGGTAAAAGACAGCAGAGAGGTAAGTGGGAGCCACGGATTGCAGAGGGGCAGATGAGGGGCCCCCTGTAGCTCCAGGGGCCATCGGGCCAGTGCCTCACCTGGCCGCCTTTTAAAACCGGCCGTGGCCATAAGTCAGGATCGACTTGAAGGCAGTCCATTTCATTTCATGGCCAATATCTATCAGCCATCAAATGCCTGGATAAATAGGAATGTGCTTAAATTTCTCCTGAAAGTCAATAGTGAAGGACACGGATGAACCTCACCAATGGGGAGCATTCCACAAATGGGGAGCGACCACCAAAAAAGCTCTGTCATGGGCCAATGCCAATCAGAGGCGGCACGACCAGCAGGGTTTCTGCTATCGATTGCAGGGCCCAAGGTTGTTAATATTTAGCATGTATCTATGCAGGTGTGTGGCAAACCGCTCACCTGTGTCCAGCCCTGGCAACTACAGAATCTCACAATAGTAATTAAAGAGCAAAGCCCCCAACTATTTGCACTCCTGTGAAAACTGGGGGAGGGGAGGTAAAAAAAATTATACTCACAAAAATACTATTCCTAGCTTTTAGAAATATGAAAGCATTTAAAAAATCAGTTACAGATAAAAAATAAAAACAATTTGCAAAAAAAATATTACATACTATGGTAGGGGGAGTTTATTTTAACTTTTTAATTTTCTTTTGAATGATTTTGACTTGAAAAAAAGAAACAGGAAAAAAGGAACCCCCTTTACCCACTCTGCAAAATTCTAGAAATGTACCTCTGGAAGAATAACAGATTCTGACATATCCGGTAAAGTGGATAATCAAATTCTGGGATGGAATCTGGCAAAGGAGGATTCCTTGAGCAAACCTATATATTCAAGCTCTATGAAAAGTGGATCTACCAATTTGCATTGGCAGATGGCTGTGCACATGGTTGACTGGCTGGTGTCTGTAAGGTCACAAGTCCATCCTCCCAAAACATCCCCAGAGTGGTGCTGCAACTAGCTTCAACTTTGTAATCACCTCCACCATTATCATATAACATTAACATGTACTGCGTCAATATGTATATGTCTGACTATTCCATCAGCAACGGGGTAAATATGGGTATTTTTGTTAATTTTGCATAATTATTTCATTTTGATTACATAATATTTATTCTAATCCTACAATACATGGGGAACAGCAAGGGGCATTGCAGGGCTCTGAATGTCCATCTCCCAAACACTGCAAGTTCCATTCCCTTCTGGCTTCTAAGATTCTGCCTAGCCCACATGTTTCCAAGCAAATCTTTACAGCTCTTAAGGCATAAATGTAATGTAAATTACTGCCTTCAAGTCGATTCCGACTTATGGCGACCCTATGAATGGGGTTTTCATGGTAAGCAGTATTCAGAGGTGGTTTACCATCGCCTTCCTCTGAGGCTGAGAGGCAGTGACTGGCCCAAGGTCACCCAGTGAGCTTCATGGCTGTGTGGTGATTCGAACCCTAGTCTCCCAGGTCATAGTCCAACACCTTAACCACTACACCACACTGGCTCTTTTCTTAAGGCATAGAAAGTAATAAAAGCAAGCAAGCAAGCTGAGATTCTCAGGAAGATAAATTCTGCTGCCAAGTGCCAGACAACCCTCTGTATTCAGTAACCGCACAATCCTTATCCCAACTTTATCTGGGATGACAGAGTGAATTCTGATAACTATTGTTTTAGATACTTCTCTTTTAGGCACAGGTAGTGCTATTTTGGCAACCTAAGCAATGACGCTCACAGCTTGAAAACTGGAGGAACAATCCCCTGTTTAAACTAAGCCTAAGCACATATAACTAAACTGGTTGCATCTTCTGCTGCATCCTCTTTCTCTCCTCCCTGTTTAATAATAATAATAATAATAAAATTTTATTTCTAGGCCGCCTATCTGGCTGAATTAACGGCCACTCTAGGCGGCGTACATAGACTAAAATATAACATAGAGTAAAATATAACATATAATACAAAACAACAATAAGTATACTCAATCCAAACCTACCCCCATCATACAAAAATTTAAACTAAATTAGACAGAGGTCTCAAATGCCTGCCTAAAAAGCCATGTTTTCAGTTCTCGGCGGAAGCCTGTCAGGGAGGGGGCATGGTGGAGATCATAAGGCAGAGAGTTCCAGAGGGCGGGGGCCACAATTGAAAATGCCCTCTCTCTGGTCCGCACCAGCTTAGCTGTTTTGACTGGTGGGACCGAGAGAAGGTCTTGGGAGGCTGATCTCGTTTGGCGGCCTATCTGGTGATGCTGAAGGCGTTCCTTTAGATAAACTGAACCAAAACCGTGTAGGGCTTTAAAGGTTAAAACCAACACCTTGAATTGGGCCCGGTAAACAACTGGTAGCCAGTGCAGATCTTTAAGTACTGGAGTGATATGGTCTCAGCGGCGGCTGTTCTGATTAGACGTGCCGCCGCGTTCTGTACCAGCTGTAATTTCCGGACCGTCTTCAAGGGTAGCCCCACGTAGAGCGCATTACAATAGTCTAAGCGAGAGGAGACCAGGGCATGTACCACCCGTGGGAGCAGATGGACAGGGAGGTAGGGTCACAGCCTTTGTATCAAATGTAATTGATACCAAGCTGCCCGGCTCACCGCCACGACCTGAGCCTCCATGGACAGCTGGGAATCAAGAACAACACCGAGGCTGCGAACCTGGTCCTTCAGGGGCAATCTTACCCCATTCAACACCAGGTCAAAATCACCCAACTTTCTCCTATCTCCCACAAGCAGTACCTCGGTCTTGTCTAGTTTAGTCTTGTTTAGTTTCTAAATTCTTTAGGGCAGGAGCGTGTCCTTTTGTTGTAGCTCTACAGCAGACGTGGGGAACCTTTGGCCCTCCAGATGTTGCTGAACTACAGCTCCCATCATCCCTGGCCACTGGCCATGCTTGCTGGGGCTGATGTAGTTCGGCAACATCTGGAGGGCCAAAGGTTCCCCACACTGGCTTTACAGAGTTCCATACACAGTGAAGGCATTATGTAAATAATAATTTAAAAAATCATTTCTGCAGTTTAGACTCTGTTGTCCATAACGTTCAAGCAATCTTGCTATCATTAAATTAATTTATTAGCCACACAACGAGAGTGGTGAGCTAGATATTAACAGGAAGGCTTTGATTTGTTTGAACAGAGGGAGCTATGTCCAAAATGAAATCATCTGCCCATATACTTGAGAGTTCATTGTTGTACGGAAGCATTTCTCCATGAGAAATATCCTGTGCTTTCACTTAGCCAGAGATATTTTAGAGCAGAGATAGTCACTTTAAAAGCACAGCACCATTGACAAAGGATACCTGTGGTTGAAATAAAATCTATACAGACTGTAACTATGGTACATAAGCACAAGAAAATAAAAAAGAAAAAGCTGATATATATTATTCAGCCACATTTTGTGTGCCTAACTGTATGCCGTTGTGCACCTGGATAAACAAGATGTTGCATCTCTGGTGGTGAACGGCAAGTCTGATGTGGTTGAGTCACTGACACCCACACAACTCAGGTGCATGAGAAATTAGGTCAGCAAAGGCCTGGGTTCTATCAACCATCCCACCCTATAGTGCAGAGGAGCAGGCCCATGTGGTGTGTAGATGATCACCATATTTTTCTAACCCCCTAAAGAAACAACTATGAAAAGTCAAGCGCTACAGGTGCATCCATGTGATTGTTTTTGTTTGCTTTTTCACAGAAAGATTGCCACAAGCTGAAACATCTCTGTAGGTCTTTCATGGTTATTTCTTCTGATCAATGCATCTCCTTGGGACTTGGGGCCAAAATACTTTTTATGTCAGGGATGGGGAATCTGTGGCCTTGCAGATGTTGGTGAACTCCAACTCCCATCAGCAACATCCAGCATAGCCAATGGCCAAAGATGATGGAAGCTGTGGTCCAGTAGGGGTGTGGGAGAAATTTGATTCAGTTTGCATTTAAAAGTGAATTTACCTAATTTCCGAAACAATATATGAATCACAACACAGCCACCCCTTGACATTCATTCCTCTCTGAATTTTGCAATGTAATTCTAAAAGCCAAATAATCTATACAAAAATTAATATAATATGGAGAAGTGTACATAAAAGTGCATATATTAGTGGAAATAACATACAAAAATGCATTGGAGCAGGGGAAATTACTTAGAAAAAAATGTGCACATTATGCAAGATTACATGCAGAAATGTGCATGTTAGGAGAAATTTGCACTAAAATGCTCGTGAATTTTCATGAAGACTTAAAAATGCAATCTGACTTGGAAAAGTGGAGAACTAAATTGATGGTATTGTTTTTGTTTTGCATTTTATTGCTATTTAATTGTATTTTACTATATTACTGCTATTTGCCACCTTGTGCACCATCTGGTGGAAAGGCTGGATACAAGTTAACAACTAACTGACTGACAACATGAATAACCTACAGGGATATTTCACCATGCAGCGACATTTCAAAATCTGATTGTGCAAACTCATCCAAAACAAAGCACCTCAAAGCATTTTGGTTTCTGAGACAAAAGAGTTCAATTGGTGCCACTTCATTGTAATAAAAAAATAGGGTGGTATTCAGTGTCAGACTGACTCAGAGTAGGCCCATTGAAGCGAATAGACATGACTACCTAAGGTTCATTAATTTCAATGGGTCTTCTGTGTACAGGACTTAGTTGGATACAATCCATTATAATCATTATTAATTTGTTTATTCATTTATTTTATTTATATCCTGCTCTTCCTCCCAGTAGGAACCCAGGGCGGCAATCTGCTTCTTAACAGTGCCCCCCCCCGCCAAATGATCATCTCACCCTGCCTTGTGGCCAATCCTGGTACTACCAGAGATGTTGGGTCAACCATCACCTCCTCTGTTTTGCCCACGATCATATTTGACAGGCCACTGATGGGAGACCAGATGCTAGACCAGATAGACTTTCATCTGATCAAACAAGGAAGTTCTTATGATAAGTGAACAAGAGACAGCTAGCAGCCAAGGTACTCAGCATATTCTCACCGAGTTGTGGTGGCATTCCAGGACTCCACCCAGGTGAAAGCCTGTGGAGGGCGGAATCGGTTCTCTGCCACTGGAGGTGCTGCATATGGAATCCCAAGGAATTGTCCAATACTCTTCCAGTTGGAGCCAACTTGAATTACTTGAGAAGTGCCAAACAAGGTTCCTTGCAATGGGATGTAGACAGAGGGTCCATTGTTTGTTTCAGCAATGGGCAAGAATGCCTCTATAAGAAAGGAAGGGAGAATAAACCAAACCTTTTAAGAATCTGTTGTCCTGATTAATGTAAAATTCCTAATAAGACTGTTCCATTTGGGATGCTACAGTGCTAGTGAGGGTGTTTTAATGCCTGGGTCAAGATCAAGCTTTGGCAAGCCTGTGCATGATCCTGATGTGCATGACTATTACATGGGAGACTTCCTAGAAAGTCTTCTACCTCCACTGTTGAAGGCAGTATGCCTCTGAATGCAAGTTGTTGGGAACTGCAAGTGGGGAGGGTGCTGTTGCACTCAGGAGCTGCTTGCAGGCTTCCCATGGACATCTTCTTGGCCACTGTGAGAACAGGATGCTGGACTAGATGGGTTTTGGCTGATCCAGTAGGGCTCTTCTTATGTTCTTATGGAAGTGCTTTGAGATTAATCAACTTTTCTGATTTCAGTTAGGTGTGGAAGAAATTATTTTGCCCTGAATCCATTAGCTAGCTTTCCCGAAGTGAAATTTGGAAAATAATGGGAAGGTTTCCAAAGCCCATAACCCATCACACCCAAAATGTCCCGCTGGTACACCAGTTTCTTGAAGCCATTTCTTCCTTTTCATCCATTTCATCCTTGGGCTGATAATTTGGGGGAGGGCATTTTAGTCCAACGGCCACCAGTTGCTGATCCCTCTCATATGTTATTTCTAGAAAGTGACTTAATGCTGTGGGACTGAGATGAAAGAAATAATGATAGAAGCCACTAATCCTCCTTCTCAATTTGTTTTTTTTTAAATTTGCCACTCATTTTGTGGGGCAAAATAAATTAAATCAGTGGAAATTAAGATACCCACTATATTGGCTTCCCATTCTTCTGATTTAGCAATGAGGATTTATATTTTGTTACCAACCCATTTCCCCATAAATACCCCTAAAACACCAAAGTACCAAATAATTTTAAACTCCCCCACCCTCACTTTAAAGATCATTTTATTGTCGCTGTGGTGACACTAGCCATCTCACCCAGGATGCCTCACTCTGAGGAAGGATCCCCTTGGCCCTTTCCAAGATTGAGGCAAGGAGGACGAAGAGGAGGCAGCAGAGAGGCTCTGCTGCCACTGCTAATACAATGGTGAAAGGGGAAAAAAGGCAAAAGGAGGAGAGAGAATAGGCATGGAGGAAGCAGCAGTAAGGACTGAGGAAGAGGAAGACAGTGGCTATTACTATGGCACAATCTCTTATGCCAGCCCTGCATAACTGAGCTATCTGCATGGTTTACAGACCAGAATATTCCCCTCCTACCCAAACCTGGGATTGTCCTCTTTCTGTAAGGTCAATGACAGCCACGCTGGTTTACTACTGTCAAATACTCTGCAATTATTCTACGTGAAACTAAGAAGACACAAGTCTTGTTTCTCTGACCCTTCTGCCACATATTTACCTTGCTTGCGATAGATATATGTAGCCGGCTCCTTCAGCAAAAGTCGACAGTGGTGGCCTTGAAGACCAAGCGTGCAGGCCTGTGTTTCTGGGTAAAATATGCACCGTGTCGAGGAAGGCTGTAGTTCAAGGGTAGTCACCAAGCATGATTTGTCCTTTGAGCAGACTGTGGAGAAAGAGAGGAAAGGGCTGTGAATTGGATGGATGGATGGATGGATGGATGGATGGATGGATGGATGGATGGATGGATGGATGGATGGATGGATGGATGGATGAGCAATGAGAGGCAGAAAACTGTTTTGATAGACCAACAGAGAGACAGGTCAGTTGAGCATATATAGGTAAACAGATGCAGAATATGGCTGGAGTTGGCACCCCATAAAGATTGGGCACCTGCCAGGTAACTATTCTTCCGGCACTTAGGAAGCCACCTGTGATGTTCAGTTAAGGATCACTAAAGTAAATGAAGAGCATGCTTTTGCTGGGAATGACTCACTTCCATAGACTTAGTCCAAGGAATTAGGCCGACAGCAGATATCCTGGCCTGGTGGTTCATTACAAGTGCCTTTCCAACAGGCTTAGAAAGGTGGAGAAGCAGAGAGAGGAAGAAAAATATTTGGATAGCTGGGTGAAAACTAGCAGAGAAATGGATAGTTAGATTAATGGGATGAAGAGAAAGAGATGGAGGGACAGCGCTATCAACTCTGGGAGTGATTTTCAAAGACAATTTAGGAATGCTTCTCATCTTTTTGAAATAACAACAACAACAACAACAACAATAATAGTAACAGTAATAGTAATAATAATAGTAATAATAATTGATGATGATGTGCCATCCATATGTTTATTTGTACATACATTCCTTATTTCTCTATTCATTTATTTCTTAAATTAAACTTTTTTTAAAAAAATTAAACTGCTCTAGGGGCTGGGGACTGTGTTTTGCAGCATCACAAGCATTTGCAAGTCCATGCCATCCATAGCCAGCCTATGGTGCAAGTGTGCAAAAGCAGTTTTCTCAGAGCTCAGTCCAGAGAAAAAGCAAACAAACATACATTTGGACTGAAATATATGTTTGGAATGAGGGTCATTTTAAATTGGCCCCATTCTCTGCAGACGTTACCATTTTACCCTTAGTCAAGCAGATGAAAGGATTCAGCTGCGAGTCTGCTTTTGCTTATTGGGTGTGTGTGTGTTTTAAGCCAAGCATGAATCCTAAACAACACAAAGAGAGCAGGCTCAAGAAGAACTAAGGCCTAGTTCTCACAGAAGTGGTTTGGGCTGTATAAAAGACAGCAATTTGCATCTTCCGTTAAGAGGCACACACAAGACTATTTTATTCATACACAGAAAAACGCTGGAAAACTAAGGAAGATTCTCAGGAGTCTGTGCCTCTTAGAACGCAAAACTGCGGGAGACAGAAAACTCATATAAAGGAAGTGGCAGAAAATGAAACAAAAATTGAGCAAAATGCTTTTTAGAAGTTTCACTGTTAGCCAAATTATTTTTGTCTCCTTTGGGCATTAATTAACAGGAACAATTTGAAGTGGCTCATTTGCACCCATCTCACTTTTTTATAATGCAATAACTTAAATATGATATTAAATAGCCCCCAAAAGTAAAAAGGCTATTGGCTCCACTGTATATATTAGGGCTGGTGTCAGTTCCCACACTCCATCTGGCACTTTGGAGCAGCCCTGATCTGACCCGGGACAATCCAAAGCTGACCCAACACAGATCCAGGCCCCAAACTGAATCGAGGGCTTTGCAATGTCTTAAATTAGGGGTTTAAACCCTATTCAAATATGTGGTCAGGAGGAGGTAGACGGAGTCTCCTTCCTCTGCCTGTTCATGCCCAACTTCCTCCCCTTTTGGACAGCCCTGGACCCAGTCTGACCTGGGGCGATGCAGGGCTACCTCAACCCACTCAAATTGCATCAGCCTGATTCAGTTCAGGATCAGGGATTCAGCCAGAGCTGGCGCACAGCTGTAGCATATATAGCTTTTATTGTACTGTATTGTTTTTATTTCTGATCTACATTGTGCTTTATGTTATTATTCTCTTATTTAAATGTATTGCCCACCCTTTACTCAAAAGTCTCAGGGTAGGTCGCAACACTTTTAAAGTACAGAATTAAAAACAGTTAAAAACAACCTAAATCACATCACAGATTTCCTTAAAATACACATCTTGGGTCTCAAAGGCCAGGGTAAAGAGGTGCATCTTCAGAATTTGACGAAAACTGTACAGTGAAGTTGCTTGACACACCTCTGTGGGGAGGGGGTTCCACAGCTTAGGGGCTGCCACAGAGAATGCCATCTCCCAGGCCATGCCCCCCAAGCTTCTAAGGGTGGCGGAACTACCAAAAGGGCCCCCTCTGCTGATCTCAACACCCAAGAGGGTCTGTCGGGAAGGTGGTCTTTCAGACCATCCATAGTCGTTCAGTGTTTAAAATGTAGTATGTTGCTTCAAGACTCTTTCTTTAGCAAGTGACTAATAAATTGAAATCGCTTTGCTCCTGGAGTTGGTGACAAAGACAAGGAGAGCAAAGGGGGAAGTTTCATCAGGGCCATGGTGAAGAGAAATAAAGGCTTATCTTGGACCATTCCAAGATATTGTGCTGCCTGAGGCAGAACAGCAAATGGCACCCCCTCCCCATGTCAAAGTTCATAATACCCAAGGCCAGCTAAGTTATTCTGGCACTTGAAACAAAAGAGCCTTTCCTTGGGAGTTACAATACAATAATTAAATAACTTGCCACCCTTCATAGCACTCAAGATCAGCTTCCTACCTCTTCCGCATGCCACACAGTCCCACACCTGATTCTCTTCCCCACCCACTTCTGTTCAATTTTTTAAAAAAGACACATTGGCCAAGTTCAGATGTCAGATGAATCCATACTTCAGGATGGTTTGCTTCAAACCATAGTTTGTTAGTTTGGATGACATAAAACTCATTCTCAACATACTAAACGATGGTTTCATGTGACATCCAAACATGGCCACTAATTGCAATCAGCAAACTATTGTCCATCTAGTTGGGTTCTTATATTTTAGAATCAGAAAACAGACAAAAGTCCTTGCTAATAGGTAACTTGGTGTCCACCCTCCTGCAAGGGGGTAGGGGGGAGAGAAAAGGGTGTGTTTGGTGTCCTTCTGGTGCTCCTGAGCTTAATAAAAGAAAGTGTCTCACCTGAAAGACAAAAGTCTTGGATAGCAGTAAAATCACTGGAATCATCTCTGGTGATGTGCATAATGTCAAATGTTGACATGGAGGGATCTATGAGAGCTGAGGCTCCATCAACAAGCTGCCAGTTCTCCGTAGTCACTAGGAATCGAAATGCAGAAGCTCAACAGTTAATTTCTTTAATTTATATTTGCCAGAACAATATAGAACAACTTTATTCCAGTGGTCAAACATTTAGATGATAAAAGGGTTCCTTCATATGACTCTGGTTTTGATCTGATAATGCATATTATTGTTCTGTGGCTCAGTTGGGCAAGCCAGTAGACTAAGGACAGCCCTCCAGATGCTACCAGACTGCATCAGCCATCATCCCTGACTACTGGCTGTGCTGCCTGGAGGCTGATGGGACCTGGACTCCAGAAACATCTGGAGGGCACCACATTGGCTACCCCATGCAGTAAACACACATCATTATGTGGAGATAATGCTTAGACTCAAACACTCTTTTCCTTTTTTTTTTTTTTAAAAAAAAGCCTTTATGTCTGCCTTTATACCTTATGGACTTGCCTATCTGAATTTTCCAGTTGATTGGGACACCTTCTGCCCTTCTGGTTCAATCAGTTTTTATGGGCCATGTTCTGGATCTGTCAGAGCATTCACAAGAGCCATTGAGCATATCAAGATAATTGGGGGCGGGGAATTGACTGATTTAAATGGTCAGAGCGACATGCATTCTGCCTCCGACCATGGAAGTTTGTGGGAGGCAGTATGCTTCTGAGTATCAGTTGTTGGAAGTCGCAGGAGGGGAGAGTGCTCTTACACTCAGGTTCTGCTTGTGGGCTTCCTATAGGCACCTGGTTGGCCAATATGAGAACAGGATGCTGGACTAGATGAGTCAGTGGCCTGATCCAGCAGGCTCTTCTTATGTCTTCATAGACTCATAGAATAGTAGAGTGGGAAGGAGCCTATAAGGCCAACTCCCTGCTCAGTGCAGAAATCCAACTTAAAGCATCCCCAACAGGTGCCTGTCCAGCTGCCTCTTGAAGGCCTCCAGTGTTGGAGAAGCCCACCACCTCCCAAGGTCATTGGTTCCATTGTCATACTGCCCTAACAATTAGGACACTTTTCCTACTGTTCAGTTGAAATCTGGCTTCTTTTCATTACTTTACCTTACAAACACAGGGCCATCTTCCCATCATTCACTCACTTTGAAGAGGCCCTTGTAAAAATTGGTTATGTGAATCAGATACTATGACTCTATATTCTTTATCTTATATCATCACTTATATGATGCTGTTAGTCCTGCTGCCTTCAATGGGGCCAACAATGATTGCCATCCTCTGTTTGATTTCCAGTTTGAACTTTTGCAGGCTTGTTTGTTTAAAAAAACCACACACATTAATTGGGATACATTACAGCAATTCATGCATTTCACTTTTGTCTTGAAAACAATAACAAAAATGGAGGCTTTGCAGTAATATGAATATAAGAAACATGTTTTTAAACACTAATTACACATCAATTTTCTACAGCCTGCAACTGCATTCCAACACAGTGGTACATCTAGCTCCAGACACAAAGCTGGAAATGACTAGTTATGCTCTTTAAACACAAAACAAGAGAAGGCTTTGTCTGGATTCCATTGTAAGCCAATGCGTCTGGGTTACCTTGCTGTTTTTTAGATAGCATTAATTTAGATAATATTCTACTCACAATCATTTCTGCTGAGTCAGTCAGCAGACTTGAGAAAGTCATGCAACCTCATGCACATTGCCCAATTTAGGGCTACTGAGGTAAAAAGATTAGCCTTCAGACATGTTAATCAAGAAGAAGTCTAAGTGAGTCAACCGGCCAGTGACAACACGGCTAAGATAAAACAATTAGGCCCAACTGAGTCTGTTTCATCATGGCAAAGCGAATCTTATTTGCTTTTTGACAATTCATAGGCAAGCTTCTGTGCACGGATAAAGAATTCTTTTTTTTTTTTTCAATAATTTTTATTCAGATTTTCATAAAACATACAAGACAAAATCATAAAACATTCAAAGACAAAAAACAAAATCAAAAATAGTTAAACAAAAAGAAAAAAAGAAAAAAAAAAAACAAAAATAAAAAATAAAGAGTAAAATATTGACTTCCCATTTGTCAAAGATCAAATCAGTTATAAGTCTATAATATATAACAATCCTGTCTCTTAAGTCATATTATAAAATCACTTTCCTCCAGTAGTTATCTTACTTAATCATCAAATCTCATAAACATTACTTTATTCTTTCCACAAAAAGTCAAAGAGAGGTTTCAATTCTTTAAGAAATATATCTATCAATTTTTTTTTCCAGATAAGCATATCGATTAATCCATCTCATTACTAATTATGATAATCTTATTGTCATAACCATAGTCAAAATAAACATTTCAATTAATCCATCACATCAGAATCTGTTAGGTTCAATAATTTCAGTAGCCATTGTTCTATTATCTCTATTAGTTCCATTTTCCATCTTCCATCTTCAGTAGTCTTGTTAAGTCCAGTAATTTCAATATCCAATCTTCCATTATCAGTATTCCATAATAATCTTGCTGTCAAAGCCATAGTCATATAGTAAGAGTCTGATGGGGATTACCTCTATCCCAAATATTTTCTTGCCATCCATTCTGAATAGGTTGCTGAAATACTGCTGTAAAATCATATCTCTGTTCTTTTTTTCAAAATACACTGGGTCATCTCTTAAAAGTTTTTCCATTGTCACATGGCTGCAATTAATTCCATAGATTTTCTCTATATTGGGCTCCATCACATCATTCCAGTCCAGAAGATTATCCATGCCATTGATAACTTTATCTCTAGAATCTTCATTCATTTCTTCAGAGATAACATTGAGTTCCAAACAATAGATTTTATTTCTAAAGTCCATAGACTCCAAATCTTGTTCCTGTTCCACGTTGGTTCCAATCTCCGGGATCTCCTCTCTCACAGGGACCCCTATTCCAGTCTCCAGGGTCACCTCTCTCACAGGGACCCCTGTTCCAATCTCCGGGGTCTCCTCTCTCACAGGGACCCCTTCCAGGGTCACCTCTCTCACAGGGACCCTTATATCTTTAATCTCCTGCTTCATTTTACTCAATTCAATTTTCATTATCTCAATCTCATCCATTATTTTCTGAAACATAGTTATTTCCAGATTTTCAGCCACTTTCTTAATTGCCATTTTAAAAGAAAAATATAGGAAAACCACTTCTTATTTCAGCAACAATTGGGTTAATACTCCAAACTTGGTGACATCACAGTATAAACAGAGCAGACAGCCTTATCTCTCCAATAGTTAAGTAAACAAAATGCAGTTCCCAGGATCGAAACAATTAATGGCAATCGTCAAGAAACAGATTCGTCAAAATAAAATAGACCAAAAAGAGAGTAGTCTCAAAACAGTATAATATTTTTCAAAATAAAAATCTGGAATAGAAATCCCTCTTCTGTGTATATCTTTAGAATGCAAATCCAGGACAGCTTTTTGCAACAAAAACAGAGATAAGCTATTAATTAGTGCGTAGCAGAGAGAAGTTATGGCTCCCCAGTGAGATGTCAAAAACTGATCAATCTGGCAAATCTCTTTTAAACAGCAACAATTTAAGTCAAGTAAAAGAAAAATATAGAAAGAAGGGTGCTTGCCTGTTAGTGCGTTCTCTCTTAGAAGATAAGGTGAACGTTCGCTTTATCAGATAGAGCTTGCTGTTAAAAATCCGTCCCACCTTCGTCGGCTGGACCTCGTCCCATAAATTAATGAGATCTGGTCGTCCCAACAAAAATAGGCTTTGAGGTTAATCTCTTCGTTTCTCCCTACCCGGGAGAAGTTTAATCAGTCAAAAAAAAAAGAAAAAACTGACTGATATATCTGAATAAGCTTCTTTTGAGGCAGGAGCCCGTCTCAAAAGCAGGCACAGGCTAAGTCACCCTTCCCGGAAGTCCCGCACGGATAAAGAATTCTTAAAGCTAACTTTACAAATCAACAGAGAGGCCACAGTGCTTTAAAATAACCACGGCCCAGGGAAGATCCCATTACAGTTCCCTCATTACAGTCTGGAAACTTTTTTCAGCCTGAGGGCCACATCCCCTTCTGGACAACCTTCCAGGGGCCACGTGCCAGTGCTGGGTGGGGCCGGAGGGAAAAGAGGGCAAAGCACTGAAAAGAGGGCAAAGCACATTCCAGCCAGGCAAAATCACTCAAGGAGGGTGCAAAGTAGGGCCAGTAGGGAGTGTGGCTAGGGAAGGGGCGTGGCTTTGAGAGAGTTCCAAGGGCCAGACAGAGAGGCTTGGAGTGCCACATTTGGTTTCTAAGCCTGAAGTTCCCACCCCTGGTCTAATCCATCCCAATTCTTCAAAATAAAAGATTTTTTTAAAATAAGAAAATATTGTCTATAAGGCCTTTGTCTTAAACTGGCCACAACATGGCATTAGCACTGAGCTAATTAAGTGCGACATCACTGTAAGACCACACTGAGAGACATTTTCCTCTTGGTGGGGCAGGTGTCTATTCACATCATGCTTTTTCCAGGCCCATTGGTTGCCACCTGAAATGTCCACAACAGAGAGACCTTCTGCGACATCCCTGCATAAGCAGGTGCCTCAACTCTATGCAGCTTCCACATTGCAGAGAAGCTTCCTTATTCCATTTAACCTGGGCTACGCCCACCCTAACCTCATTCTGGGAGTCCCTTTCAGTGCATAAATGTAGCCTTCTGCCTCCAACTAGTCCTGTAACTTTTATTGTTAAATTACAGGCATTCTATGAAGATGGTTCCTGCTTTCCAGATGTTTTTTGCATTGGGATATAGGCAGTGGCAGCTGATGGCCCCATGTCAGTGGGGCAGTAGAATCGGCTCTGAGTTTCAGTTCAAACATTCAAGGAGTTGTCCAAGGTGCTCAGCACCACTGGATTTAAGAAGTGCATCAAGAACAAGTGTGGGTCTAATGCTGCGGGGCGGGGGGAGCTGCTCATAATGATGGACAACAGAAGCTGTCTACTGCAACTGACTCAAGTGAAGTAAAACTAAGCTTAACTGCATGTGGGTGAAGTAGAAATATTCTTCCCCTGCATACTCGCTACCTCCCTTCTACCTCAATCTTCCACTCTCTACTTTCTCTTCTCTTTCCTCTCCAATGTCAAATTTTAGACTGTAAGTTCCTCAGGTCAGGGACCTGTCTTTTTGTGAAGCGCTGCACTCACTGATAATGCTACGTGAATAAGGATGGCCAAATCTGTCAATTTCAGTTCTCTCAGTTTCTCGTTTTTCAAATCTTAAATTCAGTTCTCGGTGTTCTCCACATTTCTGCAGCAATTCCTGATTATTATTTTTAAATCCTCATGAAAATTCAAGAACATTTGAGTGCTAATTTCTCATAATAAGCACATTTTTGCATGCAGGTTTGACAAATGTACGCATTTTGCAAGCAACTCCCTTAATATAATGCACTTTGTATGTTATTTACTAATATATGCATTCTTTGCACAATTTAGCATACACATTTTTTTCTACACATGGCAGAGGGACCGCATTGCAAAATTTGGGAAAATATGAATTTCGAAGGATAGCTGTCATTCAGTTCATGTATTGTTTCGGAAAGTGTGAATTAAGTACGAATGGAATCAAATTTCTGCCCCATTCCTATATGTAAATATATATAAAAAATTAATGAGCTGCAAAGAGCAGAGAGGGTTGTCTAGAGGGAATACTGTGTTTGGGGAAGGCTGCTGCCAAGTTCAGTGAGGCTCTTGTCATCACCATTCCTCCAGGTTGGCCCCTTGGCTGGCACCCTCTCCTTCAGAGTAAGAGGTGGGCACAGCAGCAGCAGTCTAGCCTGCAAGTCCCATTGCCCACCATTTTAATACCCCCACAATGCCTCTGGGTCCTTGATGCAACGTTGCTCTGGAGCAATGCTGTGGTGGGGTCCCACAAGCATTGGGGGGGGAATTAAAATGGCAACTACCAGTCACAGCCACCTGAGTTCAGGTGCCAAGAGGGGCACCAGGGATGGGTGGCTGTAGCTGGCATTTGGGTTTGGTGTCAGGGTAGGCGATGGGCTCTCCTGAGGTCAACTGCAACTGCTGGCACTGCTGACTTCTGACACCAGACTTGATGCTGCTTGTAGACCTGAATTCAACTCCCATCTCAACAATCAGCTCCTCATATGCTCTTGGCAGATCACAAGTATTCAAATGGTGCTTTGTCCATAAATAAGGAATAACAAGGGCTGAGGAAGAATCAGGATATTTATGTATTTGGATTTATTGTATCTGTTCTATCTACATAATCTTTGGGCATGGAGAAGAATATTATTATGAGAATGGCATTGCTGCCACATGGAACAATGTTCAGGCCATTATCTGGATTGAAACTCAAATCTCTAGCACCTTTTTACTTCTGGAAATTAATGGAAATGCAGGCATGCAGTTTTCTCTCTGAATGCTCACTAAAAAGTAATCCAATTAGGACTATCTGTATTTTAGTTCTGGCTGTTCTGCCCTAGTTCCACAGGCCTAAACACCACAAACTGTCTGGGTTATGTGCAAAGGCCTAAGCGCAAAGAATTATCTGCAAGGCTGTTATACCTCCCAATGTACAGCTGCTCAGATATTAGATTTACAGTGTAATCCTTTGCATGTCTACTTGGGAGTAATTCTCACTGAGTTCAATGGGACTTACTCCCAGGTAGGGAGGTAAGGAAGGAGGAATTCCCACCCCATCCTGTGTTCATTGCAATAAGTGCTGTTTCCATTCTGCTACAGTTCAGCTTCTGATAAGACCTACATTGTTTGCCTCTCTATCCACTATGGCCAAAACTCCTGTGATTAATTATGTAATTAATTTCAATGCATTTCAATGGAAGGGCAAGAAAAAAACAATGCAGAAAATAACATAATTATTTGCAGACTAAAAAAAACAGTGATAGCAAATACTGCTCATATTCACTTGTGTGATTTCTGTTCCTGGCTACGCAAAAACATGCAATTTCCACTGCAGGTTCTGATGGAATTTTCCAACATCCCTGCTTCTAGTTAAGTATCTGTAGGATTCCAGCCTGAAAACATCATTCCCAAAATCGAATACTGCCAGCCTTTCCCAGCAGCACATCACCAAAGAGCTTTCCAAATTCTTGCTCTTAAAAGGAGTTTGCCATGCAGGACAGAAAAGGGGCTATGTGCTGTTCATTAAAAAAATAAAAGAGGGGGGAAATTCATAATGAATAACGTTTATACGCCATGCACGCATGTTTTTACAAGTCAGCCTAGATGGAAAGGACAGAATACAACATGTGCTCTCTCTCTCTCTCTCTCTCTCTCTCTCTCTCTCTCTCTCTCTCACACACACACACACACACACACACACACACACACACACACACAATCTTCTTGGGCAATAACTATAATCATGCCTCTGGGAGTACTACTTTTCTCTGCACACAAAGCTGTTATTTCATGGCGCAGAGAAACTATCAGATGTGAAATGGAAGCCTTCTGCATTCTTTTGGTGGTGCCTGTTGTAGCACACGGGGCATTGGGCACAGGAGAAAGCGAGCACACCAGATGTTTATCCCGATTTTAAAATAGGCTGCTTATAAATAGGGCAGAGGTTCCCTCTCCAAAACGAGTTGTTGCAAGCCCACAGTGCTACTGTAACACGTCTCATTTACTCTGCATTCCCATGCCCCGTTTGAGACTATGTAGCTGAGTATAATTATTTTGGAGTACAGAACAGGGATGGCTCTCCAGGTGCTGCTGGACTCCAGCTCCCATAAGCCCCGGGCAGCATGGCTAATAGTCAGGAATGGTGGGGGTTGCAGTCCAGCAACACACGGAGGGCTACAAGTTCCCCTGCTCTAAGGAAAGTTCACATAGGAAACCCTCTGGATTCTGACAGATTCTGGATTCTGGATTCATAGGAAACCCTCTGGATTCTGACTATAGTCAAGTTCATACAGGAAACCCTCTGGATTCTGACGGCTGCTTTGTACTGCTGGTTATCCTGAGAGGCGTGCTTTGCTTTGCTCCAGTCTCTGAATTATTTCCCGGATTAATGACTTAACCAGAAGTCCAAGTCACAAGCAGGGCTGGCAAAATACTGATTGGGCCCAATCAGGGCCCACACTTAGCGGGGGCCCTGTGCTCATGGGGGAATTGCGGCTCGATGCCAGGAGCTCGGAGGAGGTGGTGGCGCTGCTGAGTGAGCGGGGGTGGCCCCGCCCAGAGATGGGAATTCTCAGCATCACGGACCAGGTACGGAAGAAAGCACTTTCCTCCGTCCTCCTTTCTCTCCCAAACAAAAAAGACCAGCCCCGGGCCAGGCGCCAGAGGCAGCACTTGTTTCCATTTCTGCTGCTTCACGGAAATCGGCGCCCACCATAAGGTTCCCAATCAGGCCCTTCGTTTGCAAACGCTGGTCCTGGTCACAAGAGAAGGACAGCCTCACGATAATTAGGGACATTTTATTTGTCTCTGTGTCCTGGATAATATTATGTGTTGTAAACTAGAGTGTATCCTTTATCTTCAACACGAAGCAGATTGCAAAATCTATTACAGGTACATGTCCTGGTAAAAAGGACTGGTACGGTAGACCTCTTGATGCCTGACACATATTTATTTTGTTCCACACACTACAACAACTTAGAAAACCTTTCTAGCCATGAATGAGAGTGAGGAGTGTACAGTGTACACACAACAAGAACAATGGCTCTGTAGTACCCCTTTCAGCTCTCTGGGTGCCGAGGGATGGATAAAATAACCCAGCCTAATTAGTGTGTTACAGATTAGAGATCAGTTCTTCAGACTAGGGGGGGAAATATCTCATAAGAGCATAAAAAGGACCATGCTGGATCAGAACAAAGGCCCATCCAACCCAGTATTCTGTTCTCGTAACGGCCAACCAGATGTGCATGGAATGCCCACAAGGAAGGTATGTGTAAAGCGTTCTCACCACTTGAAATCCCCAGCCACTGGTATTCAGTGGCATACCATCTCAAACAGGAGAGGTAATACATAGCTACCATATCTAGTAGCCACTGATGGACTTAGCCTCCATTAATTTGTCTAATCCTCCTTTAAAGATGTCTGTGTTGGTGGCCATAACAGCCTCTTTGGGGAGCGAATTCCATAGGTTAACTATGCGCTGTGTGAAGAAGTACTTTTGTCTGTTCTGAATCCTCCAACATTCAGCTTCATTAGATGACGACGTGTTTATTTATTTATTTATCGGATTTATTAGATGCCCATCTGGCAGGTTGTCCTGCCACTCTGGGCGACGTACAGTAAAAATATATAATACACTCAATATAAAAACATATACACAGAAATTAAAATCATTCTCGCATTAAAAGAGGAGAAAAACTTCTCTCTAACCACTTTCCCCACACAATACATAATTTCATACATCTCTATCATGTCCCCACCCTCCATTATTCATCTTCCTCATGGGGGAGTTGCTCCAACTTCTAGTTGTCTGAAAAAGTTGTACTAGACCCAGAGCTTGGAAAAGTTACTTTTTTGAACTACAACTCCCATCAGCCCAATACAGTGGCCATGGCTGGCTGGGGCTGATGGGAGTTGTAGTTCAAAAAAGTAACTTTTCAAAGCTCTGACTAGACCTCATGAAGGCTGTGCAAAAACCAGCACTCTCAGGTTGAGAACAAAAAAAGATGGTGCTCAAAATGGCAGACCAGCCATTTTAAAAAAGAGGGAAAATGGAAGGTCAGTGATGTTTCATTATTTCTAAAGTGTTTTTTTTCCCCTTACCATTTTCTTGACTTTCAGGTAGAACAACAGCTGGACAGACATGGGGAATGTTTGCTGTTGGAGGGGAAAAAACATCAATTGAACGCTATAAATGCTTTAAAATATATAGATTAATGAACACTTAAATGTGCAGGACATGGCAAAATCGTTCTGTCCTATAATAGTTATAACTAAAGTGAGCTGAATCAATTTCTATTGTTGCACCTATACAAACAAACAAGAACCACCCACTTCTGAGAGAGGCAAAGAGACCATCAGACTTCTTATGTGCTCCACACAGTAGCAAAAGCCAATGCACATTTAATTTGGGAGGTCATATACAGAAGGCATTGATACAACTCATGCATTAGCTTGCTAGTAAGAGTTAACTAGAGCTGTATTACAGTAACTTCCTGTAGTACACTTACTAAGTGCATGTTCTGGGGGGTAAAGAAAGGCCGGGGAAGGAACTGGCATTCCCACCCCATATATACGGTCGCAAGACGTCACCCTAAGAGTCGGAAACGACTCGCACTATAAGTGCGGGGACACCTTTACCTTTTCTAGGATGGTCTGGTTCATAATGCGTAGGCCAGGCTTGTATGACTTGTTAACAGGGATGGTGAATCTATCCATTTCGATTTCTCATTTTTCCACTCTTAAGTTCAGTTCTCCACATTTCCACATCAGTTTGAGAATTTTTTAAAAAACAAGCCCTCATGAAAATTCAGCAGCACTTTAATGTGATTTTCTCCTAATATACACATCTTTGTATGCAATTTTGCCTAACAGACACATTTTTGCAAAGCAAATTTTCCTTATATAAAATGCATTTTTGCATGTTATTTTCACTAATGCATGCATTTTTATGCACACTTTACCCTAGTGCATGCATTTTTGTACACGTGACTTGGCTGGAAAACTGCATGTCAAAATACAGAGAACTTCCATTTTTGAAAGGTGGAAATGTTTCAGTTTGCACTGTTTTGAACAATGCAAATTAGATAGGCTCTCCTGTAAATGTGAACAGAATCAAATTTCTTCTCCATCTCTCCTTTTTAATCACCAGCTGAATGCAGTCCTACATTCTGTTCTGCACTTTGCTTCACAAGCCAACTGATTTTGTGGAAACAGGAGGTTTATTTGCCTCCCTTGTGGGCTTCATTCAATATTTGGCTGGGATTCAGGTTTGTGTGTTGTAATGTACGCAGGCCTGCCACAGCTGACCTGTGTTTGGGTGGTCCTACCATTCAGCGGTGGATTAGACTAGGTGGTCATTGATCTTTCCCCTTCATGTCTATGGTTATATAAACTCCTGATCCATACAATCAGTAGACACTGGTGACTATGATGTCATCAGGGCGTCTTGGACAGCTCCTTGAAAGTTCGGACTAAAACCCGGAGAGCAGATTCACTGTCCCACTGACATCGGAGCCACCAGTCTCCACTCTATTCAACTAATGCTTAATTCTTGAAGCAACTCTACATTTCATAATTTTATCTCCTAGCACGTCTGCTTCTCATGTTCCTCTCCTTCGCTCACTGCTAAAACGTGGAGACTGTAAACTCTTGGGGGCAGGAATCTGTGTTTCTGTTAGCTTTTTCAAGCATTACCATGTAAAGAACCACATGCATTGACAGCACAATACAAAATAAATACATAGATAAATACAGTTTCCCATTTCCTCTCTGTTGAGTAAGCAAATGAAGGATCAGTGCCTTTTTTATCCCTTGTGCTATTTCATTTGCTTGAAAGGAAATCTCAAAAAACTCCACCCACCCACACAGGATACCAGTGTGGTCAGCTAGTTATACAGAACAGAGTTTTGTTGCTCCATATAGTTTAATGGCCAGTGAGAAGAAAATATAAACACTGTTTTAGGTTGAAATATGGGCCCTACAGAAAAAGCCACCTGCAAGCTGGATTCTAATTAACTGTCCCATGTTATAAAAAGAAGACCAAAGTTCAGTGGAGTTCAGCTACAAAAATTAATGTTCTTTACATTCCAGATTGCCTGTGCCTTTGGGGGGTTTAAGGTATACAAAGGGAAGCTTTATTGTCTCTGCCTTAAACAAATAATCACTTACATATTTGTACAAAACAATATGAAATGAACCATTTGATGCAGAAATGGGCAGGGCTGACCACACTCTTACGTGGGGTGAAGTGGCTCTTCTCAGATTCCCCGGTACCATCAAATGACAGAAAACTGTCCATTATTTCAGGCATGTACATCAGCCTTTCCTGACCTAGTGCCCTCCAGATGTTTCAGACAACAATCACAGCTGGCACGGCCAATGGTCAGAGATGATGGGAGTTGTGGATGGCACCAGGTTGGGGAAGGTTGACGTATGCGTACACACACACACACACACACAAATATGAAGTCATCACACTGTAGTTTGCTTTGCCACAGACAGGTGGCGCTGTATACTGTCGTGTGGCTGCTATTGTTGGGCTAATTAGTCTGAAGAGATAGTCCAGCAGGAGGTGAAGCACAGGAAGGAGAAGACGTGTGCCTGCTGCTTCTCATGGTCTTCCCCCTTCCCATGCTGCTCCACTACCAGACCATCTTTTCATTGTAATTGGCTGACTGGCAGCAACTCAGGCAGATTGCTGCGAGTGACTGAGTGCGGAATGTGCATGGGCATGAGGCAGGCTGGCACTAGGTGCAGGAGGTGGCATCTATGCATCTATACCTGAGGGTGGGGTTGAGGGCATGGGTTGGCACATAGAATGTGCAGGGGTGGGAGCCCATATGCAGATATTCTGCCTCAAGCAGCTCCAAAATATGTTGGGCCATCATGGGTCGTACACCCAGTTTTTTGAAAAGATCCAACACACTGAAGATAATTGAATTACGTTTGTCTATAGAACTTCAGGTTCTGTGTGTGTGTGTGTGTCAAACAGAAAATGTGAAAGGTTTCCCATGCAAGATATATATTATTATATTATATATTATTATATCCTCTGCACTAACTTCCAGTCCATTTCCAAGCCCATTTCAAAGTGCTGTAAAGCATAAATACCTTGGGACCAGCTTACCCAAAAGATCATCTGTTCCTACATATACCTTCTTATAACTTGAGGTCATCTTCACCAGGTGCTCCACCAAATGAGGTGTAAAAGGTGATTACCAGGAAAAGGGCCTTTTCAGTGGTGACACCCCAGTTATGGAATGCCTTACCAAGATAGGTTCACCTGGCACCTTCTTGTTGGACTTTTCAGCATCTGGTGAAGCCTTTTTGTGTGTGTTCCTGGGCTTTTAAATTGTGATCTCTGGGATCTACTGAATTTTAGATCTGCTACATAGTCTTAGTGATGCTGTCTATTACTCTACACTGTTTTTCTTTCTGCTGCTGCAATTTTTATGCTGAATTTTTATGCTGAATTTTTATGCTGCAATTTTTGTTTACAGTATTATTGTTCTGTGATTATTATTGTATTTTAATGTTTTATTGTTCTTAAGCCACCCAGAAAACACTGTTCTTCGGTGGCATATAAATGTTGTAACTAAGTAAACACAATATTGGAAAATGTGATCTCTTAGCTGCTGAAAAGAAAATTTTGCCTTGGATTCTGAGAAATGATGAGCTTTCTGGCAAGCATGCCTGTTATGGATTGCTAACTTTACCAGCATCACGGGGGATCTGAGTTGTGTATCACCTCCAGTTTGGAGTGGTATAGCCCAGGCACAGATTTATCACATCAGAACTACGTAAGGATGGAAGGATCTGTCAATTTTGGTTCTCCCAGCTTCTCATTTGTCCAGTTTTAAATCCAGTTCTCCACATTTCTGCAGCAGTTTGTGATATTAAAAAAAATCTCATGAAAGTTCGCATTTTAGTGTGAATCTATCCTAATAAACACATTTTTGTATATAGTTTTGACCAATGTACACATTTTTGCAAGCAATTTCTCCTAATATAATGTATTTTGTATGGTTATTTTCACTTACATATTCATTTTTATGCACACTTTCCACTAATATAGGCATTTTTGTAAACATTGGTTTGGGAGAACTGCACTGCAGTACAAGTTTTGAAGGATTGATGTGCTTTGTTCTCATGTTGCAGAAAGTGCAAATTTGAACTTTTCCCTTGAGTCAACCCATCTTGAATTCCTTCCTGGACTAGACCTAGTAATCTTTTCTCCTACACCGGCTGTGTCCCAGCTTCTGCCATCTACATATCCATACATCACTTAGGTACTTGGCAAAGCACTCGAGCTGATACTCACCTGCTCTTTGGTACCAGCCAAAGGGATGGACCCTGGTTTCTGCCTCCAGAGATGCACAATCTGAAAGCTGCCACTTCCTCAATTCCCCGCTGCAGGTCTGGATTCCCAAACTGTTCAGAACCAAGCACAAGACCTTGCCGCCTGCAACGGGGTGGATATACAGTTATGGTTGTCATGTTCTCCGTAGATGCTCAGTAAATAAAAATGCAGAATTCTATACAACCCAGCTTTACTCAGAGTAGACCCATTGGAATTAATGAACTGAAGTTAGCTGTATTAATTAATACCAACAGGTCTACTCTGAGTAGGATTAGCACTGGATACAACCCACTGGTTGCAATCTATAAAGAAGTAAAAACAACCCAACCCAATAGTGGTTTAAAGAAGGGATCCCATTCACTGTCATTGACTAGTTACAATCACATGGATATAACGTAAGAAGAAATGACTTTTAAACAGAAAGAGAATCAAGGTTCGTGTCAGGCGTAGGAATCACTGGACGCCTCCCAAGGCCCACACACCTACAGGGATGGGGCACTTTCATCCTCTGGAGCCTTCTGGTCCGGCACCTCCTTGCTAACCACTTACCAGAATGAATAGACTAAGCAGCATCCTCATGCTCTCCCTATGGGGAAAGATGCAAATTGGGCACTAGGAGTAAAGGCAGTGGACCTGCAATGCCTTGAAGAGGAGGAGGGTCTGCAGAGTGCAGTTTGTTCAGTCAAGTTTATCAGGATTGCTTTGCTCTCTGGAAGTACTGCTACACTGCACAAAAGAAGGGGGTGTTCTTTCTGCCAAGGTTTTAGAAGCAAATCGGGCAGGGAGCATTGCTGAGGATTCGAATGGGTGGTGGGCAAGGTTCCCTTTCATAACTGGCTTCCACTAGTCCTAGCTGAGTCCAACCACATCTGGAAGGCCACAAGTAACCATCCCTGGTTGAGAGCTTAGAACCACTGCCTTACCCATTTCAATAGAGGGTTTTGGTAGGAAACACTGTTTTAGGAGAAGGTCCAAAACTTAAGTCCAGAAAGATTTGGGTTAGCCTTTGTTACATATTTACTGTTTCATGCTGTTATTTTATTAGTGTATTTTGAATCTGCTGTCTCCCATTGTGTCTGATGGATGGGGCAGGCTACATATGCTAACAAATTGACAGTGCATTGCACTTCTGGAAGAAAAATCTGGCTCCAATTGGCTGAGCTGTTGTGAGGGGCTCAGAATGTTTTCTTACTCAAGGAAGAAAGCAGTTTGCAGTTCAGCTTCTGTGAGGGAAGGGAGCTTTGTCAGTTTGGTGGGGAAGAAAACCTCACACAAGATGGCCAGATCAGATTTTATTTACTCTGTGAAATAAGGTAAACCTCCATTTATAATTTGCAGAATTCTTTGGGAAAGAAATATCTATGAGTTTCATAATGAATACCTGTTCTTTGGGAAGCATTTAAAAGTCCAAAGCCCATGCAACAAGGATCGGCATCACAGAAGTGCTCACAGTCAAAAAATCTGGAGGAAAAAACACAAAGGATTTGAAAGCAGAAACTGAAATCATTTCACAACTCAGCTCTTTAGATGGCCATGGCTCCCTCCTATGCTTACTCAGAAGCTCCATTGTGTTCAATGGGCCTCACTCCAAGGGAAGTATGCATAGGATTGCAACCTAACATGTAAAGATCTTATCAAATTTAGCAACACATGAGGCTGGTTTCCTCATCCACTTACAACTAACACAGGACTGAGAGGCTCCCTACCTACTTCCACCACCACCCCCAGCCTATTTGGAGCACTATCTATTTGGTCTCCCCAAAAGGTGACTAGTAGGTAAGGAAGGCTACAGCAGGACTTAAACTTTAGGAAGCTCAATGGAAGAGCTACTGCTTTGTACAGACAAGGTCCCAAGTTCAATCCTCGGCATCTGCAGGTAGGGCTGGGAGAGACTCCTGCCTGAAACCTTGGAAAGATGCTGCCAGTCAGTGTACACAATACTGAGCTAGATGGACCAATGGTCTGTTTCAGTATAAGGCAGCTTCCTAGATGGAGCAGAAGTTGAGTTCTTGTTCAATTTGTTGTTTTGTCATGTGCCCAAGGGGAGGGGTTGAGGGACATCACTAGGGCCAAAAAAAGAAAAGAAAGAGCTGAGAAATGAGATGTTATGTTGTAATTTTTTGGGTACAAAACTGATAATTTATTGTTTTCATTTCTTTCTGCTGGGCTACACTTTTTTAAAACAGTATTTTGTATTCCTGTTTTGCATTATTTACACTATTTTTGTCCTTGCTTGACTTTTGCATGACTTATATTATTCCCAGCACTTGTTGCCAAAACTTAATAAAACTGCTCTCAAAGGCTCTCAACCATCTTATCTAAAAATCATTTCCTTGCACAAATTAAACTACTTCCGTACTGATTATCTGAACATAAAGCTGGTGTAAAGCATGTGCTTACAGAATGATATGCATGAGTAAAAAAAATATATAGAGGGGCCATATGTATCTTTTCCTTTGGATCTTTGGCCATTGGCTTTGGATATCATGGCTGGTGTACTGAGCCAATTTTTTAATTCTGCAGGCATCATTAGTTGGGGAAGAGCCCTAGATCAGTGGTTCCAAAACTTTTTTTCCCCCATGGACCACTTGAAAATTGCCGAGGGTCTTGGTGGACTACTTGTGATTTTTCTGCCTGTTGTAACAATGTAATGTGGTGTGCTAGATGCTGTGTGTTTTTAATTGTATTTTTATCACTCCTTCTGTTTCCTATATATTGTGATATTTTGTATTACAATTTGAATTCTGTGGAGTCACTGAGGTCCCTTCCAGTCCTCCAATTTTAGTATCCTGCCTGTATAAGACAAATCTTACATTGCTCAGCTTAAAGGCATACCAAACTGAACAGGAAAGAACCATACCCATTGGACACAGTTTTCCCGGACACATCCATCTTGTTTCTCACAGAGATTCCTGACACTTTATGGAATGGTAAGCGGGTGTAGAAGTTCTTTATGCTCCCTTCTAGAGACACTGCAAAAAAAAAAGCACAACAAGGTGAAGAACAACAACAACAACAAAGACTGAAAATTCCTACTCTGATGCTTCCTCTAGTTTCCACTGAGTGGGTACTCGCATTACACTAGAGGTACGAGAGTCACAGTAGAGCTTTGGTTCCCCATACTGCTACAGGGAGATATTAGAAGGCCTGAGCCAACCTGTAAGCCATTGTCTCTCCTTAACAGGAAGCTCTGTCTTTAGGTTGAGAGACTTGCCTGGACAGCAAAAGTCTTTTCTGACTCTTAGTTTTGCTTCCTGACTCTGACCCTTGGGCCTCCTGGCTCCAACTCAACAGCTACCCAAAACCCTTTCTTAGACAGTTCCTTGCTCTTCATAAGATTCATTCCTCCACTGTGATACCTTTCTTTGAAAATGTTAGGATCTGCTTCATTCACACAGAGAACAAGGCACGAATGTGACAGAGACACCTGCTCAACTCACCTGTCTTCTGGTACAAAAGATGTGGTTTCTGAGGTAGCACAGTGTTGCAGTTCTCAGGAATGTTGTTAATGCTATTGTCACACACTAGCGCCACTGGATAGAGGGTGCAGGGAAAGAATGTTCCAGATGTGATGTTTGGAACATCTGCCAGCTGACAGAATTCATCTTCTGCACAACCTAGGAAAGATCCAGAAACCTCAGTAGGGTTGTCCTCAGAGTAGGCTCATTGAAATTAATAGACCGAAGTTAGTCATGTCCATTAATTTCAATGGGTCTACTCTTGTATACACTATGCTCCTCCTTCCCTACAACCCCCTTATTCCGCCTACCACTAAATCTTACTACCTCATGATGGAGAGGTCACAAATTTTCATAATGCTCCTTTCCCCCAAATTCATATATTGCTGTTTTTTTCCTCTCCCTTACCCAGCTAGGGGAAAATATCTTATTTTTTTGCCAAAATGAAGCACCTTTTGAAACTCAGTTTGCACATTTTCGTCCCATTCTTCAATACCAACTATTCCAAGGAACTGTACTTATGTATTATTTTGAGCCTTTCCTCTTGATAAGAGTAGTGAGGCTTACTGAGGAAGATGGGCATGATTTCATATTATTTCAGTGTTCTACCTAGTGCAGAATTAAATTCTGGGGACAGAAATTCTCTCTCAGTGTCTCACCTGTATGAAGTGTAGGATTTACTGTATTCACAACAGCTCCAAGGCTCAGATTTGTTTTTTCAGCCTTTAGATTTGCATTTCTGTCTTGATAAACTAATGCAGCCTTCTGCAACCTGGTGTGCTTCAGATGTTTTGGACTACAACTCCCATCAGTCTAGCCAGGACAACTGTGGCCAAGGGAAGGGCCATAGCTCTGTGGCAGAGCATCTGGTTTACTTGCAGAAGATCCCAAGTTCAAATAAGGCAGCTACCTATGTCCTATGAGTTGTACTCCAAAACATCTGGAGAACACCAGGTTGGTGAAGGCTATACTAATAGGATGTTGTAAACATTCTCCAAGGATTAGGGCCCAGGACTGGCATCATGGGTCAGCATAAATGGGCACCTGCCGGGGTTCCATACCACATCAGAAGGCCCACTAACAAGCACCACTGGAACTACCCTTCACCCAGTGGTTGCTGGTGGGCAATGTCAGTGGTGCAGTGGAACCTGCTCTGGGTTTTAGTCCAAATTTTCAAGGAGCCATCCAAAGCACTTCAGCACCTTTGACAGTTCCTTGAAAGTTCAGACTAAACCCCAAAGCAGATTCCATTGCCCCACTGACATGGACCCACCAGCCACCACTGCCGTCACCATTGCAGCCTACTTATTCACTTGCCTCTCTCATTTGCCAAGAGGGGGATGAGCAAGCAAGCAACAATGGCGGCAAGGAGTAGTAGCTGCCCCTACCTGCTTGCTCATTGGCTCTCCCTGGCAAGCAAGCAGGTGGTAGCAATGAGGAGCTCCCAGTGACAGTCACCAACGTGGTTGGCTTTAAAAGAGCATTAGGCAAATTCATGAAGGATAAGACTATCAGTGGCTACTAGCCACTAATGGCTGTGCTCTACCTCCACTGTGGGAGGCAGTATGCCTCTGAATACCAGTTGCTGGGAATTGCTGGTGGAGAGAGTGCTGTTGCACTCAGGTTCTGCTGGAGGGCTTCCCACTGAGGCATCTGGTTGGCCAATGTGAGAATAGGATGCTGGGTAAGATAGGCCATTCGCCTGATCCAGCAGGGCTCTTCTGATGTCTTTATGAGACAGAGGAGCAGCAGCTGGTAAGAACATAAGAAGAGCTCTGCTGGATCAGGCCAGTGGCCCATCTAGTCCAGCATCCTGTTGTCACAGTGGCTAGCCAGGTGCCTGGAGGAGACAATGGCAGTGGAACAGTGTCTTATCCACAGGCCTACCCAAAACCTGGAGACTCCACTGAACAGAACATGGCTAGAACATTGGCTGATTACTAGTCTGACCAGTCTGCGTCTGTGCTGGAATTGTTTTTTAATATGTTCTTGAACCTTTTTTAAAATGTTTTTAATCTTAGATGAAAATCTTAGAGAAGACTGAGGGGAGATATGATAGCACAATTCAAGTACATGAAAGGTTGTCACACAGAGGAGGGCCGGGATCTCTTCTCGATCGTCCCAGAGTGCAGGACACGGAATAATGGGCTCAACTCACAGGAAGCCAGATTTTGACGGGACATCAGGAAAAACTTCCTAACTGTTAGAGCTGTACAACAATGGAACCAATGACCTAGAGAGGTGGTGGGCTCTCTGACACTGGAGGCATTCAGGAGGCAGCTGGACAGCCATCTGTCGGGAATGCTTTGATTTGGATTCCTGCATTGAGCAAGGGGTTGGACTTGATGGCCTTATAGGCCCCTTCCAACTCTATTATTCTATGATTCTATGAAGCTTTTTTTAAGTAACGTTTTTGAAGATGTTTTGTTTTAATGTGTTTTAAAGTTTGTTTTTATGATGTTTTAATGATTTTAGTGCTTTTGTTTGCTGCCCTGGGCTCCTGCTGGGAGGAAGGGTGGAATAGAAATCAAATAACAACAACAATAATAATTCCCCATGATCTAAGATTTCTTACGTGCAAGACACCAGAGAAGAGCCTGCTCTGCAGAATATCTGGGCTTGAAGAGCCAGTATTCTTGGAATGGTAAGGAACGATTGTGGTTGATCAGGATTTGGCTGCTTTCCATCAGTGAAAAGAGTTCCATTGTAGAAGCTTATCAGTGCAAGGAGAAAAGACAGAAGTGAGGATTTAAGTCAGCTGATTAGAGCTGTAAATCTAAAATAGCTGAAGGGCACCAGGTTGGTGAAGGCTGTGTTTAATCTATCATATTTTAAAACTTATTTATTTATATAAAAATGCTGTACGCCACCTTTCCGTACTCCATGCCCAAGGCAGCTAACAAGAATAAACCAAAGACGTGACAATGAAACCAAGATAAAACTCTCAAATCACAGAAACAGATTAAAAAGCTGCTACATAGGAAACTGCCTTCTACCGAGTCAGATTATTGGTCCATCAAGCTCAGTACAGTGTGCACTGACTGACAGCAGCTCTCCTGGATTTCAAAGAGGATTCTCTCCCAGATGCCAGGGACTGAATCAGGGACCTTCTGAATGCAAGGCACTGAGTGACAGCCCTCCTCCAACCAAAAAAGAGAAAACTGAAAACTGTACGACAATAAAGCAAGCAAGTAAGGCAGAGAAATAATGAACCTGACCAAATCCCTGTTGAACCAAGAAAGTCTTCTCCAGGGAGTTCCAGATTAATGACAATCTTGGGTAAAACTGGACTGTAGTGCTTCTTAAAGCTGCAAAACGCCCAATTGCACTGAGATCTATGGGGGAGGCTACCCTTGTGGTACCATAGCCATCTGAAATTCACTATGTGGCAACCCAAGGAAGTGTCTCATTGGTGGTGGTGCCCCAGTTATAGAGCTCACTCCTTTCTAAAATACAGCTGGTGCTGACTCTTTTGAGGTTTTGGTAACAACTGAAGACACATTTCTTCATTCAGGTATTTGTGGGACATTAGCATCTGAGCCTATCTGCTAATTTGAGTGACACCCTCTGGTTCTTAAGAGCAAATTGATATATTGATGATGTATTTTAAGTTTTCATGCATTCCCATTCTGGGTAATACATATTTCCAATAAATAAATAAGGGCTACAGTCCTATGCACATTTGCTTGGGTATAAGCCCCACTGAACACAGTGGGACTTACTTGTGCATTAAGAAATTATTTTTCAAAAGTAAGCATGAATAGTTCAACAAATTTATTCAAACTGGTTTTATTTGAATGGATCTCCACAGAATCTGGTCCTGTGCTACACACTGAACACAATGATGCTTCTAGCGGTGGCTGGTGCCTGTGGGGACTGGAAGGGCAGAAGGCAGGGAGGCCAACAGTAGGTGGCGCCAGAGCCAACAACAGGCAGATCCAACTCATTCTAGCTCTGTCTCCATCCTCCACCCTGCTGAGTTCTACAAGGGGCAACTTTGAGAGACCAAGGAGGTAGAAGCTGGCAGGCAAGGCCAACCCTTGGACTGATTGCAAGGAAGAAGGCAGGTAGGCAGGTGGGGGTTGGCTGAGGGCAGGCTGAGGTTGGTGGGGAAGGGCCCCATTTGCCCTAATGGAGCAACCTCCACTGGATGGTGCAGTTCCAAGGTGGTAAAATGAACTCCACTACGTCAGACTAAAGGTACAGGGAAAGTCACTTTTTTTAAATGCTCCCCTATGTTATAAGTGTTTTGGGGAGGAAAGTATGTATGTGTGTGGGGTTCTCTTTGAGAGTTAATTTGCTCACCTTAGTCCTAAGGCTTTCTGTGACACAAATAAAGTACAATAGGGAATATGCAACATTAGTACTAAAAATAACCTATAGAAGTATTTATGGAAATGTGAAATATTTGCAGGGGAAATGGATAAAGATTGGTTTATGTTATTATGAAAAGCCTTAGAGAAACTCAAATACACAGTCCCTTTCTCTTGGTATACACATACCTGGCAGCAATGGCTGCATCTGAGTTGGAGTAACATCATCACTACACACACTAGATCTCACTCGGGTAATCATATCAGAATCTAGAAGGCAAACAGAATTCAGTTGAAGACACATTGGTGGGCTGAGAAATTAATGCTGATAGGCCAATGATGGCTGAGCATGCTCGGTGGTCATGGAATGCTGGATGACTAATGGGGGCAAGGTGGAAATCCTGGAGAGATGGGGGAATGGAACGGCATACACTGGAAAAGGAGATGGCTGGAGTCCTGAACAGGAGCACTCCAGGCTGCAACATTTTGCTGCAGGTCCCACTTGTTGTTTTAATTGGATTGAGTTCTGATGGAATAAGTGCATGTAATCTTCTTTTCAGACTGGACACCTGAAAGAAAGAAAGACCAAACTGCTTACCTCTCCACAGATAAACACGCTGAAAGCTGGCGAAGGAAGTTCCAGGTTTTTCTGTGAGCTCGGAAGCTGATGAGGAAAAGAAACACTATTTACTTCTACCTAGAAGGTGGCCAGCATAGCAACCATTGTTTGCATCTTAGTGCCAGAGAGTAAAATGATCAGAACTGGAAGTGGGGATTTTTATCAGTGTTTGGCATAAAAACAGGTGCAGAATTAAAGACACAGGATCGGGTATAAAGTTGGAAGCTGCCTCTGTCTTTCGTTTGATCTATTTCATAAGAAAAGTCTTGCTGAATCAGACCAAAGGCCTACCTCATCCAGAATTCCGTTTCACACAATGGGTGATGAGACACCAACCTTTCCTTTCCTTTTTAATGTACTGCTCAATACCCATGACAAACCACATGCAATGAAGCACCAGGCTTTGAGAATGGAATGTGGTCCAGTAGCAATCATGATAGAGGTGGAGATGGAAAGGCTAAACCAAGCATAACATTTAATCTGCCGGGTGTAACAAATGGTTTTAGCAAAGGCTCAGTTTGGACTATTCAGACTAGAACCAAGTTTGTAATCCATACTTCCTGCTTCATCTCACTCATGGTTTCTCCCTCCATCTCCCGTTGGAGCACTAGCCACAGTTGGCCAGGATGTTCAAATTGGCTATTTATGTATTTAAAAGCATTTCTAGACTGCTTAATATTTTAGAAATATCTTAAGTGGTATACAATATTTTTAAAAACAGTATCATTAAAAACACCTTCTAGAACTAATGAAACAAGGAGATAAAACAGGAATTAGGGCATTCAGGGACACATAAAACAGGTCCAAACTTATGGGTCAGGGAAACTTGGGGGGAAAGATACATTTTCACAAGATGTCTGAAGCCACAGATGGTTGCTGCTTTACATATGGCAGAGGGAAGGGCATTCCATAATAGGGGGGCAAAGCAGAAAAAGACCATTTCGGGGTCACCACCCTATAGGGATAGGTGAGAATTTCGATTCAGTTTGTATTTCAAGCCAAATGTATCAAATTTGCACTTTCTGAAACAACATGAGAACCAAAACAGCCATCTTTCAAAATTCGCACTTATTTGAATTCTGCAATGCAGTTCACCAACCAATGTTTACAAAAATGCACATATTAGGTGAAAGTGTGCATAAAAATGAACATATGAGTGAAAATAACATGCAAAAATGCATTATATGATGAGAAATGGCTTGCAAAACTGGGCACATTAGTTAAAACTGCTTACAAAAATGTGTTTATTAGGAGAAACTCACGCTAAAATGCTGGAGAATTTTCATGAGGATTTTTTAAAATTGCAAATTGCTATAGAAATGTAGAGAACTAAATTTAAGATTCAAAAAATGAGAATCCCTACTGCCCTACAATATTCTGTAGGGAACGGGGCTACAAGTTGAATTTCCCCAGAAATTATGTTGAAGTGCCTTCCTCCAAACCATACTCAAACTCCTACATCTAAGTATAGTTTCTAATTCTGGTTTGGAGTACTAGTATTAATTGTTATTTGCCAATTCAGGCCTCAAGCCTAACTGTAGCCCTAAACATGCATTACACACATGTAGGACATTAGTCTGTGGAGAGAAGAATGAGGCCGTGCTTTAAGCTCCACCTCCATTGCAAGATCTTGCCCTGTCCAACCATGTGTTGCACACAGTTGCATGAGGAAAAAGCCCACCATGCAAGCTCTAGCTCATGAACAGGAGCTCCATGCAATCGGGCCACTGGATTGTGAATGTGACGGCGGGGGGGCGGGGGAAGAAGGTGCAATGCTGGGGCTGGTCTAAAAGGGTGGCACCAGTCCTTTCCATATACACTTATGTCTGCACATGAATAACACATGAAAGGGGCTTATGGTTAGCACTAAACAAGAAACAGAAACAAACACCAGCCCTTGACTTCCTAATGTTCCTGCATAGCATGGCTTGGAGGATCGTCAGAACTGAACCAGATGATACAATCGTTCTGTTCCTTTGGGTTGTTTCTTGCTCTGGCTCAGGCCACACCTTAGCATTGTGATCAGGTAGAGCCAGTGTGGTATAGTGGTTAAGGTGTTGCACTACGACCTGGGAGACCAGGGTTCGAATCCCCACATAGCCATGAAGCTCACTGGGTGACCTTGGGCCAGTCACTACCTCTCAGCCTCATGAAAACCCTATTCATAGGGTCGCCATAAGTCGGAATCGACTTGAAGGCAGTACATTTACATTTTTACATATTTGGAAGCCACTTCTGCCTGCATTCTGATAAAACAATTCCTTGTTTTGCATTTGTTGCTCGAGCCACAAACATTTAAGAACGAAGCCTGGAGAATTGTTTACTCCAGTAGCCATTATGACAGAGATAGAGATGGAAAGACTGAGTTCAACTCCCATTTTCACACTGAATTTGCTGGGTGGTCAAATAATTTCTGCACTGTTTGAGTTCCTTCTCAGTAAAATAATTCCCTGCTTGACATCAGTGCAGTGGTGGGGAACCTCAGGCCGTTGGCCAAATGTGGCCCTCCAGGCCTCTCTGTCCGGCCCCTGGGACTCTCCCCAGGCCACACCCTCTCACCAGCCTCGCTTCACACCCTTCCTTGAGTGTTTTCACCTGGCTAGAGTGTGCTCTTCAACTCTGATAACGCCTCTTGCTTACCTCGACGCAGGATGGAGAAAGGTGCATGACTGGATGTAGAAAGTAGCCTGGTGTACAAAGGTAACATTTGCATTCATTGTCTCACCCACTTTTGCCTCTGGCCCGGCACAACACTGGCCCCCAGAAGGTTGCCCAGAAGGCAAAGTGGCCCTCAGGTTGAAAAGGATTCCCCATCCTGGCTTTACATGAATGCTGTGTGAAAAAGGCTGAAATACTGAAAATATATTTGAAGCACAAAGAATCCTGGGAACTGTAGTTTACCCCTCACAGATCTACAATCCCCAGCACCCTTAAACTACAATTCCCATGACTTTTTTGGGGGGGGGAGGGAAATCATATGCTTGAAATGTATGATGGGTATACAGCCTGAGACAAAAGGAAATACTACCTGCCTTCAGCCTTAGAGAGAGGGGGGTCACATTTGAGTAGTGAACAACAGTAACAGTGCAGTATAGCATTAGGAAATTGGTGTACTTACTTCCTGTGAGGACTTGGCCTCCCAAGCTGAAGACATACTGCTTCTTTCCTTCATTATACTTCAGTCTTTGGCAGGTGTCTCCTTGTTCACGGGTTGAGCTTCCATCCCAGCTATTAACGTTGCAGATTAATGCATCGGGATAGCTCATAAGGCCACACAGGATACTACCTGGATACAGGCGAGGAAAGAATGACAAGCTTGCAGCTTCCCACTTTCTTGTTGAATGATCCTGTCATTTTACTGCTATTTTGACACCACCTGCCCAGTCCGGGAGAAAGGCTCCATTACCACAAACTGCTGCTCTTGGAGGCCAGCCCTTTCACGCCCTGGAGCTATGCAAGGACTTCTTGCCACTGCAAAAGAGTGTTGAGGGTCCCATCCACAGTATACATTTAAAGCAGCATCATACCACTTTAAACAGCCACGAGTTCCCTCAAGGAATCCTGGGAACTGCAGTTTGTGAAGGGTGCTGAAAGTGGTTAGAAGACCCCTATTGTGTCCACGTAGCTACAATTCCCAGAATTCCCTGGGAAAGAGGGATTGGTTGTTAAATCACTCTGAAAATTGTAGCTTTGTGGTGTATAGGGGGTCTCCTAACAATTCTCAGCACCTTTAACTACAGTTCCCAGGATTCTTTGCCAGAATCCATGACTGTTTAAAGTGGTATGGTACTGCTTTAAATGAATAGTGCAGATAGAGCCTAGGAATTACCCTCAACCATCCCAACACAGGGGAAAAAATGGGCTCAGTGTTGGGAAAGACACAGGCACAATCCGCATGTCTTACTGTTCCCCTCTCCATCACAAGTCAAACCCCCAAGCTCATCACATTCCATCCCGAATACAGTCCCCTGCCCAAATCATGGTGTTGGCCTAGCATTTGGCAGTTGTGAGAAAGGCGAATTCCATGCTAGGGATCATTAGGAAAGGGAGCAAAAAATGAAACTTCCAGTATCCTAATGCCATTATAGAAATCTTTGGCCGCACTTGGAACACAGTGCACAGTTCCAGTTGCCCCATCTCAAAAAAAGATATTGTAGAGCTGGAAAAGATTCAGAAAAGGGCAACCAAGGGGTTGGAGCAACTCGTCTATGAGGAAAGGGTCCTTTAGTTTAGAGAAAAGATGAGTAAAAGGAGACATGATGGAGGTGTATATTGTTATGTATGGTGGCATCACCATCATCATAATTTATTATTATTATTATTATTATTATTATTATTATTATTATTAGAATTAGAATTAGAATTAGAATTAGAATTAGAATTAGAATTTACTACCTGTCCTTTACCCAAAGGTCCCAGGGAGGGTTACAACAATTTTAAAACAGATAATTAAAAACAGTTAAAAACAACCTAAATAACATCACAGAAAATTGAGTGGGTCCTAAAAATATACATCTCAGGTGTCGAAGGCCAGGGTACAAAGGTGTGTCTTCAGCATTTGCCAATGAAGTTGTACAATGAAGTTGCCGGATGCACCTCAGTGGGGAGGGATTTCCATACCTTAGGGGCTGCCACATAGAATGCCCTGTCCTAGGGCACCACACCCTGAGCTTCCGAGAGTGGTGGAACTACCAAAAGGGCCCCTTCTGCTGATCTCAACACCTGAGAAAGTCTGTAGGGAAGGAGATGGCCTTTCAGATATTTGGGACCTAAGTCGTTTAGGGCTTTAAACATTAACATATTATGTTTAGCTGCTAATGGTGCTTTAACGCAGGGTTGGGACCTCAGGCCCAGGAGACAAATGAAGGCTTCCAGACCTCTCTATCTAGCCCTCGCAGCTATCCCAAGACCATAGCCCTTCTCCAGCTCTGTTTGCCCCCTAAGTGTTTTTTCCTGTGTCCAAGAACTCTGATAATGTTACTTGCTTGCCTGGATAGAGGAGGTGAGTGTAAGTAGAAATTAGACTACCGTACAAATGTAAAATTTACATTCACTGCTCCACCCACTTTTTCCTTTGGTACCACCCCACCCCTGGCGTTTGGCCCTTAGAGAGTTGTCCAGGAGGTAAAACAGCCCTCATGCTGAGAAAAGGTTTCCCACCATGGCTTTAATACCTGGAATTTGTGCTGTATTTTTGTATTTGATTTTTTTTACTCACAACATTTTTCAGCGTTCTGTTTTTGAGGCTATTTTGAATGTGGATTTTTATATTTTGTATTTGATTTTCATTTTAATGGTTTGCGCTGATATTCTGTAATGTTGCGTTTGTGGTGTTTTAAAATATGTTGTAACCTCTTAGGGATTATTTTTGAAAGTGTAAGGTGCTTTAAAATGATATAAACAAATAAATTTCAGACTCTGCGGGTGGGGGGCTTGGAGCAGAGAGAGACATGCCGTTCCTGTGCTTCCCCTGTAATTATTTCTATACCAATAATCAGGAGGTCCTTTATATAGGCCATCTTGGGGGAAAAATGTTTGACACTATGCCAGACTTCCATCAAGTCCCCATTTAATGAAATATCACAAGAAGTTGCCCTGAGTGAAATCACCTAAGACTTTAAAACCCAGTTCCTATTTGAGGTAGGAACAACAAAACGGAGTATTCCCATTAAGTTGAATAATAAAAGGATGACCTTTCTCTTCCACATCTGTAGCCTGAACAGAGTTACCTCCACCAAGTATGATCTGGCTCAAGGCAAAGCCATCACAGCAAGCATCTTGGCTGCAGGCCTGGCGACAGAAGAGATGAACGTCGGTCAAAGATGTACCAGCTGCTGAGAGGACCAGAGTGCTGTACACGCCCGAAACAACATCCTGGAAATCAGTCATCTCAAAAGTCTTGACTCCAGCTGTTGTGAACTCATGTCCTGGGAAGGAAGGGGAGAAAGAATAATGTTACAGGAAAGGAGCATTGCAATGTACATTGAAGCTTAAAGAGCAGATGACATGAGACAAATGCCAGGTTGCTTCCTCAAGGCTTTAGGTAGAGATGGGCCTCTAATATTCTTATTCTACTTCAGGGATAGCCAATGTGATGCCCTCCAGATGGTGTTAGGCTACAGCTTCCATCATCCTGGACCATTGGCAGAGCTGGCTGGAGCTGCTGGGAATTGGTGTCCAAACAATGTCCAGAGGGCACTATGTCATAAACATAATCCCGAAGTGCAGAACATGCCTGAACATGTGAAGGCTCAAGGTGTGGATGGGGGCAGGTGAACACATGCAAGCCCTGCCCCCAGTATCATTATGCACATCACATAAATCGCCCCCATCCCCAAGCTTCCCCATATTGTTCAGGAAAGGTCTACAGCAGCCTTTCCCAACTAGTGTGCCTGCAGATGTTGTTGGACCACAATTCCCATCTTTCCTGACCATTGGCAATGCTGGCTGAGGCTGATGGGAGTTGTGGTCCAACAACATCTGGAGGCACACTGGTTGGGAAAGGCTGGTCTACAGGGATCTTGTGGCCCCGCTTTATCAGGATCCCTGACTGCACAGAGGGTTCTATTTGCATTCAAGCAAAAATTGCCATTAGCAGAGGCCTCTACTAGATCAAAGACCCTTCCGCAAACAGAAGGACCCATTCATTGGAAAACTTAGCTGGATGCAACCATTTCCTGTAAGGGTCCCTAGATCAGGATTAGCCAACATGTTGCTCTCCAGATGTTGTTGGACTATCAGCCGCAGCCAGCATGGCAATGGTCATGGATGATAGGAGCCGTAGTCCAACATCTGGAGGACACCAGGTTGGCTACCCCTGCCTTAGATTCAACAGCAACGCCAATACTAACACCAGGCAAGTGATGGAATGTTCAAGGGCACTCCATTGGGATGGAGCTATACCTGTACGCTGCTGCTGGTGAACTCGGAGCCTGAGGTGAGGGGGAGGAGTGTTTTGTCCCCTCTCACCTGTGTCCAGTGACTACTTACTTTGCCCCATGGGAGTCACTGAGACCTAAGCCAGATCCAATCTGCACAGAACCACCCACACATTTGCATAGCACATTCACCACCTAGGCTTCTCGGTGCAATGCAGAAAAAGGCAAGAGGACATAGCTCAGTGGCAGAGTGCATGCTTTGAATGAACAATGCCCCAGTCTCTGGGATCTCCAGTCTCAGTACCAGGGATTGTCTGTCTGAGACTCTGTATGTTTCTCCCAAAGACAATAAATTGTCAGAGTGGGTATAAGATAGCTTCCTGTATTCTAAGACCTCCTTCCCCAAACTATAGATGCTATTGGACTTCAACCTCCCATCATCCCTCACCATTAGCCATGTTGGCTTGGATTAGGGATGCAAGAAGGCATCGTTTTCCATTCTGCTTTGCATTTGTCACATGCAGCACTGCTTCCATTCTGCTGCAGATCATCTTCCACCAAAGACTATGTTATCTGTCTCACTGTCCAATGTGGTGAAATTATGTAACTAACATAATTACATAGTATATGCTGTCATAACGTTATTCCACCCCATTCATTTCAAGGCAAAAGAAACACAATGCAAATGGGGGGGGGGACGTAATCAGTTGTGTAATGTTTGCAGATTGAAAGCAACCACAGCAGCAGCAAATAGGATTGTATTTGCTGGACTGATTTCCATTCTGGACATGGGACAAATAAGTAAACATTGCAATTTCTGTTCTGTTTCCATTTTCACCAGAATTCTTTGACATCCCTAGTTCAGGCTGATGGAAGATGGAGTCCAGCTCCAAGCTCACATTGTTACTATTGGTATATAAAGCCCTTATCAGCTTCGGACCAGTTCACTTGCAGGACTACCTTACCCCATATGTGGCCAATCGACTGCTTCAATCTGTGAAACAGGCACTGTTACAGATGCCACATAATACTTGTACTACACTTGCAAGAAATCATTAATAATGATAATGATAACGACAATTTATTATAATTAATTAAATTTATATCCCGCCTTTCTTAGGGTTGCCATATTGCCCGGATAGCCGGGTTTTATCCAGATTCTATGCATGCCACCCGGCGCCCGGCTAGCCCATTACGTGGCCCGGATTCTCAGCTTTAATCTAAAAAAAAAATTAAGTTTCTAGGTGGTCCGGTTCTCGAGATATACATAAAAACGTCAGCCACCCCGAACTTCCGGGAAGGGTGACTTAGCCTGTGCCTGCTTTTGAGACGGGCTCCTGCCTCAAAAGAAGCTTATTCAGATATATCAGTCAGTTTTTTCTTTTTTTTTTGACTGATTAAACTTCTCCCGGGTAGGGAGAAACGAAGAGATTAACCTCAAAGCCTATTTTTGTTGGGACGACCAGATCTCATTAATTTATGGGACGAGGTCCAGCCGACGAAGGTGGGACGGATTTTCAACAGCAAGCTCTATCTGTTAAAGCGAACGTTCATCTTATCTTCTAAGAGAGAACGCACTAACAGGCAAGCACCCTTCTTTCTATATTTTTCTTTTACTTGACTTAAATTGTTGCTGTTTAAAAGAGATTTGCCAGATTGATCGGTTTTTGACATCTCACTGGGGAGCCGTAACTTCTCTCTGCTACGCACTAATTAATAGCTTATCTCTGTTTTTGTTGCAAAAAGCTGTCCTGGATTTGCATTCTAAAGATACACACAGAAGAGGGATTTCTATTCCAGATTTTTATTTTGAAAAATATTATACTGTTTTGAGACTACTCTCTTTTTGGTCTATTTTATTTTGACGAATCTGTTTCTTGACGATTGCCATTAATTGCTTCGATCCTGGGAACTGCATTTTGTTTACTTAACTATTGGAGAGATAAGGCTGTCTGCTCTGTTTATACTGTGATGTCACCAAGTTTGGAGTATTAACCCAATTGTTGCTGAAATAAGAAGTGGTTTTCCTATATTTTTCTTTTAAAATGGCAATTAAGAAAGTGGCTGAGAATCTGGAAATAACTATGTTTCAGAGAATAATGAATGAGATTGAGATAACGAAAATTGAATTGAGTAAAATGAAGCAGGAGATTAAAGATATAAGGGTCCCTGTGAGAGAGGTGACCCTGGAAGGGGTCCCTGTGAGAGAGGAGACCCCGGAGATTGGAATAGGGGTCCCTGTGAGAGAGGAGACCCTGGAGACTGGAATAGGGGTCCCTGTGAGAGAGGAGATCCCGGAGATTGGAACAAACGTGGAACAGGAACAAGATTTGGAGTCTATGGACTTTAGAAATAAAATCTATTGTTTGGAACTCAATGTTATCTCTGAAGAAATTAATGAAGATTCTAGAGATAAAGTTATCAATGGCATGGATTATCTTCTGGACTGGAATGATGTGATGGAGCCCAATATAGAGAAAATCTATGGAATTAACTGCAGCCATGTGACAATGGAAAAACTTTTAAGAGATGACCCAGTGTATTTTGAAAAAAAGAACAGAGATATGATTTTACAGCAGTATTTCAGCAACTTATTCAGAATGGATGGCAAGAAAATATTTGGGATAGAGGTAATTCCCATCAGACTCTTATTATATGACTATGGCTTTGACAGCAAGATTATTATGGAATACTGATAATGGAAGATTGGATATTGAAATTACTGGACTTAACAAGACTACTGAAGATGGAAGATGGAAAATGGAACTAATAGAGATAATAGAACAATGGCTACTGAAATTACTGAACCTAACAGATTCTGATGTGATGGATTAATTGAAATGTTTATTTTGACTATGGTTATGACAATAAGATTATCATAATTAGTAATGAGATGGATTAATCGATATGCTTATCTGGAAAAAAAAAATTGATAGATATATTTCTTAAAGAATTGAAACCTCTCTTTGACTTTTTGTGGAAAGAATAAAGTAATGTTTATGAGATTTGATGATTAAGTGAGATAACTACTGGAGGAAAGTGATTTTATAATATGACTTAAGAGACAGGATTGCTATATATTATAGACTTATAACTGATTTGATCTTTGACAAATGGGAAGTCAATATTTTACTCTTTATTTTTTATTTTTTATTTTTTTTTCTTTTTTTCTTTTTTTCTTTTTGTTTAACTATTTTTGATTTTGTTTTTTGTCTTTGAATGTTTTATGATTTTGTCTTGTATGTTTTATGAAAATCTGAATAAAAATTATTGAAAAAAAAAAAAAAAAACGTCAGCCACCCCCCTCGACTGTTAAATCTTTCTTTAAACAGTACTGTACTATAGCACTTTGTAGCTTTAACCCCACCCGTTCAGCATTGCAACCAATCAGGGATTGTGTTTCAGTTTCATTGACCTGAGGCAGTGTCTAGAAAACAAAATAGTGGTTTCACCCCCCCCCCCGTTTATCTGAAAATCTCATAAATTGGGTAAGTATATACATTTCACTTTTTTTTTCCTCTTGTGTGCAGGAGTCAGAGCTTGGGCAGTGTTTTGAAAACCTTCCCAATACTTGCTGTTTGTAAAAGCAATGCTAATCCCATATGCCCAAAGTAAATCCCATTTAATTAAATAGGACTTACTTTGAGTAGACATGGTTATGAATGTGCTGAAAATCAATGGGACTTTGGAGTGAATGTAAAAAAGAATTATGTTTGTGTTCTAACTCTTTCTGTCTCCAGTCCAATTTTAAAGCAAGTAGGCAGGGCTTACTTAGGTATTACAGTTTTTATTCTGTAGGAAAGTAATACTGATTTTTTAAAAACTAATACTGATTTTTCTGCAATGACCAACTGGTTTGACAATAAACTATTATATGTACATCTGCTGTGTGTGTGTGTGCGTGTATGGAGTCTTTCCAACACCCCTGTGAGGTAGGGTTGGAAACCAATGCAGCTCACAACAAGAAATTTATTTATTTATTTATTTCGTTTCATTTCTAGACCGCCCATAGCTAGTAGCTCTCTGGGCGGTGTACAAAACTGGATTAAAATACAATAATATAATAAAATCAATGACACATAGCAGCAAGTTAACTAACAAAGTTAAACGTAAAACCATTAAAATGCCTGGGAGTATAGCCAGGTCTTAACCTGGCGCCTAAAAGAAAGTACCGTAGGCGCCAGGCGTATCTCCTCAGGTAAGCTGTTCCAGAGTTCGGGGGCCACCACAGAAAAGGCCCTAGATCTAACAACAGTCCTCCGGGCTTCCTGATGAGTTGGTACCCGGAGGAGGGCCTTAGATACTGAACGAAGTGAATGGGTAGGTTCATAGCGGGAGAGGCATTCCACAAGGTATTGCGGTCCCACACCGTATAAGACTTTATAGGTCAAAACCAGCACCTTGAATCTAGCTCGGAAACAGATGGGTAGCCAGTGCAAGCGGGCCAGGACAGGTGTTATATGCGCAGACCGATAGGTCCTCGTCAACAGCCTGGCTGCCGCATTTTGCACTAGCTGGAGTTTCCGAACAGTCTTCAAGGGCAGCCCTACGTAGAGCGCATTACAGTAGTCCAATCTAGAAGTTACCAGAGCGTGAAGAACTGAGGCGAGATCGTCACTGTCCATTTTAAAAGCCATTTAAAATCCAATGACCATAAAACAAGTATAAACAGTTGCAAAACAGCGTAAAGTGGCATGATTCGGAATTTTGGGTTGTGTGAATGAAGTTGCTTATCACTTGAGGTTGCAGTTCTGTCCCTGTTTGTTTGAGTAAGCCCCACTGAATACGCTGGGACTTGCTTCTGAATAAATAAATTTAGGATTGCACTATAAATATCTTTACAGTTTGTGTAAATAATAAATATATTTGATAGTCATGCTTATATACATATTTCTTCATTTATCATATTTTTGGTTTTTGGTTAGGAATCCTGACTGGTTGTGAGATGCTTAGTTTTTTGCCTTACTCATAGGAATTTTGTTGTGGTTGGTATGGTATTACATTTAGGAAAGTGTTACTGCCTTCTGTGTTTTTTTTTCCTATTTGCATTTCACTTATCTTTAACCTCACTCCGTTACAGCCATAGAAGCAACAGCAGCATATGCAAGATAATTAACTCCCATTAGTGATAAGAACAAGAATTTATAATTATTATTTCAATTGAAACAAGAAGCTTATCAATACTTTGAAGAGGGCCAGATATTTATTTTGTTTCTGAGCCCAGGACTGGGTCTTTCATGATGCCCGGTGTGTGGGGGGGAACAGGAGAGTAGTCGATAAGACAGACATCCTGGCATTGGTAATCTAATTAGCAAGGTATGTGTGGGGTTGTTGCACACTTCCAGGCCCAGTTTCATTTTGAGTATCGAGGTGGAACCTGTGTAGATGTGGTTGCTCAAAGGGAGAAGAAATGTTGAGTTAAGCAAAGCTCTGCTTTTATAAAACCTAAGAAACATACAGATACTTTGAATGTCTGAGTGCCTGCACCAGTGGAATACTGGAGGAACTTGTAAAACTTGCTGCAACAGTATTTAGAACTGAGCATGTGGTGTGAAAGACTCCTTTTCCTAACATTTTGGCTTGTTTTTCTCCACCCACCACATCTCTGAAATATATTGTATATGTTATGGTTAACCGTGCTGCTGCCCTGACTTACTTTATGTTTGTTGCTATTTTGTGTTTTTATTATGTTTTTATATTGATTGTGTATTTTTATTGTTTTTATTATTTTTGTAAGCTGTGCTGAGCTCTGTTTTTAACAGCAAAAGGGCAGGATATAAATCCTCTTAATCAATCAACAAATACTCCCTAGTGTTGGAAACTAGAGTCTAGGCATTTAAGGCTGAAAATGTTGCTTAAAAAAAAAAGATTTCTCACATCTTTCCCCAGTTTTTGGTGGTAATTCCTAGGCACAAAAACAAAACAACTGGACAATCCAAATATTAATATGCAAATATTTGCATAATATGCAAATAATATGCAGCTATTTGCATAATATGCAAATTAACCTGCCCGGATTTGTGGAACTGGAATATGGCAACCCTAGCCTTTCTTCCTAGTAGGAGCTCAGAGTGGCCACATTAGGCAGGGACCCTTGCTGTATTCTTTTCAGGGCCTATTGAAAATGTTTTTGTTTAGACAAGCCTATTCTGGACACACAGATGTGTTTTAATCTCTTTTTTTCACGATCAAGTGGTATATAAATTTTCTTTGGTGCCCCCTTTTTTCCTGACCATGGGTAACTAAAGCTGTTTAGCACATACCTTTTTTCAGGTACACTCTCACTACATCCTTATCTTGAATTTTCACTTTGGCCAGGCAGCTGAGATGAGCAACACTGGTAGTGGCAGCATTATCCCAGGCACCCTGAACCTGAGGCAAGAGATATACATGTAGCATGTTTAATTTTGGGATGTCAAATAAAATAGAGCCCACTGAGTTCTCCTTCTTCAATGTGACATGAGGAGGGCTAAGTCAATCCATATATGGAGAAGTAGCCCCTAAGAATATAGAAACTGCCTCACCGGTGTCTACCTTCCACCCAGGGCCGGCTCCAAAGGGCAGCCCTGGCCGAGGGCTCCTGGGACTACAGGGGCCCCGGCGCTCCCCTTTTGTGATTGGCAGCAGGATTGCTGCCGCGGATCGCATGGCAAGAGCTCCAGAGCCCCCGCCATTCCCTGGCTTCTTCAACCTACCTTTCTCAGCTGTTGCGCAGGCAGTGCTGCCCTTAACCAAGATGGTGGCCGAGTTTCCCTAAGGGGCTGAAGCCTCTGCCACCATCTTGGCTGATAGCATGCATGCATGCAATGCACACACATCCCTGTTGTGTGGTTGCACAGGTAGCGCTGCCCTTAACCAAGATGGTGGCCGAGTTTCCCTAAGGGGCTGAAGCCTCTGCCGCCATCTTGGCTGATAGCATGCATGCATGCAATGCACACACATCCCTGTTGTGTGGTTGCACAGGTAGCGCTGCCCTTAACCAAGATGGTGGCCGAGTTACCCTAAGGGGCTGAAGCCTCTGCCGTCATCTTGGCTGATGGCATGCATGTGTACTACGTGCGCTCATCCCTGCTGTACATGCGTGCCATCAGCCAAGATGGCGGCAGACGCTTCAGTCCCTTAGGGAAACTCAGCCGCCATCTTGGTTAAAGGAAACTCTGCCCACGCAACCACACAACAGCCGAGAAAGGTAGATTGAAGAAGCAAGGGAACGGTGGGGGCTCCAGAGCTCTCGCCATGCGATCCACGGCAGCGATCTTGCCGCGAATCGCAGAAGGGAAGCGCCGGGGGCCAGGGCAGGCTTGTGCCCAAGGGCCCCAGCAATTACAAATGATGCCAAAATGGACCACAATGCTTGCCACTTTCTGACATGTTGCTGGAAGGTAGAAGCCAGGGGTGGCTAGTTTCTATGGGTGATATCCAACTAACATGCCCCGTTAGAGCAAGGATTTACATTTGAACAAATAACTCCCCCATGCACACCCTGCCCCCTGCCCAGAGTTATTACTGTACTATTATATTTTCGTGTTGTAAAAGGCCTTGTTACCTTTTCTATGAAAGTGTGGTTTATAAATATTTAAATAAATGTAACAAGGTCAGCAATGCCTGGTAGAAGCAGTTTCATAGAGTGGTCTTGCACTGTGGTTCTGCTTGCAGGCTTCCCACAGGCATCTGGTTGCAGAGCTTGGAAAAGTTACTTTTTTGAACTACAACTCCCATCAGCCCCAGCCAGCATGGCCACTGGATTGGGCTGATGGGAGTTATAGTTCAAAAAAGTAACTTTTCCAAGCTCTGTCTGGTTGGCCTCTGAGAGAACAGGATGTTGGACTAGATGGGCCACTGGCCTGATCCCGCAGGCTCTCCTTATATTCTTATGTAGCACATGGGTTGGGGTATGCCCCAGGCGTTACAGGCCAACCCCAAAGAGAACAAAGAACCTTTTGTGTGCCAAGAAATCAAGGATTAATTCCCCTGGCAAAGGCCAAGAAAGAACTTGGAGGAAGGCAGCAGACGAAACAATAGGAGAAAACATACCTACATTGAAGGAGCCACAGACATCTCTTCACAGGAGGCTGACGGACAGCAGTAGTATATACCTGCCAACTTTTTGCCAAACCAAAAGATGGCTGGCATCCATCCGAAAACATAAGAGATTGTATCTCAAGATGTTGTAACAATTAGGATTTCATTTTCAAAACAGCCTGAAGCATTTCAGCTATAAAGCTTCTATGCAATTTGTATATAATCAATTTGGTTTGTTTTTAAATGTTGAACATATTTCACGTGATGTATTATAGCTCTGGAGAAAAGTTTTTAAACAGCATATGGCCAAAATATGTTGGACAGTTTTGAGAATAAAATCCTAATTTTTAGAGCATCTTGAGATACAATCTCTTATGTTTTGGGGTTCATTTTGGATGCTGTCCAGTTTTTGCAAGTTTTGGTTTTCATTCAAACATCACATATGCGCGCACACACAGCTCATCATCATAGAAGATTCATCATAAAGCAACTGTGTTTGGTTACCAGTCCAGAGATGGAACAATTGTAGTTGCTCTCCCGAGCGCTGTACAGCTCACACAGCATCCCTGTCCCAGCAGCAGACAATGTAAGAAACCCACAGGACTCATCCTTCTCACATTCTGAAAGGACAAAATACTGATGGCATAAGTCCTGCATTTAATTCTAGCTGCTGGAAGCAAGCATCTTGCACAGTTCCACTTGAGTGAATGTCGTTTGTTGTTGACGGTGTCAACTGAAGGGGAATTGCTCTATCAACTGCACTGGCTCCCTATTGTCTTTGGCCCATCAAAAACTAGGATCATTGAAACTTTGTTATAGACTGATGTTCCATGAATTTACCAGTTATTTAATAGATAAAAAGTTCAGTAAGTGCACTAAGACCAGCACTAGCACTAGCTGGAACATCTAGGAAGCTGGAGAACAGGGCTTGCCATCATTGCACTCTGTCCTGGCTCCTGACCAGAGAAGCAAACTCAGGATTTGAAGACTGGGTTTTGCACAGAGTTTTATTCCTGAGGTTATTCCACAGGAATGTAGCATCAAAATATATGAGGCATGAATCAGGTTGCAGAACACCAGCAGGTGCAACTAGACTTGTGGAAACAACCGAAAGGTGCCACAACAAAGCTCTCATCCCAAGACACTCCAGATAAAAGAGGTGGTGGGCACACTACTTGCATGAGCTAAATCCAGCATTTTCCAGTCTTTGAAGCAAGGCGAGTGCTTCTCCTGGGGATGATTTCTGAAGTTGTAACCATCTCTTCTACCATCTGTGTGACCTTGGAGAAACTCTCAGCTCTGTTAGAGATTCCCCTTCCTTATCACTCTGAAATTGTCCAGCAGATTCATTAAGACCTGGATGCTCAACGAATAAGTCTGGGCTAGGTGCCAGCGATGAAGGCAGACTACATTCCTCACTCTCCATCACAGGTGAGGCTCTGAGGCCTTCCTAACAGGACCACTGGGCACAGAGCTAACAGGGGTTTTAGGAAGCCTCTCCTCTGTGGACTCACTAGACCCTTCTCCAACATATGCAAACCTCTCCCCATTCTCCCAATCCTGCCAAATGTTATCCATGGGGCCCATGACAACCTCCTCAGCACTTCCCTTCTGATGCTGCCAACCTCCTCTGGAGGACAGATGGGAGAGACAGTTGTGAACCATCTACCCTGGTGAAAAGATCTTGCCCCATATGAGCTGTATATGGAAGCGGGGCCGCTGCAGGCCTGCCGTAAGACCAGCACTAACAACTGGAATATCTGGGAAGCTGATATTGCCCACCGCGGCATTTCCCTCCTGATGCTGCTGGCCTCCTCTGGAAAAGAGGCAGAGGTGAGTCATCTGGGCTGGTGAGAAGACCCCACCCCATCATTGGACTGTATTTAAGCCAGGCTGCTGTGTCCCTTTGGAGTGCAACCAGACTAGAATGAGCAGTGTGTCTAGAATCTGTTTTCAGACTGACTTTTGTCTGTAAAGTCACCTTCTTTGGAAAAGAGGAAATGGAAAGCCACATTCTTACCTGCCATGCACTCTTGGAGCACACTCTCGGGTTCTCCTTGGATGATTTTAGAACCAACAGTCTCTACCTCTTCTGTTGTGAAGGACAGCTTGGAAGCAGGAGCTCTCTCAAAGCGTCTGAAGACTGAAACAAAAGAAAATCCATGAGCAGTCATATTTGATCATCCCCCATCCATCTTTAAGCAACGTATTTCAGAATGGTGCGTTATATTAGGAGAAATTACTTTGCAAAAATGCATACAAGGCAAAATTACATACAAAAATGTGTCTATAAGGAGAAATCAGGAAAGCATCACCTGTGTGCCACAGGACCTATACCTCCACTCAACAGCAGGAAGGAGAGCCGCTGTGTTGGGTCTACCTTCTCTGGGGAAAACGCAGCAAGGAGGTTTTCCCACCTGATGGCTGCCTCTTCTTCCTGCCTGATGCCCCACCATTTGACAGCTCCGGATCACTCTGGACCATCTAATCCAAACTGTAGCAATCTGTGGTTATCTCATCCTGACTCAGCTGGGGCCAAAAAACCTCTGAATGGGACGGATTTAGCTCAGGATGCAGCTGAATGCACAGCCCTAATTAATACCCTCCCTTAGAGTACCACTGAGAGCCAGTGTGGTGTAGCGGTTAAGGTGTTGGACTACGATCTGGGAGACCAGGGTTCGAATCCCCACACAGCCATGAAGCTCACTGGGTGACCTTGGGCCAGTCACTGCCTCTCAGCCACATGAAAACCCTATTCATAGGGCCACCATAAGTCGGAATCAACTTGAAGGCAGTACATTTACATTTTAGAGTACCACATTTCCTGTGGGTGTATAACTCAGCACCAGATAAACGCTAAGGATGATTATTTTTCCTTCCAGAGCAGGAGGCCTTTGTCCATGAAACATCATACCACAACAAATGCATTAGCCTTCAAGACACCTTGAGATTCTGTCCTGTTTTTGCTACTACAGATTAACTAACACAGCTACTTGCTTGGAATTTGTATCTTTTCTACAACCTCTCCTAAGCTGATGCCAGATATTGCCTTAGGAATGTCTTGAGGTAGCAGTTCAAGAAATGAGTGGTTGCCAGCACAGTCCCAAAGGACAGGAGATACAAAGCAACCCTAACAGTCATTAAAAGCCATTTAGGCTTATCGCCTCTTGGCCCTGAGGACAGCTCCCCTTTCCAAACTCTCTAGCCTTGCCTTAAAAAGAAAGAAAGAAAATCTACACAATTTGCTCAGAAAAGACATACCTGGGAACTAGAACTTTTAAAGATGTGAGAACTAACAGAGTAGGGATTTTGGCATCATTGTTAGAACTGACTTTAATGGGCCTTCAGTCCATTATCACCAATGCAAATTTTATAATCATCGATAACCCATATTACCCTATAATAGGCTTTGTGACACCCCTTGCCCCCCTCCATGTGTGCGTGTGCACACACACACACACACACACGCTTAAGCCAAATGCACCTGATCAGCAAAAACTATTTTCTCTGCCTGCATCTGGAACTGTGAAAACTAAAAAACTAAAAAACTGATGGACTATCAAGCATCCGGAAGGTCGCAGCACATAACTAGTTGGCTGTGTAAGGTTGTATGTTTGGCTGCCTGATTGCAACGCAGGGGTGGAGTCCCTCAGGCCCAGGGGCTGAACATGGCCCTGCAGGCCTCGCTACCTGGCCCCTGGAACTCTCTCTAGGCCACATTATCTCCCCTGGCCACACCCCTCACCAGCCATACTCCACCCTCTCCTGGAGGGATTAACTATGGAACTGCCTGCTGCTTGCCTGCTTGCTTGTGTGCACCTGACTATAGAAACGTCTGACATTTGCATAGCTGGAATATAGCCTACTGCACAAAGGTAAGAATTGCATCCATCACTATACCCACTTTTGTGTCCAGCCCTGCCCACTCCTAGCATGCATCCCCTGGATGGAAGGTTGCCTACCAGGGAATGTAGTAGCCATTGAGCTTAAAACGTTTCCCCAGCCAGAGCAGAGTTAACCTATTTCCATTAGTACTAGCTTTCTGACCAGCAATTTCTATAGGCGTTGAGTGGCAAAAGATGTCGATGAGCTGAAGGATACGGAAGCTGTGGCAAACTATGCATGCTCTAATTCCAAAATTAATTTCACAAAGTCTTTCAGTGAGACCCACGTTTGGGAGGAGTGGGACATAAAGACAAACCAGTAAGATGAACAGAACATGTAAGAGCTTCTTAGCCTGCACCTGCCCTTGTTGGCTCAATACAAATGGATTGTTTTATCATTTTAAGGGAAGGGCTGTAGCTCAGTGGTAGAGCACATATTTTGCATACAGAAGGGTTCAGTCCCCGACATCCCTAGGTAGGGCTGGGAGAGACCCTTCTCTGAAATCCTGGAGAGCCACTGCTACTCAGTGTAGACAGTACTGAGCTAGATACAGAGCTTGGAAAAGTTACTTTTTTGAATTACAACTCCCATCAGCCCAATCCAGTGACCATGCTGGCTGAGGCTGATGGGAGTTGTAGTTCAAAAAAGTAACTTTTCCAAGCTCAGATTTGGACCAACAGTCCAACTCAATATAAGGCAGCTTCCTATGTTCCTTTCCATTTCAGAATTCCGGTGAAAGAAATGCCACTCCATTACTTGATTGCACCATCGCCCTTCTGCCTGCTGCCGTAGTCCTCTGAGCTCATTAGAAATCCCACAGAAATATGCGACAATTCCATGTGGGTCATACACGAGGATCTGGGAGACAGCAACCATAGAAATGTCTGCTCAAGGCCGCAAAAGAAAAGTCAGAGATCAGCCTTCAAAACAATCATTTGTCCCCTCAAAGCAAAGCAAGCCTGCACTAATCAGAAACAACCGGCACTGTTGTGGCCGCAGGTGCTTTTGATCAAGTCATCATTTCTGCTTGGAAAAAAGAATCACAGGCTTGAGCCAGGAAGAGAAAAGTGTGTGTGTATATAGAAATATCCCCACATTACAGGTCAGCTAGAAACAGGGTTGCAAAGTACAAGAGGAAGTTGTATTAATTATTGCTAGTCATCACGTATACAGGACTTTTTACATTCTCAAAGTGCTTTATCATTTGTATTGCATTTTAACAACATAATTAGTTAGGCGATCTCCAGGAAGCGGTGCTGGTGGGTGAGAATGTACATTTAGGTAGGATCTGGCTCAGGAAAATTCAGAGCAAACAAGCAAGGACCCAGCAGACAGACAGACAGCACCGTGCAGGCTGCAAAGCAGATCTGCAGGTCTGGGGAATAGGCTAATTGAATGGATAGGGCAAGATAAGAAAGGTGAAGACATAGGAAGCTGTCTCGGACCAAGCCGTTGTCTACATCAGGGGTGGCTAGTCTGTGGCCTGTGGTTCCTCCAGATGTTGCTGCACTACAGCTCCCACCAGCCCCAGCCAGCATGGCCAATGGTGAGAGATAATTGGAGATGTAGCTCTATAAGGTCACAGTACATCCATATTTGGTCTGCACTGACAAAAGCCAGTGGCCCTCCAGCGTTTTTCAATCCCTTCCTGAAGGTGCCAGGGATTGAACATGGGACTTTTTGTGTTGTGTGAGTTTGCTACAGAAGCCCATCATTGGTGCTGCTGTGTGACTGACACCTGTGAAGTCCCCCCCAACAAGCATCCTCCTCCCTACCCATAATCCCTGGAGCCTTTTTAAATATTGTTTTAAGCTTCTATTCTTTTGCATTCATATGGTAAAAAAGAGTGCATACATTTATTGTTATTTATTTATTATATTTATCACTCAGGGATAAGAGCACATGCTTTGCATGTGGAAGGTTCCAAATCAGTCTCAGTTTATGTATGAAATGCCCTACCATAGGATATACTTATGGTGATTTACATCAAAATTGAGAAAAATATAGTACCACTAGGGGCTTCATGCCTGCATGCTTTGCGTACCAACCCTCCCCCCACAGGGACTCCCAAACATACACACAGAGGGACTCCCAACCACCCTTGGAAATCCCAAACATACATACATACACACAAGCAACTCCCAAAATGTACCTCCACTCTCAGGCAACTCCCCAAATGGCACTTGCTGCTGCCCCATTTAGGCAGCTTACTGGTCTCCTGTTGTTGCTGCCACCCACTCTCCCATTCACCCCCAACTCACTTGCCTGCTCACTTGCCCACCCCCTGCTCCCTCACCTGCCCCCCAGTGCCACCCTGTCTGCCTCCAAACCTCCCTCACTCCCTTGCCTGCCATCCTATCTCCCCACCTCACCCCCATGCACGGCAACTTACAAAAATATTACATAGTTAGAAAAAAATCCACACCATATTTCAATACATAAAATATAGTACATTCATTAATAACAATTCATTAAGCAAATCATCCCAGCACTGGAAGAGAGACAAGATTCATGGCTAAACCACAACATTGTTACGGGATTGAGGATGGATGGACTTGAATGACCTTTTGGGGTCCCTTTCAACTCAGTTGGTCATGTTTCTAAGACTGAGTGTGAATGGGCCAGAAACTGCCCTGGATAGGTTTGATTGATTGATTGATTTTTATTTACGGTCATCATAGACCAAACTGTGACAGGTTTCACCTAGGCATGTCATCTGGCCCAGGCACAGCCATCTGATGCTTTCATGCCTATCCTTATCAATGGTTAACAAAGATCTGAATCGGATGCGTCTTCCATTTTCCTGAATAAAGTGGGTAAGCAGGAAATTTAAATAACGGACTGGCAGTTTTGGAGGGAGCCAGAGCCAGACTGGGAACTGAAATAAACACAGAGTTGCATTCTGTGTTGGTCCTGTAGTGTTCATGATTCCCCCTAGAAATCTGATGGAGAACTGTGGACTTTGGTACCAGGTTAATGAACATCTGTTGGGATGAAGTGCTGAACATCCACATATACTCAAACTGTATATTTGAAGATAAGTGCAAATACTACAGAAGACCATAAGTCTTCTGTTGACCACATTCCAAAGGAAACTGAACCCATAAACATCAGAAGCCCTCGAACTTCCTATCACTTGGGGAACTGGGGTGTGGAGAACAGCATTATATTAGCTCAGCACAATTCCAGTGGCTTCTGATTTGTTTCTGGGCCCAGTTTAATGGACTTTCACCTTAAGCATCCTTAATGGTTTAGGATCTGGATATCTAAAGGACCATGCGTTTCCTTATGAGAGTACCCACACAGAGACATTGTTATGCTCCATATATCCCACCATTATATAAGGTTTAAGGGTTATATAAGGGTTGGACAGAGAATTTCTCACTAGTAGCCCAAAGGCGATGAAATTCCTTGCCCCAAAGCCTCTTTCCTTTACGTGTTTAAGCATCAGGCTAAAGCTATATTGTTTAGAAAACTCACATATTATGAGGGTATTCCCTCAAGTGATTTGACTTAGTTTCGGCTGCTGATTTAGTACTGCAGCTGCTTGTGAGATGGCTGTTTTATGGCTCTGTCTTCTCTGCCTGGTATTTTTATGGTTTTGTAATGGTTGTTAGCTGACCTAAAGGTCTCCCTTGAGGTGGAAGGATGGGATGAAAATATTTTAAACAAACAAATAAACCAGTTTGCTGGCACATACAACTGTCATTTAAATTGAATATCCAAACTTGCATTATGGCTGAGAGAGACCAGCTGGGAGTTCTCTTTCTATAAACCCCAGAAGATGATAGACCTTCCTTCATTAGAGGTTTTAAAAACTGAAGCTGAATGGCCCACCTACCAAGGATGTTGTAGTAGTGGATTTCCTGCATTGGCAGGAAGCTGGACTAGATAGCTTTTGGAGATGATTCTGTGATTACATCTTCTCCAAAGAAATAGGGGAGCACTGAAGATGGGTTTAGGGCAAGGGCGAGGAGCTGGGCGTGGCTAGTATGCTAGATCAATACCTCCTGCACCTACTGTAGGGCAAGGGTAACGGGTAGGCAGGGTCACTTTGAAAGCCCCGAGGATCAGCTGCTTGTCAGCGCTTGCAAACTCCTGTGCACAGGGCTTTACAGGCACCAGCAATCAGGTGACTGTCAGTGCCTGCAACCCCCCTTTCAGCCCCTTTGCATCTTTTCCTGCTCCATATCTGTCATCACATGTAACATCAGCTGTAGTATAGATTGGTGTGGCTTGGCAAATTGGGGTGGCTTAGGCATGAAGGGCCAAATAGGGAGGCTTGGGGCAGGGCTAATTAAGCCTGCAAGTTGCTGGTTTAGGGATGCAAGGCACAGAAAGGCACAGCCACGAAGCTCCAATGCATGACCTGTTTGACCAGAACACCAGTATCCACTTCCTATTGCCTTTTACAGGAGCCATGCGACAACCCACCATTACAATACTTCCACAGCAACACCACTCCCGCCATGAGAGGGGGAGGGCTTGCTGTACCCCTCTACCTGGATGAGACTTGTGGACCTTTGTTTCTCCCAGGTGAGGGGTCTGAAAGACCTAGTGGGCAGGACTGCCCAATAGGAGGAGGGGTGACAGCCAGGTGTTTAGGGCTGCATTTCCTCCTCCGCTTCTTCTTTCTGTGAGGCAACAGCTCCAAGCACTCATTTGACTTCTCCAGGTTCATAGGCCTATAACTCCCCTCTTACAACAGCTCCACTGGCTGCCAGTTTGTCTCCGGTCACAATCCAAAGTGCTGGTTATGACCTATAAAGCCCTATACAGCTTCGGTCCAGGCTATCTGTTAGACTGTATCTCCCTATATGAACCTGCCCGGGCTTTGAGATCCGCAGGAGAGGCCCTTCTCTTAATCCCAACACCCTCACAAGCACGATTGGTGGGGACGCGAGATAGGGCCTTCTCAGTGGCTGCCCCTAGGCTTTGGAATTCCCTTCCTAGAGAGGCAAGAATGGCTCCCTCCCTGCAGTCCTTCCATCAGCAGGTGAAAACTTTTTTATTCCAGAAGGCTTTTGGAACCGTTGGTTCCTAAGGATGGGGTTTGAAGAGGGTGTTGTAGTGTTTTACTGTTTTATCTATACTATCTTAAATTGAGTTTGAATTACTCCAATTGTATATTTAAATGGTTTTATTATTGTGCATAGTTTAATTGTATTCTAATGTAGATTTTTTGTATGCTTGTAAGTTATATGTACTTTTATATTTGGAAGCCGCCTTGAGTTCCAGTCCTTGGGAAAAGAGCGGGTTAAAAATAAAGATAATAATAATAATAATAATAATAATAATAATAATAATAATAATAATAATAATAATAATAATAGAGCGTTGGGAAGACAGCAAAATTGAAAATATTTTGTTGTTGTTATGTGCCTCCAAGTCGACTACAACTTATGGCGACCCTATGAATCAGTGACCTCCAAGAGCATCTGTCATGAACCACCCTACTCAGATCTTGTAAGTTCAGGTCTGTGGCTTCCATTATGGAATGAATCCATCTTGTGTTTGGCCTTCCTCTTTTTCTACTCCCTTCTGTTTTTCCCAGCATTATGGTCTTTTCTAGTGAATCATGTCTTCTCATCATGTGTCCAGAGTACAATAACCTCAGTTTCATCATTTTAGTCTCTAGTGATAGTTCTGCTTTAATTTGTTCAAACACCCAATTATTTGTCTTTTTTGCAGTCCATGGTATGCGCAAAGCTCTCCTCCAACACCACATTTCATATGAGTTGACTTTTCTCTTATCCGCTTTTTTCACTGTCCAGCTTTCACATCCATATGAGGCACGGCAATAACGGACTTACTATGCCAGTGGAGACAACAGACATCCACCTCTCTGAGTGGTTAGAGCTGCATTTTAAGGGGCTGTTTGTTGTCCAGCTGTCTCGTGAATCCACCCGTTCATGGACTCACCTGCTTATGTATAAAGGCTTTACCCAAATGGAATAAAGCTTGTCCGGACCACTCACCCAAACACTGGGAGTCCGTAACTGGGCCATCTGTTTCTGTCCAGTCCAATACCCTTCCAAGGCTATCGACACAGAATGATTTTTTGGTAGCAGGGTCTTCGTAGGAAGGCCTATATTGGCCATTTTCATCACACCGCACACTTTGATTGTCCATTTGGCAGCCAGCAATACCTACCACAGGAAAAGAGAGAGAAAAAGAGTTGGGATGCCTTCAGATTGCCACTATTTTGTGGGAGGGATTCAAGCGCATACTGTAAATTTAGGCTTGTGCAATTAAAGTGGATTAAAGCTCTCCGTTGCCCTAGTACACCAAATCAACTTTAAAAAATGAATAGGAATCTTGTTTTGCTGCTTGGAAAGTGATGGGGAAATGCACTGAAAAATGTGTGGGATGAACACATGACTAATGGAAGGATGTAGAAACACCTCACAAGCAAATCAGGACAAATGCTCATTGTTGTGTAACCTCCCTGCCAATAAATCAGAATGAATGCTCAATAAAAACAGATATAATCTAACCTCCCCGTAAGATTTGTGCAAGCAAATCAAGATGAATGCGCAATAAATAGATAATTTGGATGAGATCTTGGAATGATTTTCCCCCCCCCTTCAATTCAGAAGCACAAAACGATTCAGAATGAGTCAGTCTTGCCTCTAGATGGGATTTCTGTCACCTAATTTACAATGAATACTCTATGTCTAGAAACTGCGGTGCAGCCTTCACCAACTTGGCGCCCTCCAGATATTTTGAACTACAGCCAGCATAGTTGTAGAGCAACATGGTAGAGCAAAGCATTACTCTGCCATGAGCTAAGCTAGAAATTGTCATCTTGACCTGCTAGGTTTTTTAACCTGCATGGAATGTTTGAAATAGGGGACCACTTGAAAAACAGACCTCCCACTTGCAGTGGTTGAATCCACTTTACCACCTTGGATTCTATACCACTTCATTCTACTGCATGAGTAGACCAGGCCCAACTTTTGTAGGATGAGGGGGTGGCAGTACATTGGTAGAGTTGTTGGGAAGTACCACCTCAGATTGCAGTGTGGAGTATGTATGTAAAAACAAAACAAATCCTTGCACATCTAGAAGAAAGGTTTAGTAACAGATGCAGACTGGGATAAAGGTATCTACTTAAAATGCTTGTTGAAAGAGGAAGGCACCTGTCTAATATTTAAGAGGAGGGAATTCCAAAGGGTAGATGCCACAACACAAAAGGTCCAATTCCTATACTGCATAGAACAGACCATCTGATGAGATAGTACCTTCAGGAGGCCCTCGCCTGCAGAGTGCAGTGATTGCCTGGGTATATAAGGGCTGAGACAATCTCTCAGGGGTCCTGGTCCCAACCTGTACAGGGCTTTATACACCAAAACCAGCACCTTGAATTTAGACCAGTAGCTAAAAGTAGTATCATAACTGCGGTCTGATTTGCTACCATCCGTCTACAACCTCATTATCCACCACAGAATCAGTCTGCTACAACAGTATATTCTGAGCCAGGAAACCAAATTTTTGCCAATTTCTAGTGAAAAGGTACAGAATATAGACTTTCCAGAACCCTTACAGTACTCAGCTCTGAAAGCTCCAGTGGAGGCAGTAGATTTCCCAAGAGGACATTTGAGGCAGGCAAAACTTCCTGCTTGATCTTGATAGAATCCAGAGGGACATGGAATGCAGCTGTCATTCTGGAAGAAGGTGCCTGGAGGACAGACCACTGCAAAGAGGGAAAACATCCATTACTACTGTGGAATTTAACTGCAGTTTTAAGTTCATCCAGAAGTCACAAATGTATATGCATGGACATATCCAAGTTGTGGCTTCCGAATGCCTGCAGCTGAAACAGCTCATGAACAATTACAACAGATTTAACCAGAATGTCCGCATTTTAGTTATTAGTTACTTGAAGGATGATGACGACGAAATATATTTTATTTCAAGCAGTACCATTTCCCTAAAGTGCTCACTTGGCAAATTTCATTATGCATTTCAGCAAAACTTTGATATTTTGAGAAGTTTGGAGAGTCTGGTTTGTACCCAGTGCTAGCCCTACTCAGAGTAACCCCATTGAAGTTAATGGACATGAGTAACTTATGTCCATCACTTTCAGTGGGTCTACTCTGAGTAGGACTAGTGTTGGATGCAACCTTTTGTCTCCTTCCGCCAACGAAATATGCAAGTGTAATGGAGAAAGCACAACTTCGTTTGCACTTGCTTGGCCCTTTTCACAAATGCCCAAATTAGGGTTTTTATTTTTCTCCCTCTTTATTCATTGTTTAAGAGAACTGAAGTGGTGAGGGGTGCACTTCATTTGGAGGTGGGGGGGGAGAAGTCTCCTGCAAAAAGCATCCCCATTCCAGCAAGAAAACAGGGTGAAAATATTCTCCCAATCAGAGTGAACAAAGAGAGTTGTTGTGGCATAGCCAAATCTTATTAACCACATCGCACGGTGTTGTTATCATCTTGGCTACGTGAATAGTTACTGGCTGGATGATGCAGCCAGAAATAAACCGTGTTTCTTAAAAATATGTGCAAAAGCAGCTGCTGAGAGGGCCAAGCTGGGCAGAGACATTTTGCTGTTTGAGAGGGACAAGATGGTACCTCCTCCTCATTCTTTGTACAAAAGCCAACCATGCTGGCAGCTGAATTTTACTTCTGCACAGGTGATGGGACAGCCGCCTCGTCTGTACTTGAGTCATCAGGCTAGTTTAAAGGTCATAGGACAGGCCATGTGGAATCCAGAGGAGAATGGCCAGAGAGCTCAGGAGAAACAGCCAGAGAAGCATCTGGTATCTGAGGGGCTCTCCACCACCTAATGGTAAGGCCAGCCAGTAGAGGCTGGTCCATTCAGGTAAGTGGACCCTCAGCCACCCAAACCTGCCTGTGTTCTTACTTACAGCCAGGGCCAGCCCCAGGAGTGTCTGGGCCCTTGGGCACCAGACTGCCCTGGGCCCCCCACTCCCAGCCCCCCCACAGACCATGCAGGACTGCTCCACCTACCTCTTCTCTCTTTCTGTGAATACCCTGCACACTGGGTGCGCAGATCGCTGCCATCAACCAAGATGGTGGTGGAGGCTTCTCTAAGGGGCTGATACCCGCACCACCATCTTTGTTGATGGCACGCATGTGTGCTACGTTGCATGCATGCACATGCCTGCCATCAATCAAGATGGCGGTAGGGACATCAGCTCCTTAGAGAAGCCTCTGCTGTCATCTTGGTTGATGGCAGCTGCACGCACAATGCACAGGGCATTCACAGAAAGGGAGGAGAGGTACTTGGAGTGGGAGGGTGCCGTGGGCCTGCACGATCTGTAGAGGAGTCTGGGAGCTATGTCTCTGTGATCTGCAGCAGGGTCAGGAGTCGACTCTGCCAAGGATCGAGGAAAGGGGAGCATTACCCCCACCCCCATACCCTAAGGAGGGGCCCTTTAGGGGCCCCTCTAGGCTGCAGAAGCCCTTGGCCAGGGTCTGACCTGGCTGCCCTTTGGTGCCAACTCCTCCTTAGTCTCAGCATTGACTTAGTGGAAATCAGCAGGGAGGAGAATGGGGACAGAATTAGATTTATTTATTTATTTATTAGATTTATATCCCATCCTTTCTCCCAGTAGGAGCCCAGGGTGGCAAACAAAAGCACTAAAAATGCTTTAAAACATCATAAAAGCAGACCTTAAAATACATTAAAACAAAACAACCATTAAAAACATATTAAAACAAAACATCTTTAAAAACATTTTTAAAAGTTTTAAAAACATTTAAAAAAAAAGAAGAAGAAGGTTTAAAAACATATTAAAAAGCAATTCCAACACAGAAGCAGACTGGGATAAGGTCTCTACTTAAAAGATTTTTTGAAAGAGGAAAGTCTTCAGTAGGCGCCGAAAAGAGATCAGAGATGGCACCTGTCCAATATTTAAGGGAAGGGAGTTCCAAAGGGTTGGTGCTACTACACTAAAGGTCTGTTTCCTATGGTGTGCAGAACAGACCTCCTAATAAGATGGTATCTGCAGGAGGCCCTCACCTGCAGAGCTGCAGAATTAGTTGGCTCCGCCTGTCATTGGCTCTGGCTCCACCTACCGTGGGGCTCCCTGCCTTCTGCCCTACCAATATTAATGGGCACCAGCCACCACTGGGGCCAGCACTGTGACAAAGGCAGTGAATAGGAGCGAAATGGCGTGAAAAGGCAACATTGACTGGGGTGGGGGAGTGTCTTTTGAAGAACATAAGCCTCTGGTTTTCACTGCTATATTGCTGTAATGTTATTTTAATTCTGGATATTTATATTTTCATCTTTGTGTAACTGGTTTTCATACTTTTTAAACTGCTTAGCTTAGTTTGGCATTAAGCTGTATATAAATTTATTTATTTATTTAAGAGCCAGTGTGGTGTAGTGGTTAGAGTGTTGGACTATGACCTGGGAGACCAGGGTTTGAATCCCCACACAGCCATGAAGCTCACTGGGTGGCCTTGGGCCAGTCACTGCCTCTCAGCCTCAGAGGAAGGCAGTAATAAACCACCTCTGAATACAGCTTACCATGAAAACCTATTCATAGGGTCGCCATAAGTCGGAATCAACTTGAACACAGGCCATTTCCATTTTTCATTTATTTATTATTTGATTTATATCCCACCCTTCCTCCTGGCAGAGATATTAATAGGAGGAGGAGGAGGAGGAGGATATTATATTATTAATTATTATTATGAAACCCCAAACCAACTCCCTTTTCTTTTCTTTTTTTTGCATGAAAAATGTTAACCTACAAAAATTCTGTTCAGCCCTACTAATGAAGGCTCTCCTCATTGATTCATTTCAGTTCATAAAAAACGTTACCTGGATTTGTTTTTATTTTCACATCTTGAAATGCATTGTGAGTCTATGGTGCTTGTTATGTGTTAATGAGGAGAAGTGGGGGCAAGAAAAATAAGTTATCAGGTCGTTTCCAGATGTCAGAGACTGAGGTTTCTACCTAGCAAGGCCTTCTAACTTCATATGTGAGCTTTGTGCTGGCAAGATCTCTGGGACTGAGTGTCCTTGAAGCCCTATTTATGCTGAGAGCTGTTGAAAAGGGGAAAATGCTGGAATGTTCAGGTTCCCAAACATTCTGCTTGTTCACATGGCCAAATATATGCTCAGTTGCATTAATTTGTCATAAGGAAGAACTGGAATTTTCAGCTACATTGAAAGAAATGTGTAATAGACTATAGAAGGTCTTGGACTCATGACTTGAGGGATATGAGACAGGGACCGAACCTGTACACTGGGGTGAGGCAGATGGAGAAATCTTCAGGGAACAAGCCTTATCAGTCAAGGCATCCTCTGTGCAACAGTAGGCTATCAGTGCAAGGCCATCAGTGGTTACTAGCCACTAACCTCTTTCTTTCTTTCTTTCTTTCTTTCTTTCTTTCTTTCTTTCTTTCTTTCTTTCTTTCTTTCTTTCTTTCTTTCTTTCTTTCTTTCTTTCTTTCTTTCTTTCTTTCTTTCTTTATGTAAGAGCCAGTGTGGCTATGTTCTCCTTGCACTGTTGGAGGCAGTATTCCTCTGGATACCAATTGCTGGGCATCACAAGTGGGGAAGGTGCTCTTGCACTCAGGTCCTGCCTGTCGGCATACCATAGGCATTTGGTTGGCCACTATGAAAACAGGATGCTGGACCTAATAGGTCTTTGGCCTGATCCAGCAGAGCTTTTCTTATGGTGAGAGTACATCAGACAATATTCCCTAACCCCCTTGTACAGGACAGCCAAGCACAAAAGAGGGCAGGGCTCCTGTACCTTTAATAACTGTGCAGCAAAGAGTTTTTCAGCAGGTGTAGCTTGCATGACAAGCTACATGAGCTGACATTCCCTCTTCTACATGACTGTTCAGGATGTAAGAGCTCTGTCTTCTTTTTTTTCATCTGTCTACCCTTATATGAGCTTCTGGGACAGATTTACTCATGGATCTGAGCACCAAAAAGAACTGGTTTTACTGTCTGCAGCCTTGTCTCTATCTCCCTGCCTTCGCCACGCCACAACCTTGGCTACACAGGAGCCTGCCTGGTCTGACATATTCTCGAACCCTGTCTAGGGGTTCTCAATGGGAAGAAGCAGGCAGTGAGATTGTACCAAAGGCTCCACCTTCATGTTGGAATTAGCAATAGTCTTTAATTAATACCCACAGTATTGAGAAGAAAAAGCCACTAAAGGATTAAGGTTACAGAAAGTGGACTTCCTGAGTTGTGAGTTTAGTTTCTCTTTCACCTTTCCTCCTCCTTTCAGCTGTAACAAATAATGGTTGATTATTCTAAGTAAAGGTCCAGTTAAAACTGTATAGCTGTGTCTGTCTTCCTTATGGCAAGATAATAACCTACTCTGTAACACAAATTATACAGTCCACTGGCCCCATCCCCTGAATATCTAAGTTTTGATGCAACAAGAACATTTAAGCACATTAATCTGTTTTCACGCAGGCTTCCAAGTGATTGGGATCCCAGATTTTCTCCATAGCAGAAGGCGATTTGCACAGCTTTGGAGAACACTGAGCACTTTCCTTAGGTTCTCAATCATTTTTTATAATTGTCTTCCTGCAAATGTCAGCCACCTTCTTTATCTGTTCCATCTCAGTTTTCTGCCATGCCAACCCACTGCTTTAATCCACATCTGCATAATGCTTCAAACCATTTAGCTCTGCGTGCTCCTTGTTAATAATAACTTGGGTGTCCCTTTTGCTGATGGCTACCACACTCCTCTTTAACCGGCACTTGGCATTCATTTTTTAATTTTAGCTTCACACTCTGTATTTTGACACTAACAGAGTATTGGCAGAGCATGGTTCTCCTCACAGCTGCATGGGTCTGTTTTCCTAATACATTCAAAGAAAGGATTTTAAAACACTCAAGTGGACCCAAAGCACTGGATTGCACCCAGCAAGTGACTGGAACCAGAAAGAGAATCTGAAGTCTTGGACACTTTTCTGTTTAATCTTGGACAAACGAGGGCTTGAAGTTTAGGCATTTAACAAAGAGAGTTTGCAACAAGTTCTTTAAACAATATGCTGTCAATTGCAACTGAGAGAGAGAGAGAGAAGAATGGAGCAGCCATGAAGATAGGGGGGTGAAGCCCAGAAGGCACCTGGTTTATGGCCCCCTTCAAACATGGCAGTGCCTCTATCAACAGAAGAAAACACACCTAGCAGAAATGTTCCTCAACTTCCACTTTGCAATGACTGACAACCACTATGGGTTAGAGTGTCGGATCAGCATCTGGGAGACCCATGAGGCGTGAAAAGGCAACATTGACTGGGGTGGGGGAGTGTCTTTTGAAGAACATAAGCCTCTGGTTTTCACTGCGATATTGCTGTAATGTTATTTTAATTCTGGATATTTATATTTTCATCTTTGTGTAACTGGTTTTCATACTTTTTAAACTGCTTAGCTTAGTTTGGCATTAAGCTGTATATAAATTTATTTATTTATTTAAGAGCCAGTGTGGCGTAGTGGTGAGAGTGTTGGACTATGACCTGGGAGACCAGGGTTCCAATCCCCACTCAGCCATGAAGCTCACTGGGTGACCTTGGGACAGTCACTGTCTTTTAGCCTGACCTGCCTCACAGAGTTGTTGTGAGGATAAAATGAGGGTGGGGGAGGACCATGTATGCTAACTTGAGCTCCTTGGAGGCATGGTCGGGTAGAAATGTAAAAATAAACAAATGAGTTAAAACAAAACCAGACCAAACCAGTGCGATGAGTCCATACCGCATCCTCGGGGATTTGGGGCCACTTCTCCAGCATCTAAAACCTTTCGGAAGCCGCTCTTGCACCCCACATGAGCTTCAGCAGATACATCAAAATCTTCATTCCTGAGGAGACTAATGGAAGTGTCCGCTTGGAATTGCTCATTGTCGAAATGGAGGACAAAGCCACCACTCTTGATCAGCTCCTCAAAGCGCCCAACGAGATTGTCACCAACCAATGCTTTTTCTACAAGGAAATGAAAGACAACAGGGGCACTGAAGCAGACGTTAAGGATGTAGGAGAGAGAATCAGGGCCTGATAGACTTTATCAAGAACCTGCCCCCATAAACTAATGAAGCAGGAGAGAGTAACAATATTGATCTAATTCAGCTGGTTGGTTTTTTTTAAAAAAAGAATTGCTTCCTAGTCCTCATGATACTGATTTTTTTAAAAAAAACATGGAAAGACAGTAAACAGTTATTTGCAGCTATGGCCATGCACTGTCTGGAAAACAGGAGTTTGAATGCACAGAACAGAACTCCTTTGCTACCTATTTGTTGGACTACAACCTGGGAGACCAGGGTTAGAATCCCCACACAGCCATGAAGCTCACTGGGTGACCTTGGGCCAGTCACTGCCTCTCAGCCTCAGAGGAAGGCAATGGTAAACCCCCTCTGAATACTGCTTACCATGAAAGCCCTGTTCATAGAGTAACCATAAGTCGGGATCGACTTGAAGGCAGTCCATTGAGATTGACTGAATTCACACATTCATTTCACCACAGTACAAGATTTCAGGACAAGACGGATAGGAGGTTCTCTTGCATATGTAGGTCTGCACCCTCCATTGGAAGGAATGGAGTGACACAAACATGGAAGAGACACACATGTATGTCAGCACATCCAGTCTTTAGACTGTGCTGATCATTATTGATCATCTTGGTGGGTTTTTTAAAAAAATAGTTATCTTAATACTGTTTATTTCAGGGATGTGGAAGCTGTAACCTCCAGATATTGTTGAACTCCAACTCCCATCATCCTCAGCAGGCATGGACAATCGTAGCTCCACAACATCTAGGGTTCACAGGCAGTGTCAGTCCTCCACATTTCCACATCAGTTTCTGATTTTTTCAAACACATTTTTGTGTTCAGTTTTGCCTCATATGCACATTCTTGCAAGGCTGTTTCCCTAATACAATGCATTTTGGATGCTATTTTCACTGATGTATGCATTTATATGTTGGGGTAAACATATGCATTTTTGTACACATTACTTGGCTGGACAATTGCCTTGCAAAATTCGGGGAAGTGTGGATTTCAAAAGACAGCTGTGTTTGAGTTCACATATTGTTTCAGAAAGTGTAAATGTGGTAGGTTCGCCTTCAAATGCAAACTGAATTGAACTTATCCTTCTGCTCCTCACTGCAGTGGGTCCGAGGGGGGCACTTGTCAGTGGGCTCCCTGCTGGGGTGTGGGAACACAGCAGATACCCAACCACACTGACTTGTGATGCTAGCCCTGGGCCATTAAGTCCCCACACCTGGTTTACCATGAATTTCCAATAAGCTCAGTCCACCTCTGCTCAAACCCTGCTGGAATGAATGGGAGTTCATAGAATACCCCTATTCTAGGTAACAGCTACCATTTTCAATAGGGCTTGGGCAAAATAAGTTCCAGAAGGAGAACTGTAAACTAAACAGAGGAAGACACACTCAGCCAATCATGTCTCTTTGACACCATTCACAATATGTCCCTGAGTGACTGGGGATATGCATCTTTTAGAGACCAGAGAGAAAATAAAATCATTTAAAACCAAAGTTATCAAATTTGCACTTTCTGAAACAATATGAGAACCGAAACACAGCCATCCTTCAAAATTTGCACTAATCCAAATATTGTGATGCAGCTCTCTAACCAAGCAATATTTACACAGTGCATGTATTAAGGGAAAGTGAATATATTGGTGAAAGTAATATACAAAAATGTATTCTATTAGGATAAATTGCTTGCAAAACATGCATACTTTAGTCAATACTGCATACAAAAATGTATTTATTAGAGGAAATTCACATTAAAATGCTGAAGAATTTTCATGAGGATTTTTTAAAAATAGCATATTGCTGCAGAAATGTGAAAAAATTAAGTTAGAAAAATAAGAAACAGGGCACTGAAACTAACAGATCATTGCATCCTTAGCATTTCTATATATTTTACAAGCTTACCACCACAAACATTGGTCAAATCTGGTATATGTACTCAAGTACAAACAGTACATACAAAAGATGTGTACTTTGCATCCCTTGTGCACGGTGCCTGCATATTTAAAAATGGCTGCTTTTCTCAGCAAAAAAAATATGTATTCAAGGGCTGGCTTCTTCCCCATCCATCACATTAATGTGACCTAAATGCACACAAGCACCATCTGAAATTGAACACACACACATTTTCGAAACAGGTTTCTATAAGCAAGTAGAAAAAAGATTTGTAACTCTGAGGTCTCAATGCAAGAATGTCAGATAAGAATATAAATGAGTCTAATCAACAGCTGAGTTTCATTCACCTTGAAATCATTACAGGGAATGGGAATATGTAACATTTTACATCAGTCAAGATTTCAGTTCCTATGTTTTCTGTTTATAATGTGATTATAGTCATTCTTTGTTTAGCAAGTGGGCAGACCCAGATTTGTTCTCCGGATGGTCCAGGGAAACTTAAAAAAAGAAACACTTGATGCATGTCTAAACACAAATTGCTCTTTGATACATGTGTGTGAGTGAGTGAGTGAGTGAGAATATAGCTGCTTTCCTCCATAATCCATTCCAGATGCACAGATGTAAACACAAATAGATGGCAGAACTTGTTGCCACACGATATCACTCCATCCAGAGCCAGCTTCTGGATATGTTTACATTTAGTCCTCATTAAGCAAAATAGGCAAGACAAGAGTCCAGGAAATTCCAAAATGGAAAATGAACGCTTGCAAAATGGCTGGGAACAGGATGGTAAAGCTATTGAAGGGCTCTGGATTAAACAGGAGCATTAATATGAAGGAATATTTCACTTGGAACACATAGCATGCCTTTTGACTGAAGGATGGTCTTCAGCTTGTGCAAGAAGACAACAGCATTTCTTAGGGCCATGGAAGCTGCCTTATTCTGAGTCAGACCATTGGTCCAGCTCAGCATTGCCTACACTAACCGGCAAACGGTCTTCTAGGGTTATAGACAAGGGAGCTTTCTTTACCTGGAGATACCAGGGACTGAACCTGGGGCCTTCAGCATAAAAAGCATATGCTCTACCCAGAGCTTGGAAAAGTTACTTTTTGAACTATAGCTCCCATCAGCCCCAGCCAACATGGCCACTGGATTGGGCTGATGGGAGTTCAAAAAAGTAACTTTTCCAAGCTCTGGCTGTACCACTGAGCTACATTTACATGTCTACCAGATAGACTTGGATCACACAGCAAAACCAACAAAGAGTCTTGTGGCACCACAACAGATTATTTGAGGCATGAGTTTCACTTTGTCAGGTGCATCAGAACACCAACTGATGGGCTGGTTTCCATTTTATACACCACAAGCACAACTGCTGCTACTGGGCTCTTCCCAGCGCTGCCCCTCACATCTCAGTAGCTCACGCCTCTGGGAATGTGGAGCTGGATATATTTTTGGTAAATGCCAACTGAGAAAGAAGAGGCAGAAAGCCCACAGTGATCATCATATTCAAACATGACTCCTTCCCGCAGCATAGTTAAACCAGATTTTCCTTTGCGGTGTCAAACATCTGCGTTCCAACATTCCACTCATTTCAGGGGGAAATTTTTTTTTAAAGCACTCATGATTTTCCTGGCAGATTTCTAGCACACTGGCATTGTCCAAGAAGAGGCAGACAGTAATTGTTTTGGAAAAACAGCACACACAAATAATAAACATCTCAACCCACCAATGTCGTGTAAATCAGGAAGGGAAGCTACTGGGACATTCTCAAGCAAAGCTCTCCATGTGATGTTCACTCCCAAACGGTCCACAGCCAGACATTGTACCAGTACAGCAGAGTCATCGCAGACAGGAACTGACACTAGGTGCCCCAGTGCATTTACCTTTTAAAAAAAGAAGCCAGATCTTTCAGCACAGGACAGTGTGTGTTTTGAATGGGTATATCATTGTGGTTTCACCGACTAGCAATTAATGGGGAATGAGACGCTTAACAAAATGAGCTTGGTGGTTCTAAGTGGTTGCAAATCTCTCTCTGGAATGTCACATCCATCAGAGCTTGGGCAGGCAGGCAGGGAGAAGCAGAGAGACACTGAAGACTGTGCATTTTTAGCTGGGTAAAACTGGAGCTCAGTTGGGGAAAGTGATGCAGGATCACAGTTGTGCTGCCTACTGTAGGAGTCTGCTTGTTTCCACAATGCTCTGATTGTATACAGTAGGGCCCTGCTTCTTGGCGCCTTGCTTTTTGGCGTTCTGCTAATACGGTGCCAGCGGGGCGATCAGCTGGAGGGGAAGCTGGAGCTCCCCGCACTCCAGCTGATCGTGCAGGAGTAGGGGAAGATCAGCTGTAGGGTGCTATAGCTGATCTTCTCCTCTTCTGGAGCGATCAGACTGCCCCGCTTGATATTACAATATCATGTAATAATATTATGGTGCTGGATGGACAACAGCAAAACAGGAGGCATTTTTAACTGAATGCATATCAGAACTATGCAGATATTAACTGTTCTTTACTCCAGGTACATAAGGACAGAGACGCCCCAAGGCACCGGGAAGCAGGGCAGTTGCCCCAGGCCCTGTGCTTTGGGGGCTCCCGCACTTGGTGATCTGCATATAAAAGCAGGAGCCGCATCCTCCTCACAGCCGCAGTAGCGAGCTGAGGGGAGTGTAGAAACGAGCTGGGAGGAAGAGGTGCAGTGGCGGTCTTCTGACGGCAGCGGTAGCGAACCAGGAAGGAGAAAACCTTGCAGCGAGAAACGTTAAGCGAGTCTACAACAAAGGCTGCAAAAAGGGAGCCACAGCCGAAAAACACAAAGCTGCCGCCGCCAACAAAGGCTGTGAAAAAGGGAGCTGCAGACACAAGCTCCTAGCAGCCAAAATACAAAGCCTCCACCGCTGCCTGGAGGAAAGTATATATATACAGAGAAAGAATGTGGGAGGCCCCCAACTATGCTTTTGCCCCGGGCCCCACACATGCTAAGGGAGGGCCTGCATAAGGATATATTTCCTACTGACATCCTCTGATGTGTGTGTGGGTTGTGGCCACACCTACTTCTTGGTGACACCCACTTTTTTTGGCTGCTGCTGTATGGCCCTCAGAGGGCCCTTAACCTATAAAAAGATTAGTCCCACCCTATAACAAAGTGTCTCTTCATAGGCTTGTGTATACCCATTCCTTGTAAACTTTCAAGGTACTCTGCTCCTATGAAGGTCAATTCACACCTGATTCATGGAGTGTTTAGCATGAATATGCAGTGTGCATTCTTATGCTATCATCTATGACAAAAGGGGGGGGCTGAAGAGATTGCATGTTCCTGGGCCTATTCCTTTTATTTCTTCCTACATAATTTATCTGGTAGACTTGTAAATGTGGGACTGGATATTAGAAAATGGTCATTGAAGCCATTTGTTGTACTGCTGCAGGGATGGGGAACCTGTGCCCCCCCCAGACGTGTTTGAACTCCGCCATCAGCCCCATCCAGCATGGCCAGTGATCATGGATGATGGGAGCTGTTGTCCAGCAACACCTGGAGGATGACATGTTCTTCACACCCGTACTACTGGATATAATTTCTCCCATGATCATCTTGTGGTCCTATCAGGACTAGTTTGTGATGAGATCAGAGTCAAAGGCTGTGTTTCATTTCACACTTAACCTGAAAATAAGCCCCACTGAGCACAGAAGGTCTGACTTCCAAGCATGTATGTACAGAATTGGAAGAAAGGTCTGTGAACTTGTAGGACAGCCTTCCTCAACGTGTTGCCCTCCATTAAAACATATAGAGGGCAGCAGGTTGGGAAAGTTGCCCTACAGGTTCACAGATTTCTTTATTCTTTGATTTATATCCCACCTGGCTCCCATCAGCAGCCCAGGGCAGCAAACAAAAGCACTAAAAATACTTTAAACCATCATAAAAACAGACTTTAAAATACATGAAAACAAAACATCTTTAAAAACATTTTTAAAAAAACTTTCAAGACATCTTTAAAAAAAAGGTTAAAAACATATATTTTTTTAAAAGGTTTAAAAACATATTAAAAAGCAATTCCAACACAGATGCAGACTGGGATAAGGTGTCAAAAGGCTTGTTGAAAGAAGGAAGTTCTTCAATAGGCACCGAAAAGATAACAGAGATGGTGCCTGTCTTATATTTAAGGGGAGGGAGATTGTTCATGATACTGCTGGCTGGGGCTGATGGGAGTTATCCAAAATATCTGGAGGGCACCAGGTTGGGGACAGCTGTTGTAGGGAATGAATGGCTGCTGAACTGGTTCTGGCCAAAACAGGAAGAGAGGACAATCCTACCACTCTTCTCCATGAATCCTGAATAGGGAAACAAGGCCTGGGATATTATGGAAATGGCAAACTTATTACGGGCCAAGTGGAAAACCTTTTATGTGACTTGGCAATCTGTACTATAATGACCGTAAAGTGCTGGGATATATATCTTTTACATTTTTCAAAGTTGACCAAATGAGCTAGGTTTTCCTGTGCACATTTGTTGCATTAATTATCCCAAAGATTGGAACAACAGATGGGGAGAGAGAGAGAGAGAGTATTCCATAATGCCCCAAAGTTAATTTGCTCCATTGCCAAACCTCCCTCTCAATGACAAATGTTAGTTGTTTGTAACTTTTAATTAAGGACCAAATTAGACATGATGAGGCATTTACCCACTTGATATTGGGAAGGGTCATGCGACATCCATATTTATTTATTCATGAGGCCAACCTATTCACATATAAAATGGAGGAAGGGGAAAGGAGTCTAACTTTTACAAGAAAAAGTGGGTATGAGTTAGGGTAACCAACATCTGGCTGTGTAGTCACCATACATTTAAAGCATATTTTGCCCACAAAGAATCCTGGGAATTGTAGTTTAATTCGCAGCATCCATAACAAACTACAGGTCCCAGAATTCTTTTTTTAGGGGGGATGAGTCTTTAATATGCTTTCAATATATGGTGTGTATGCAGCCTCTGTTGCCTGAGGCCCCTTTTCTTCTAGCCCAGATCCAATATTGGTTTACAAGCCAGACCAGGGAAGAAAGTCCCCACAGTGCTGAGAAACGTTCAGGTGCCCTCACTTGTTCAGATGCCCTCGCTATCCTCACCTTCTGTTGTGTAAAAAAAAAAATGGATCCAAGTTTCTACATGGACAGGAAAGGCACATGAAGAGCAAATGTTGCAGTCCCAGTTAGGCATTTAATTTCCTTTCCTTTATTCAGGAAATAAAATGATAGCTTTTTTTCTAAGTGCCTTCCACTAAACGCATGAAGGAAGAAAAGATGCTGCACCCGCTGGCTCCATTCTTAATATCAGCATCCATGCCAGCTCTGCTGTCCTTGCCACCATGGTCTAAACAGAGTGCCTCAGTATGTTTAATTGAATGCATGTTGACTTTTCCATGCAGTCAGGAACTCTGCACAATCAGGGTTTCCGAATGCACACTGAAGCCTATGCACACTTAAGTTCCCTGTTCATACCTTCAGTTGAATGTGTGGAGGTCAGGAGAATGAAGCCAGGTGGAATCTACAGATAGGGCCACCAGGTATAGGCCCACTCCTCCTTCCACGCCAGTGAAAAGGCTTTAGCTTTCACCCAAATCATGGATAGTATCCATCCATCATTGTTAGTATCACTTGATGCTCTGAAACTTGGCCAGAAGTTGGCGACTGCTGGATCCATTGGATGTTGCAGTCCTTCAGGTAGCCAAGTTCTGCTTTAATCAATTAAAGTTATAGCTCTGATCTCAAACCCCATTGGAGTAACGAGGGATTGATTTTCTGAACTGACTCAGATTAGCATCATGACAGAGTGGGGAAAACCAAGGCTCAATGTGATATCATTGCGCAATATTCAGCTGTCTCATGGATCACCTTGCAAAACTACTATGGGATGTTTTAATTATTATTGTTGCTGTTGCTGCTACTACTAGTAGTAGCACCTGTTGTTTGCATGGGTTAATAGCACAAATACCTGAACATGGCAAAAGCCATGAGCCTTCATCTCATCCAGGATAAAGATCTGGAATGCGCCTAGCAACCCAGTGAAGTCTGGACCACAGGCTTTCCCAGGAGGCAAGAGGAGTTGAAACTGGGTTTGCATTTGAACACTCTGGAATGGCTGGAGCCCTAAAAGTAGAACAAAGGAAAGAACCATTATATGAAACACTCAGACACATTTTCTGGGCCCTTCATATTTCATGGACTCGCTTCTTACTGTACATTTTGCAATCTCCCTTTCAATGCAATATCATCATCATCATCATCATCCACCTCCACCAAGAATTCAGATTGGACCAGTGCAAAGAAATGAAGACAATGTCAACCTTCTCTCCTGTTATTCATATCTAATTCTACATCAATGGCATTTCGTAAAAGTGACAATGAGTTTATTCTACTTTCACACTCCCCACCTAACCCTCCCCTCGCTGCCACAAAGAAAGGCTGGAAAGACGGGTCTATTGGTTACTTTCTCAACAACATTAAGAATGGGGCTCTGTAGTGGAGTTTTGCTCTAGGGAAAACAATCCGCAGAGCACTGAGTAGTATCCAGTATAGCACAAAGATAAAGCCACTTAGTGGTAGGAATGGGTGAGAATTTCGATTCGGTTCACATTTCAAGCTGAATCTATCGAATGTACACTTTCCAAAACAATACGAGAACTGAAACACAGCTGTCCTTTGAAAGTTGAACGTGCTTGAATTTTGCAATGCAGTTTGCAGAAATACATATGTTCAGAGAAAGTGTGCATAAAAATGAATATATGAGTGAAAACAACATGCAAAAATGCATTACATGGTGAGAAATTGTTTGCAAAAATGTGTATATTAGTTAAAACAGCCTATAAAATGTGTTCATTAGGAGAAATTTGCACTAAATTGCTGGAGAATTTTCATGAGGATTTTTTTTAAAAAATCACAAATTGCTGCAGAAATGTGGAGAACTGAATTGAAGATTGGAAAAATGAGAAACTGGGAGAACTGAAATGGACAGATCTTTCCACCCCTACTTAGTGGTATAATTGTTCTGCTGGTGAAATGTTTTGTGCTTGCAGAATGTTGTTGTGCAAGAGAATGCATAAGCAGGTTGCAGGCAACTTTGTTCTACAAATTTTTGCTGATGCAACTGTTGCGATGGATTCCTCATTTGGGCAGCATTAAAACTCACCTGTCTGCTAGTGCCAGAGTCCTTGCTCTACCACAGTCTTTCCCAACCATTGGGTCCCCAGATGTTGCTGGACTACAACTCCCATCAACCCCGGCCAGCATGGCCAATGGTCAGGAATAATGGGAAATGTAGCCCAGCAACATCTGGGGACCCAAAAGTTGGGAAAGGCTGCTCTAGAGCAGACAGAGAATGTTGTATACAAGCCATTATTTTTCCATATTTCCTCTCACTTTCTGTCCCTCCTCAATTTCTGTCCCCCAACTCTGGAATCTGTAAGGATTCCGGACACACTGGAAACTACACCAGTTTTACCAGAATTCTGCTAAATAAGGTCCCAGATTCAATTCCTGGCATCTCAACTTAATCTCCACTTAAAAGGATCAGGGATCAGGTGTTATGAAAGACCCACAATCCCCTCTCCCTGAGTCCATGCAGAGCCGCTGCTGGTCAGAGTAGATGATACTGACCTTGATGGCCAAATAGTTTGACCTGGCAGAAGAGTTCTCTGGGAAGAAGGATAGATTGTTAAACCACTCTAAGAACTGTAGCTCTGTGAGGAAAATAGGGGTCTCCCAACAACTCTCAGCAATCCCTTAACAAACTGCAGTTCCCAGAATTCTTCGGGGAAAGCCATGACTGTTTAAAGGGGCATCACAGCACTTTAAATACATGGTGCAGATGGGGACCGAATAAAGATGGAGCAAACTGCACTGAGATTAACTTTGGCAGGATTGTACCCAGAGAGGTTTAAATGGTAGTTTCATTACAAACACACCCAAAAGATGAATGGGGAGAAATGGGGGGGGGGAAGGAAGAAGTATTTAACTTGAGATACAGATTTGAAACTAATGTCCCCCGGTATTTGGCAGTATTCAGGTATTATATGTAGGTCACACCACTTTACTCTAGCAGGATGTTGACAAGCCCAGATGGTTCATCATGTGAACCCAGAAGTGATATTGGTGTGTGCCAAGATTCAGAAGATCCTCCCAGCTACTATTGTTATTCTTCTGGGGGAAAGGTTGTCTCAAAATGCCAAGAGGCAGGCAAGATGGCAATAAACTCAGAGAACCAATTGCTTCAAGCAAAATAAATAGATAAATAAATCTATACACAGAAGTAACTAAATTTGGGAGATTATGTGAACTAACAGCATCTGCCAGATTCAAACATCTGGTGTTCATCTGTTGAGCTCAGAGTAAGCACCTCTATCAAATTCATCCTAAGCATGCTTACTTGGAAGCAAATCCCACTGAAATCACTAGCACTAACTTTCAGGAAATGTCTTTAGGATGGAGTATTTAGGAATTGTCATTTCTGGAGGCCACATGCTAATTGTTTTCTCCTTTTGCAGCAACTCAGGGGTAACACCAGATCCAAAGCAACTCTGGCTAAATCCTCTGATTTTCCACGAAGTTGCTCATTAGGTCAGTACAGGTTCTAAATGCAGGGATAACTATTAACATATCCAACACTGTAGCTCTGCTGGCACAATAGAACTTCCTCCTCCTCTCCTGTCCCCTCTAGCCCCCTGTGCACCATCAAAATCCACTCTGGAGGGTCAGGGAACCCTTACATCCTATTAGATTCAATGGGTCTACTCCAAGCAGTGGAGGCTAGTCCATTAGGACAAATGGGGCACGGTCCCACCAGCCCTGCCTGCCTGCTTTCTTGCTTACAATCAGTGGGTGACTCTGCCTGTCACTGGCTCTGGTTCTACTACCTACCTTCCATCCCACCAGTCCAAATCGGCATCATCCCCCACTGACTCTAAGTATGACTTAAGTCTGGATCCAGCCCAGCAAAGCTGGCTCCCCATCCCTTGCAATTTGAGCAGTGGTCCAGGGCGACAAATGCATCTTTCAGAGTTTCTCCAAACTGCTGACTGTCAGGCCCCAGTTGGGGAAGTCCTCATTTGGGGAAGTCCTCATCACAGAATGCTCCATCCTTAGACCCAGCCCTGAGACAGGCTCCATCTGAGGGTGAGATATCAGGGTCCTGCGACGAGGCTGAGGAAGGGCCATCTGCACCCAAGGTGAGTTCAGTCTCTGACATTGAGGCTGCATGGGATCTTTGAGGTAATCTAGTCCAACCCTCTAATCAAGACAGGCTGCAACAATAGCATCACTGACTGATGGCTGTTGAGACTGTTTAAATACCTTCAGTGCAGGACAGCCCACCCACTTCCTTCAAAGGCAGTCTGTTTCATTGTCAAACTGCTCTTATTGTTATGAGGTTCCTAATGTTTAGCCAAAATCTGCTTCTCTGCAATTTCCTTCCTTCACTCTAGTCCTGCCCTCTGGAGCAACAGAGGACAAGTCTGTCCCATCTTCTGTGGGACAGGCCTTTAAATATTTGTAAACAACTGTCATGTCTCCCCTTCTCTTCCCTGGGCTAAATATAGCCAACTTTGGCTTCCTCAGCCCAAATAATCAGCAAGCTATTTATTGAGACATGTACAAAGAGCAAGCAGCAAGCACATCTGAACTACAGAAGGTCTTGGGCTGAAGTTTTTCTTAACATAGTTGAGTTTGGAGTCCCAAGTCCAAGAGAGAGGCATCACCTCAAATGCCAGTTGGTGAAGCGGTCCATCTTGAGAAGCACCCGACTACAGGCAAGGCCTCCTTGGGAATAAAGGCCTGGTTGAAGGTGGTTGATAGGAGTCAGGTGAGGTTGGCGGTGTGGTACCAGCAACTCCAGCTCAAAAACCTCAATGCGTGGCTGTAAGAGCTGCTGGAACATCTATGTACTTGCCCTGCTAGGTGATCTCTGGTTGATTCCAAGACTGGGCCTGCCCTACCTTGCCCATGGACTGACCAGATCTTGACCTGCCTCTTGTCTGACCCTTTGCTTTGGACTCTGCTTTGTGCACCCTGACTTTGGACTGGCTCTGACTACTGCTTTGGTTGTTTCCCATGTTGGTGCTGTTGGTGGTAAGCCTCTTGATTTCTCAGGAGCCTAGTGAGAACAGGAAGGTGAGACAAATGTACAGAGATCCAAACTTGGTTTTCTCATGGCTGTAGGCATCTCTCTCCTAGTCGCAGCCCAACACCACTTCCAGGTAACTGAGCAGATTCTTAACTGCTATACTTACGCTGACAGGTTTGGGGATGGGGTGGGTCTCCTAGCCAGAGATGAGTCTCTGTATCGCAGAGCAGCGGTTCCCCTCTGGAAAATACACTGTGGGAGCCTGGAGAGCAAACCACTTGGCATTGCTGAGTCTTTGGAGTTGCAACGGAGACACTGCAGAAAATCCCACCATTGATGACATAAGGGGCCTCAAAAGGCAAGCGGCACTGAGGACCTAGGAAGAACATCGTTATCATCAATTGCACACGAAGTCTCAAAGAGACTTACAAATCCAGCTTCACAATCCACAAAACATATTCATTAAAACACAGACAAATACATAGAGATGGGGGGGGGGAGAACAATAACCAAAATTCCCAAAAGGGCATATCCAAAATTAACTATATACAGGATGGATGCTGCGTCACAAACACAAAAACAGCCCAAAAAGTATACCACAGTGCGATTCCAGATAATGTCAAAAAGCCTAAGTAAACAGGAATGTCTTAGTCTGGTGCTTAAAAGGCAACAATTCTGTGTTTTCCTGGGGAGAGCACTCCATCAATGGGAGACACCACCAGAAAAGCTGGGCTTTGTGTTGCCATCTTCCACATGTGTCTTGCAGAAGGAATGCAAAGAAGGACCTCTGATGACGATTGTGGGGTCTTGGTAGTTTTAGGAGGGGAGAGATGGTCTTTGAGGTATTGCGGCCCTAAGGCTCTACAGATCAAAACCAGCACTTTGAATTGAACTGAGAGACTAATTGGTGGTCAGTGCAGTCAGGCCAGAATTGGTGTGACATGCTCTATTCTAAGATCAAGCCCAGTGGCTGCAGAGTGGCCAGTTAAGCATCACCAAAAACATCAAATAAATAAATAAACAACAGAATGTGCATACACTTATTTATCTGTATAGATGTGAACTTAGAAATATGTACCACAGTTTAAATAGAGTTACAATGCATCTCGCCATAGTAGGGAAGACTGTCAGCAGGTAACCTGTGTGCGTGCTCAATCTGCTGTCCAGGTGCTGCTGTTGATGAGTATACATGTATAAATTAGCATATGCACATTTTAGGCATGCCAGCATACTTATTTTCCCTTCTTATGTAGTGACACTCGTCCTCCCAAAAACATTTTGCACCAAAATGTTTACTATTACTAATCATTAGCATTATCATCATTGGGTGGAATCCAGTGTACTGTGAATTCCCTTGTTCTGTCAATGCAACACAACAGAACTTTTGTCCCCTCTCCTCCCCAAGTACACCCCCTAAATCTGTTTGGGGTTTTTTCCCAACCCTCCCAAGCATATTTGGGAAGGGGACAGGGTGCGCATAGGCAGAGTAGAGGGGGAAGTTCCATTGCACAAGCAGAAATCCTTGTTTCTTCTCTTAATTTTCTCTTCTCCAGGCTAAATGTAGCCAACTTTGGCTTCCTCAGCCCAAACAATCAGCAACAACGGAACAAAGCAGTTGGATACCACCCATTATCATCATCATCATTGCCCGTTGTCATTCCTCCAATGAGATCGGAGCAGTGTATATGCCTCCCCCCTTAGTCTCACAACAACCGTGTGATGTAGGCTAGGCTAGTTGCACAGGCCTGTCAGCATAAAAAAAAAGTGTTCAAGAGACAGCTGAAATAATAAATAAAATAATAATTTTGAAATATCTCCTGTGTAACAAAAATACCTTGCATTTTTTTTAAAACAAGGAGCAGAGGAATCAGATGGCTCAGCTAGAACACTTTTTCCTGTTATACTAGCTTTTTTCTTGCAAGGATACATGGGAGAGCATTCAGAAACATTCCCCTCCCTTTTTTTTCCTGCAATGGTACAGTCTACTCGGCCATCTCAGAATTCTTTCACCCCATTCTGCTGCATTTGAATATCAGGTCTCATTTACTTCCCTCTCTCTGCAAAGCTCAGAATAGCACAGAGAACAGGGATATGGGTGTGGTATGTGTGCTAACATAAGCGGCATTAAAATCACATCCCTGAGCTAGATGCAAGCTGTAAAATGACAAGAGGGAATCTCCCTCGTATGGAATTGCTTAGTTTATTGGAAACTTCATTGGATGCAATGGGCATTCCAAAGTTACTACTCGTTTATCTAAGCTGTCTCTTGTGATAAAGATGAGGGATTTATTGTTCTTTCCCACCGTGGCTGTCTCATCTGCTGACAGGCAATGTTCCTGTCCTCAAGTTATGCCCAGAATTTGCCTGCTTGCTGGCTTTCTCTAAGAGTAAATTGGAAAGAAAAACTAGTCCAAGGAACAATAGGAATCTCACACAGAGGAGAAACCTTGGTCAAAAATGGCAACGGAAGAGTTTTTGGATATTCAGCTTTTTGGTATTGGGATACCCAACCTTCAAATACATTGCAGAAGATCCCATAAACTTATTTCCAAAACCAAACCGATTTAAGTACCATGGTATGCTGTCTGCAGTTAGATTTCATAGGGCTTACAAAGGTTCTATGCTGTGTGTCCAGGACTACAGAATACCTGTTTTGGAAGGGATATTTGAAGTCATCTAGTCCAACCCACTAATCAGGACAGGATATGATGACAGCATCCCTGACTGATGGCTGTTGAGACTCTGTTTAAATACCTCCAGTGAAGGACAGTCCACCCACTTCCTTCAAAGGCAATCTGTTCCACTGTCAAACTGCTCTTATTGTTATGAGGTTCCTAATATTTAACCAAAATCTGCTTCTCTGCAATTTCCTTCCTTCATTCTAGTCCTGCCCTCTGGAGCAACAGAGAACAAGTCTGTCCCATCTTCTGTGGGACAGACCTATAAATATTTGTAAACAATTGTCACATCTCCCCTTAATCTTCTCTTCTCCAGGCTAAATGTAGCCAACTTTGGCTTTGTCAGCCCAAACAATCAGCAATCTATTTACTGAGACATATATAAAATGAGCAACCATTCACAAGGAGCAAAGACACATCTGAACTGCAGAAGGTTTGGGGCTGGGATTTTTCTTAACACAGATGAGCTTGAGGCCCAATGGAAAAGCTTTACTTGGACTGTTACCCAGAGCTTGGAAAAGTTTCTTTTTAAAACTACAACTCCCATCAGCCCCAGCCAGCATGGCCACTGGATTGGGCTGATGGGAGATGTAGTTCAAAAAAAATAACTTTTCCAAGTTCTGCTGTTACCATTTTAGTGGGCAGGAAGGAGTTTGTGCCATGTACATGTGGGGAAAGAGCATAACAGGGAGAAGGCTAGGCTGAACTCTTCTTACCGAGAACGTAGTTTTCTATGTGCAAGGGATTTAGGGGGCAGGAAAAGATTCCAAACATGTCAACCTCCACCTGTAGTCTGAAGCGGTCCAGCCCCCCAAAAGCTTTATCAGTTGGTTCTGCTGTATACATAAATTGGAACCGATAGGCACTAACAGAGAGAAATGGCATTTCCTCATTGGATCCTGAGCAGGATCATGGGATAGTCCTCTATTCCAAAGCAGCTTTCTGTGCCAGGTGACTTTTGCTGCAGTTTATTTATTTATTTAATTTAATTTAATTTATATACCGCCCTAAGCCCGAAGGCTCTCTGGGCAGTGTACATAAAAGATAAAACAAGCACAGTGTATAAGTACAATAAATACAAGAAATCAAGAACCAAAAACAAACAAACAATAAAAGAACCAAACAATGTCCAAAATACAAAATAATAGTGAGATACTGTTAAAATACACTTTAAAATGCCTGGGAGTATAAAAAGGTTTTCACCTGGCGCCGAAAAGATAGCAGCATTGGCGCCAGGCGCACCTCATCAAGGAGACTGTTCCATAGTTCGGGGGCCACCACTGAAAAGGCCCTAGTTCTAGTCACCACCCTCCGAGCTTCTCAATGGGATGGCACTCGGAGGAGGGCCTTAGATGTTGAGCGTAGTGTACGGGTAGGTTCATATTGGGAGAGGCGTTCCACCAGGTATTGCGGTCCCATGCCGTGTAGGGCTTTATAGGTCAAAACCAGCACTTTGAATCTAGCCCGGAAACAAATAGGAAGCCCGTGCAGACGGGCCAGAACAGGTGTTATATGAGCGGACCTTCTGGTCCACGTCAGCAATCTGGCCGCTGCATTCTGGACTAGCTGTAGTTTCCGAACAGTCTTCAAGGGCAGCCCAACGTAGAGCGCATTGCAGTAGTCCAATCTAGAAGTTACCAGAGCATGAACAACTGAGGCGAGGTCGTCACTGTCCAGATAGGGATGTAGCTGGGCTACCAATCGAAGATGGTAAAAAGCATTCCGTGCCACCGAGGCCACCTGGGCCTCAAGAGACAAGGAAGGATCGAAAAGAACTCCCAAGTTCTTCTGACACAAATTCATCCAGCTGTTTCTAGGAGCTGATCTGGTACTAAAAGATAATCAGGCATTCATCCCATGTGTTGCCTTCCAAGAGCTATAGGTTTATGCCATTTTACCCTCACAGCAACTTGGTGAGGTAGTTCTACCAGAGAAATAGTGTGATTTCTCCAAGGCTACCCAGACAACTTAGTTGCAGAGCTAGAGGACAGTATTCAGCTAATTGTTCTAGAGCAAGGATTAGCTCTAGCACAATGGGACTTCCCCCCTCTCCTCCTCTAGCGCCACCCCAACATCTGTTCCAGAGGGTTGGGGAAACCCTCAGAGCAGATTCAGGGGGTACATGGGGGAGGAGAGGGGGAGAATGTTCTGTTGCATCAGAACCAACAACTCAAGGCTTGTCCACATGGGAGCATAACTTTGTGTTAATGACACTGTTTTTACCTCCGTTTTCTGTTTGCACTGTCCACAGTAAGGGTTCAATGCCAGCTGCAAACATGGTGTTTTCTAGCCACACTTGAAGGAAAGCATCAATCATGCAGTTTCCTAAAGACCACACTCTCTAATTTAACATTTGCACTCCCTCTGGTTACCTGGTAACTGAGCATGCTCAGTTTGTTCTACCAATAAGATTCATTTTTAAAAAAAACAACAACCCGGAAGTGCAATTATTTGTATTTTCACTGATAAATACAGGTGAAATACAAATCTTTGTTTGAGCAGTGTTATGCTTTTGTGCACATGTTAGGGGGGAAAGAAAAATAAGGCACCATTTGCAGCAACATAAAAAAGGCTAGCAGAATGGGGGGAGCAGCCAGAAGTTGCTTTTCAGGCCACAGGAAATGAAATGAAAGAAGGGAGGAAGAGGGAGTGGGCGTGGAGAGGGGAATGGTTGGCACACCCACCTAAAAACATCGGAGCAAAGCGTCTACAAGCCGTAGAGATACGGAGTGAAGATGTTTTTTCTTCCCTTTTCATATTATTGGTGAATTGGGTTAGTATGGACTTACAGGGGGGAAACTGTGATAGCTTCTGTTTGCCAGTAACATCATGTGAACCATGCAAATTAGAAGGGCTATGTGAGTAGCACCAGAGACGCTGTGTAAACCCCTGTGTAAATGAGCCCTTACTGCTACACCAAATATAACCCAGAGTTTTGAACATAGGTCTCCCTTTTCCATGTCCAACATCCCATTAGCCTTTCTGCCACAAAACAGCACAAAGAAACCTCACATTGTCACAATGATCTCCAAAATCCTGGGAAAGTAACAACTCTTAGGTTGTGTGTATGTATATATATATTCAGAGTTGCCACATGAATCCATGCAATGCAAGCTGGCACCTGACAGTTTGCCAGAAACTGTTCTAAAGAAAGAAAGCACAAAGCCATCCAGACTTCAACATGTGACTCACGTTGACATGCAGGCTTCTCGCCACTGACTCGTGTCCCTGGAGCCTCCTCTCCATTCTCAAAGGCGCACCAACAGCTTTCCTGCTCCTCACTACATTGCACAGGTGAGAAGCCTCCAATGTTGGTTTCACACTGAGGGATGTAGCCCTGACCAATTTCCCGTAAGAGAGCTTTGGACTTCAGCACACTGCAGTAACTGGGGCCTTCAAGAGAAAGGGAGGGGGAGAGAGGGGGGAGATTGTGAAGGAGAATCGCTGCAAATGCTTGCAGTTGCACAGCCCCAAACGATCAACTGTTTAGAAGTGGGGAGAAACTTGGTTTCATTCACATTTTAATGGGAACCTGCCTAATTCATACTTGCCAAAACAAGACTTGAACTGAAAACACGCCTCTCCACAATTCACACTTCCCTGAATTTTGCAATGCAGTTTTCCAGCCAAAAGAAAATGGGTGCAAAAGTGCATATAGTAGAACGTGTGGGATAAAAATGCATGCTGTAGTGGAAACAGCATGCAAAAATACATTCTGCTATGCAAAACCGCTTACAAAAATGTGCATATTAGGAGACATGCACACTAAAATGCTGGATAGTTTTCATGAGGCCTTTTTAAAAAAAATTCCAAATTGATGCAGAAGTGTTGTGAGTTGAACCTGAAGATTGGGAAAATGAGAATGAGAGAAACCGAAATCGACAGATTCGGCCATCCCTAGAATGGATTATTTAGAAAGGAAACAGAAGGCACTTACAATTCGCGAAGCCATTTGAATCGGTGTCACTCTGTTGAAATGCTTCTCCTGATGTAGGATCTACGCACCAGGTCCTAGTGTCTGACTTCTGTAGCACAGTATAGCCACCATTCTAGAAGAAACAAGTTACATTATCATTGCAGAAGGGGAGGCTTTGTATAAGTTTGCTTTTTATCTAAGGACCAGTATGCAAAAAACCTAGGGATCAGGCAGATGCACATGGCCATTTTGATGTGTTGAAGCCATCAAAAGTTGTTTTTTTGCAGGCAATTTTGGGGTATTTTGGAGCCAAATCCTGTGCCCTGGTGCCAAGAAAGAAGGTTTGGGGTAAGAAGATAGTGGTGTCAGCACACATGTTTGCTGAGGCTACCAAGAAGTAGATGCTAGTGAAGATTTTTGGAGGGACAAGATCTGCCAAGAGAAAGTTTCTCATTTAATCTGGAAGAAGGAACAATGTCATGCTTAGAGTAGACCCATTGAAATCAGTGGACATGACTAACTTAAGACTTCTGTTGGCTGATATCCAGCTAAATAGATGTGGTAGGGCAAGGACTTTTGGCTGAGCAAAGGAATTTCGACTTCCTCTCCTCTCTCTGGGTGCCCCCCCCAGCCTCCTAAATCTGTTTCCCCCCCAACTGTCTGGAGCAGATTTGGAGAGGACACATGGGGACACAAGAGGGAGGGGAAATTCCACTGCACAAGCAGAAATTCTTGCACTAGCAGACCTATTTCGTTGGATTCCGCCCATCGATTTCAATGGGTTTTAGGGATGTAAGAAGACCTCATTTTCAATTCTACCCTGCATTCATTTCATGCAGGACTGTTTCTGTTCCACTGCAGTTCATCCTCCACCAAAAACTACATTATTCGTCTCACTGTCCGCTGTGGCAAAACTATGTAACTTACATAATTTGTGTAATTAATTACATGAATTACATAAGTGATGCTGGTGTTACATTATTGTTGCCTTTCATTTCAATGTAAAGGAAACAATGCATGGGCGTGGGGGACATAATCAATTAAGAATCGATGCGGTCTGAAAGCAACAACAATAGCAAGTACAGTCCAGCAGTTTACTGGACTGATTTCCATTCTGGAAATAGGACAAATAAGCAAACATCTACAATTTCCACTCCCATTTCTGTTTTCGTCAGAGTTCTCTGACATCCCTAGTGCATTTCCGTTGAGTTTGGCTTAATTGGATAAAATCCTTTGTGTGTCAAACACATGCTACATCAACCTCAGTCAGACAAGGGCTCACTCATGTAATTACAACAGGAGAGAGATGATGGCTTTCTCACAGAATTGAGGGTGGTGTGATGGAGTTTCTTTAAGAAGTTTTGCTGGAAGGTAAAGATTTTCTTGTTCTTAAAGGCACTTCCAATGTATCAAAATTAAATTTTGATTCTGGTTTTAAAGACACCATTCTTGCTGCCTATCTTATTCTGATTGACTGATGTTACGTAGAATTTTTAAATATCCAAGTATTTTAATTGTCTGGTCTATTTATAAGCCATCTTGAGTTTTTTAGGAAAGGTAACCAAGAAGTTGAAGAAAGGATGTTCAGTGTTGCCTGGCCTTTGCATCCTTATCCCACTGCCATCTTGGTCCACAGATGTTCATTTTGTTTTGACAACATCTTCAGCTCTCTGAAAAGATATTGCTAGTCTCCAGTTGCATTTTTCCCCTGTCAGGGGTTTATTCATAGAATCATAGAATCATAGAGTTGGAAGGGGCCTTGTAGGCCATTGAGTCCAAAACCCTTCTCACAGCAGGAAATCCACAGCTAGAGCATCTCCCGCAGATAGCTATCCAGCCTCTGCTTGAAGACATCCAGCAAAGGGGATCCCACCACCTCCCTAGGCAGTCGGTTCCATTGCCGAACTGCCCTTGCTGTCAAGAAGTTCCTTCTAATGTCCAATCTGAATCTACGCTCCTGCAACGTAAAACCATTAGACCTAGTCCTACCCTCTGGGGCAGCAGAGAACAAATCTGTACCCTCCTCTATGTGACAGCCCTTCATTTATTTATTTATTTATTAAATTTTTATACCACCCCATAGCCGAAGCTCTCTGGGCGGTTCACAACATCAAAGGTACTTAAAGGTACTTAAAGAGTGCAATCATGTCACCCCTCAGCCTTCTTTTCACCAGACTGAACATGCCAAGTTCCTTCAACCTTTCCTCATAAGACTTGTTCTCCATACCAGCTATCATCCTCATCGCCCTCTTCTGAACCCGCTCCAACTTGTCTATATCTTTCTTAAAACGAGGTGCTCAAAACTGAACGCAGTATTCCAGATGAGGCCTGACTAATGCAGAATATAGTGGGACTATTACTTCCCTCGACCTGGAAACTATAGCTCTGTTTATGCAGCCCAAAACCGCATTTGCCTTTTTTGCCGCAGCATCACACTGCTGGGTCATGTTCAACTTGCGATCCACTACAATTCCAAGGTCCTTCTCACACGCACTACTGCTAAGCCGGGTATTTCCCATCCTGTACCTGTGCATTTTGTTTTTGTGGCCTAAATGCAGAATCTTGCATTTGTCTTTATTGAATTTCATTTTATTAATTTCAGCCCAATTTTCTAGTCTATCCAGGTCCCTTTGGATTTTATTCCTGTCTTCCATTGTGTTAGCTATCCCTCCCAGTTTCGTATCATCCGCAAACTTCATAAGGCTTCCCTCCACCCCATCATCTAAGTCATTGATAAACAGCTATTCCAACACCTATTCTCATGGCAAGATTCCCTTGGACATGTGTCTTTCAACAAGCCTTTTAAACCTTATCCCAGTCTGCATCTGTGTTGTAATTGGTTTTAGTCCTTTTAAAAAGATATTTTAAAGATGTATTTTTAAATATGTTTTGTTTTTAAGGTGTTTTTAGTGTTTTTGTTTGCCATCCCGGACTCCTTCTGGGAAGAAGAGTGAGATATAAATTGTTATTATTATCATTGTTGTTACTACTACTGATGATGATGATGATGATAATGTGTTGTGGGAATGATGAAGTAAATAAAGGAACAGAAATCCATCATCTTTGAGATTGGCATGTAGGACAGATCTTCTAGTCTGCTCTAAGGAGAACTCAGTTGGATGCATTCCGTAGGGCTGATTGAATCCAATTAAGTTGTTGTGCAAGCAGAATGACTTCTGGTAACACAACCAAACTTCCCCTATCTCTCCCCCCTCTCCCCCAAATGTGCTGGAGGGAGAGAGGAAGTTCTATTGCAAGAGAGGAAGTCATTCAGTCATTTATTTATTATTTAACTCGTATCCCGCCCTTCCTCCCAGCAGGAGCCTAGGGCGGCAAACAAAGCGCTAAAAACACTTCAAAACATCATAAAACAGATCTTAAAATACATTAAAACAAAACAGCATTAAAAACATTTTTAAAAAAACAACTTTAAAAAAGGGTTAAAAACATTATTAAAAAACATGTTAAGCAATTCTAACATAGATGCAGACTGGGATGGGTCTCAACCTAAAAGTCTTGTTGAAAAAAGGCGCCGAAAAGATAGCAGAGATGGCACCTGCCTAATATTCAAGGGGAGGGAATTCCACAGGGTAGGTGCCACCACACTAAAGGTCCGTTCATCTGAGCAATTACACCATTTGAGAGAGAGAGAGGTGAGTGTGTAAAAAGTTGGAGATCATACTTCTGAACTCAAATTGGAGGTATCTGGATGTCAAAATAGGTTTCTGAAACTGGAAAGTGTATTTGGAGAGGGCACAAATTCAATGAAGCATTGTGGGGGTTGTTGCCTTTCTTTTTTGTCTAATTTTGTGTCCCATTGCCTGTGCAGAGCTGAAGGTGCTCCTCATGATAGCTAGCAGCCTCCTGCCTTGATTCTCCTTGCTATGTCAGGATGTAGTATCACATCATGAGGAGCTCTCCAGTAACAACCGCCACCATCTCAGGCAGAAGAAAGCAAACATGCAAGCAAGCTGAACAGCGTCCAAAATGGTTCATTGAATTTATGTCCTCCTGAAATATGGATGAATCATTCCTGACTTCACTATTTGCTAATGAACTGCCGGGGACATTTTGCTACATCCCACAAATCACTGGGACTGGAATTTTGAACGGCAAAATACCAATTTTTGACCCTGACACCCCCCCCCAAAAATAAAAAATGTGAACGTTCTGAAATTCATTTTGGAAATGTGCAAAGTTTGGGTTCCAATGTAATAATCCAAACATGTTTCAACACTACAGAACTTGCCTCTAGACAAGAGGGAGTAAACAGGTCTCCTGAAGTAACATTAGCCTTCAGTCCAGGCAGTCTCCAGCTGGAAAGCCAGGCATTCGCTTGGGAGAGTTGACAGGGTGTCTGACCTGCATTAAAGTAATAGTCTTCCTCAGTAATGCAAGTTCTCGTCGGCCTATAATCTTGCATACCCAGTCATTTGTCTTCCCTCCCCACCCCCCTTGCTGATGAGGTGACAGTTGCGATTATTAAAACTAGGGGTTCCATCCAGCCAAATGTATTATCACAGCAAGTCATGGCAAACTCAAACACACGGGGCCAAGAGGCAATGGAGCTAATCCAAATCCAGACTAGCTTCAGTGACTTCAAATTAGTTAGCAGAGGAGGGAAAGATGCTCCATAAAATCTCCACTGAAACTTGGCTTCAAGAGCAAAGGGGAAGTTACAAAACATGTATCACAGAGCTGCTCAAGAGACAAAATGCTCATCAGTGGAATCTCTAGGAAATATTCAGCTCAGACCACAAGCCCATTTAGTTTAGCATTGTATACTCTGAGGCCTCATCTGCACTATACAATTAAAGCAGTATTAGACCACTTTAAACAGTTATTCCTTTACCCCAAAGCATCCTGGGAACGGCAGCTTGCTAAAGGTGCTGAGGGTTGTTAGGAGATCCCTATTCCCCTCCCAGGGCTACAATTATTGCTAAACCACTTTGGGAATTTACTTATTATTATTATTATTATTATTATTATTATTATTATTATTATTATTATTATTATTAACCTGCCCTATATTATAGGTCACTATAATATAAAATACATTATTAAAAACAGTTTAAAATGTATTACATTCACAACTAGAGAGCGTACTAAAAATACACATCTCAAGTGTCAAAAAACAGGGTGAAGAGGTGCATCTTTAGCACACGACAAAAGCTGTACAGAGAAGATGCCAGGTGCACCTCTGTGGGAAAAGAATTCTGCAACTTAGGGGCTGCCACAGAGATGGCCTCTCCCACCCCCACCACCAAGCTTCTGAGAGTGGTGGAACTACCAAGATGACCTCTTCTGCTGATCTCAGCACCTGAGGAGGTCTGTAGGGAAGGAAGGCAGTCTTTCAGATATCTGGGACCTAAGTCATTTAGGGCTTTAAACAGAAGCTTGAGCATCTTGAACTGGGACCGGAAATGAAATGGCAACCAATGCTGTTTTAAAATGAGATCTAAATGGAACCCTAGCCAATAATCTGGTGGCTGCATTTTTGACCAGTTGAAGTTTCCAAGTCATCTTCAAGGGCAGTCCCATGTGTAGTGCATTGCAATAATCCAGTCTGGAAGTTTCCAGAGCATGGAGTATTGTGGCCAAGTCATCTGTGTCCAAGAGGAGCAGAAGCTGGCAAACCAGCCAGAGCTGGAAAATGGCTCTCCTAGCCACTGAGGCCACCTGAGCCTCCAGTGACAAGGTTGAATCCAGGAGCATCCCCAGGTTACGGACCTGCTCCTTCCAGAGGAGTGTTGTCCCATCCAGGACAGACCATCTCTCCACCTCCCAGACTCAAGAACTCTGGACATAGAACAACTCTGTCTTTGCAAGATTCACCTTCCATTTATTGACCCACATCCAGCCCATCACCGTCTCTAAGCATCAGGTAAACTGTAGCTCTGTGAGGGGAATAGGAGGTCGCCTAACAACTCACAGCACCCTTAACAAATGACAGCTCCCAGGATTCTTTGGGAGAAGGGCAAGACTGTTTAAAGTGGTATGGTACTGCTCTAGAAGTAAAGCGCAGATGGGACCTGATTGGCCATATCCCTCCAGGGTTTCAGGCAGGGGTCTTTCACAGCCTTACCAGCAGATGCTGAGGACTGAAGCTGGGACCTGTTTATGCAAAACATGTGCTTGACCATTGAGCCATAAATCCATCCCTACGGTTTTACAGACTTCATGCCATTCTCTATACCTACTTTGCCCTGCCGACAAGGACAAAGTTTTAAGAGAGGAATGCAACTTACACCGGGGCAGCTGTGTTGAGCGTGTCACCAGAGAATCCAAAACATAACGTCCTCTTTCATCCACACACCAGCAGTGACCTAGGACATGACAAAAGGTAGATTTGATACCTGTGATTGTCAGAGTCACAAGGGACACCTCATTGCTGCAGGTGGAATCGGATAACAAATTTAAGTCAACCAAATAATTTGCATTGAACTTGCCCTTGAACCCAGCATTGTCTCCATTGGCTGCTGTACCCACAAGCATGCTTGCCTATCCTGTGTAATTATAGATAAACTGGTATTATAAAGGCACCCTGTGTCCCTCCTCAAAGGAAGGAGACCCTGCGAAGGATACATTGCTTTCCCAACATTTGCAAGATGCGGTCAAAGAAATACAGTATTGGTTTTGCACTCTGCATTTCCCCATGCACTAGGAAGTTCCAGGGGCGACTTTCTACAGGGCCCATTCCCTTCTGGTGAAAAATTATTGGTGCCCTTGTAATATCTATCTATCTGTTGAGCAGCCCAGCAGCCCCGGTCTTCAAAGCAAGGGTGGGGAACCGTTTTCAGCTTGAAAGCACCATCTTCTCATGGACAACCTTTTGGGAGCCACATGCTGGTGGTGGGCGAGGTCAGAGGCAAAGGTGGATGGTGAAATGGTTGCAACTCTTTGTACAGCAGGTGACATTCTAGCCATAGCACAGGTGGGGAAATGAAGGCCAAATGTGACCCTCCAGGCTTCTTTGCCCAGCCTTTGGGACTCTCCCCAGACTATGTCCACCCAGGATCACACCCATCCTGCCTCACACCCTCTTCAAACTGTTCTTGACAATGCCTCTTGCTTGCCTAGAAAAATAATGGAAATGTATGTGGGGGTTGGAGATATAGAAACAGCTGTGTTTTTTATTGCACGGCTAGGATTTAGCCTATTGTACTAAGACGCATCCATTTCTCGGTCTGCTTCTGTCTCTGTCTACCACTGGTATGTGGCCCTTGGAACATTGTCCACAAAGGAATGTGGTCCTCAGGTATCTACTCTCTCTCCCATCCAGGCAAGCGAGAGACATCATCACAGGCCAAGGATGCATGACAGCCGAGATGAAAGCACCCTAGGAGCCAAGTGTGGCCTGTGGCCTGGAGAAGAGACCTAAGTGCTGGACAGAGAGGTGTGCCGAGCTGCACTTGATGACTAGGGCTGAGGTTCCCCACCTCTGCTTTGAAGCATCAGACTCCTTGTTAGACAGATAAAAAAGGCCGCCATCACCACCCCAAAACCCCATCAGCCATCTTTCACTGGCTGCTTGGCAAGTATCATACTGTTCTATGCCCACTCTGACCTATGCAGATTAGCAGTGTGTGATAATAAGTAGTCACCAGTCATGAAAGGCCACCAGTGCTTATTCAAGCAAGCATTTTCTAGACATAAAGGACCAACTAAAGAAAAGGGGATCACAAGCAATAACCATGGCCTTGCGATTCTCAACGAGTCTAAGTACTGCCACATATTTTGCTTCCCATCTCTCACCTGAGCTGTCATAACATTGGACAGGTAACCAGTTCCCCAGCCCATCACACTGGGGGATGTAAGGTTGAAATCCCAAGCGCACGGCCTCCCCTGCAGAATCATGTGACGATAAGAAACTCCTCCAATAGAAATGCAAGGCTTAAAAAAAAAAGCACACACAGTCTTAGCAAGGATTTTAAGGATGGAGAAATAGACAAGTAATTTGCTTTCATACAGATTCATAAACAGCTGTGGCTAATTAATTATGTATTTGCTACATTTGCAACATGTCTTCCCTCCAAGGAGCTCAAGGCCAACTTACATGATGGTAGAAGATGCTGCTGTTGTTACATTTATATCCCACTTGCTCAAAGGGACGTGTGCGGCTCTCCCCTTCTTCATTTTATCCTCACAGCAAACCCACAAGGTAGATTAGGCTGAGAGACAGTGACTGGCCCAAAGTCACCCAGTGAGCTTCATGGCTGAGCTGAGTGGGGGTTTGAACCCCGGTCTCCCAGGTCAAAGTCCAACACTCTAAACTACTGCCCCACACAAGGCAAAAGTGTATTTTCACTTCCACAACTGTTTTGCCTAGAGAAAAGCACCTTTGGGAGGGGCTGATCTTCAGCAGAGATGTGGCAGAGGGGAAATATGCTTAACTCTTCCCTGCCGATTGCTTTTCCACTGCAGCTCTTCCACTCCTTGCCACCTCTTGATCCTCTACAGCAGCCTTTCCCAACCGGTGGGCCTCCAGATGTTGTTGGACCACAACTCCCATCAGCCTCAGCCAGCATTGCCAACGGTCAGGAAAGACGGGACTTGTGGTCCAACAACATCTGGAGGCACCCTGGTTGGGAAAGGCTGCTCTAAAGCAAGGGTAGCCACTGGGTTAGGATGGCTGGGGCTGATGGGAGCAGTAATCCAGCAGAATCTGGAGAGCACCATGTTGGTGCCCCTTGCCCTGCAGGGTGCCACTACGGATGGGAGAATCTGACCATTCTGTTTCTCACAGCTCCTTGTTTTTCCATTCTTAAATGCAGTTCTCCACATTTCCACATCAGTTTCTGAGTATATTTATTTTTTTAAAGTCCCCATGACCATTCACTAGAATTTTAGTGCAAATTCCTCCTACATTTCTTCCTTTGCAATTTTGACAAATATAGACATTTTTGCAAAGCAATTCCCCCTAATACAATGCATTTTTGTACACACGTTGCTCGGCTGGAGAACTGCATTGCAAAGTTCAGAGCAGTGCAAATGTCAACGGATGTCTGTATTTCAGTTTGTGCGTTGTTTCGGAAAGTGCAAATAAGGTACGCTCATCTCTAAATACAAACCAAGTTGAATTTCTCCCCATCCCTGTTGGGGAGGGAAAGCCTAACCCCTGTGGAAACATCTCCACAGCTCTATCCCCTCAGGAATTGCCTGGACAATGAGGGGACATAGCTGCCTCTTACCAAATGAATCCATTGGCCCAATCGAACTCAGGATGGTCCATACCAAGGCTCTCAATAAACACGCTTACCAGACTCAGCCTGACGAACGCATTACTGACTACTTGTATTCTTTTGAACAAGACCAACGTTATCATCATTTTGAAGAAAACTGAAACAAGCATCCCTTGATGAAGGCTAGATTTGATTAGCCAAAACGCGTTGGGCTTTTTACATATTTTAATTGCACAAACGGAATAAAATTGTGACTTTTTATCTTTTCGTTTTGTCATTCTGGGCACCTCCCTCCAACCGCTTATTATATTGAATGACGTCCACCTTTTCCCACTCCCATACCAAGGCTAGCCAGGGTGGTGACCTCCAGATCTTTTGGAATACAACTCCCATCATCCCTGGCCATAGGCCAAACTGGCTGGGGCAAATGAGAGTACCAGTCCTCTGGAAAGTGCCATGTCGACTATCCTAGTCTACACTGACCAGCAATAGCTCTCCAGGGTTTGAGACATGAGTCTTTCCCAGCCTTACTTGAAGATACCATAGAATGAACCTGAGATCTACTCTATTATGTTCTCAGTGCTTTTGTTTGCTGCCCTTCTGAGAGGAAGGGTGGGATATTAAATCAATCAATCAATCAATAAAGAGAACCCCAGCAAATGGGAAAACAGAACCAGCTCTTCCAAGATCCTAAAAGTACCTGACAAGTATGAAACACCTACAAGAGTCCATTTGACCATCAAGGCTGGGGGCTTCCCCCCTGCTTAAAAAAACCTGTTTCACTATTTCCCATTACAAACATACTTGATTGTGCAGCCAGCTGGATGGCATAATCGCTTTCCATCAACAACCTTTCTGAAATGGTGATGCTCTCTGACTGAGAAGCGTTATACAGGAGCTCATCGTCTGTCAAGGTGACTGTTTTTGCCATTAGAAAACTCTCCCCAAATGGAAAGTGGGAGCTGTTGGAATTCTTAATGAGTTGCTCCACTTCATTAATGAACTGCAAGGCATCTCGCTTGGAGGCTTCACACTCTCCGGGACCTGCAGGAAGAGGAAAGTATTGTTCCATGAACTTGTGATTTGGCAATGCTGAGCCCTCTCCCGCAAGACATGATGCTTATTTCTTCTACATTTCCTTCTGTTTACATTATGCTAAGGGTTGTAGCCAACTAAGGTCTACTCAGAGTAAGCCCACTGAAATGTTATGTCCATTCCTTTCAATGGGTCTACTCAAAGTAGAACTAACACTGGATACAACCCTAACGCTACAAATCTATGGATGTCTCTACAGTGTGGCCACCCTTGGAAATATTGTATACACTCCTAATCACCATATCTCTAAAACGATATTGTAGAGCTGGAGAAGGTTCACAAAAGGGCAACCAAAATTATTAAGGGGATGGAGCGACTCCTCTATGAGGAAAGGCTGCAGCATTTGGTTTTGTTGTTGTTATATGCCTTCAAGTCGATTACGACTTATGGCGACCCTATGAATCAGTGACTTCCAAAAGCATCTGTCATGAACCACCCTGTTCAGATCTTGTAAGTTCAGGTCTGTGGCTTCCTTTATGGAATCAATCCATCTGTTGTTTGGCCTTCCTCTTTTTCTACTCCCTTCTGCTTTTCCCAGCTTTATTGTCTTTGCTAGTGAATCATGTCTTCGCATTATGTGTCCAAAGTATGATAACCTCAGTTTCATCATTTTAGCTTCTAGTGACAGCTCTGGTTTAATTTGTTCTAACACCCAATTATTTGTCTTATGGTAGGGCCGTCCCTGCTTCGGGATCTCAGGTAGAAGAAGGCTACCTGATCCTTTTTAAATGGAGATGCCGGAGACTGAACCTGGGACTTCTGCATGCTCCACCCCTAAACTATGGTTTTGTTTTGTTTAATAAGGAAGGGCAAGTCTGTGTTCCTAGCCCTTATGGATATGAAGATAGGCTTGAAAGCATGTGAGCAAGTTCTAATGGTCATGGACTTTGGTTTTTCTTCTGCCCTGTTCACCACTCTTCTCCCTGTCTAGGTGTCTGGGCCCTCTTTGATCAGCTGAGGTCTTCCTCCAAGTCCATTAAAATAGGTGCCCAAATTCATAAAATCATCTGGTGATTCTCTCTGTCTCTCTCTCTCTCTCACACACACACACGAAAAATGTCACTACAGCAAAAATGCTATTTATCATACCACAGATGCTTTACCAGGCCCAGATTTTGTAGGGAGCCCATAAGCCAGTCTTTGCCTACCTGGTGCCCCCTGGATGTTCAGAACTACAACTACCTTCAGCTCCAGCCTAAATGGCTGCACTGGCTGGGGGTGATGGGTGTTGTAGTCCAAAGCATCCAGAGGGCACTGGCTGGTGGAGGCTGGCATAAGAAAGTATAGCACAATTTAACTTGAATTACTTACAGTCTGGAATCTCATTCACTTCAGCTTTCTTTCCATGCATTTGCCCCTTTTCATCAGCACACCAGCAATTGCGAAGGTCAAAGTGGCCTAGCGGTGTACTGAAATCGCTATAAGATCCTGGGTAATGGGTGAGGTGTCCATGAAGAAGCTGCCAGAATGTGAACGGCTCCAGCAACATGTTCTGCGATGAAGCAACTGTGGTCTTCCCCGCCAGCACCTCTTGAGGAACTGCTTCCAAGGAATGAAATTTGGAGAACTCTGGGAAGATATTCTGGTGGCCAGCTTCATAGAGGATTTTGACAAAGTCTTCAAAGCTCCTCTGAGATCTCTCTTTATAGTCAAGTAGGATGTCCATCAAATCAACGAAAGGAAGAGCTCTGCCATTATTATTCTGGGCGATCCACCTTTGATACCATTCGAAAGCTTGTTCAGGGGGGCCATTGCATTGGACCTGCTTCCACTCACCAGATACACTGCATTGTGGGATGTAGACACTGGACAGCGTAGGCAGGGAGGAAGGTTCCTGCAGTAGCTGCTGCACAGTTCTTAGAAAAGTCTGACCCCCTGCTAGCTGGCAATCACTTGGACCTAAGGAAGACGACAGTCACATGGTTTGCTAAGCACGCATTACGGGAAAGACTTTTCAGACTGGGGTGCAACATTCAGTTGAGTAATCGGTGAGTGCCATCCATGAAAAATCTTTTGAATTAAAATATAGACCTGCTTAATTGGACAGCAGACCTCAGACCAACTGTGCTTTCAGTGCAGTGGGGCCAGGCTTGTGGAACTCCCTCCCAGCTGAGACAACAAGCTCTCTAGGGTACTGAGCGCTGTGGGGAGACCTCTACTCCCCTCACAGAGCTACAGTTTTCAGAGTTCCCTGGGAAGAGAGATTGATTGTTACACAACTCTGGGAATAGCACATCCCATGAGGGGAATAGGGGGTCTCCTAACGACTCTCTGCACCCTTAACAAACTGCAGTTCCCAGGATCCTTTGGGGAAAACCATGACTGTTTAAAGTGGCATGATACTGCTTTAAATGTATAATGCTGAAGGGGGCCCTACTTGAATATTTGTGAATATTTGTACAAAACCCCATAAGCCTCCAGTGTTCTCTGTTCCAATCCTGAGTAGCACTGCCCCTGAAACAAGGAAGTGGGAAGCTTATAACATGTATTTTAGAGAAAGAATGGCTTCCACAAATTCCTTTGGCAGCTATCATCAGGATGCTCCACCTCTGTCTTTCTGGGCCCAGGTTGTGTGTTCAGCATTACACCAAAAATAAACAACACTGAAAAATGGACTGCCTTTTATCTTGCCTTATATCTCTAAGCAGCACTTCTAAGACCAGAATAAATAGAAGGGGAGATAATGGACATCCCTGTCTTGTACCCTTTTGTATTTCACATGAATCCGTTAAATCTCCATTAACAATTATCTGAGCCTTCCGAGATGTATAAATCGATCTAATCCATTTTATAAAATTGTCTCCAAAATCCATTTGCTCCAAAACCTGAAACATAAATTTCCAATTCAAATTATCAAATGCTTTCTCAGCATCTAAGAAAATCAAAGCTGCTTGTTTATCATTTCGTTGTTCTAAATATTCCAACACATTCAAGACATTCCTGACGTTGTCACGTAATTGTCTTTTCGGGATTAAAGATAAAAAAAGAAGAATATAAACTGAGAGCATTTGCTGATGATTTGATAATTGTATTAGAAAACCCTTTGGAAGGAATTAATGTGTTGATGGACAAATTAAAAGAATTTGGACCGTTAGCAGGATTTAAGATCAACAATAAAAAAACAAAGATGTTGGTGAAAAATTTAACTTTAAGGGAACAGAAAGAGTTAATGGACAAGACAGATTTTACAATAGAGAAAAAGTTGAAATATTTAGGTATCATTGTGACAAATAAAAATTCAAAGTTGTTTCATAATAATTATGAAAAATTATGGACAGAGATTAAGAAAGATCTGCTAAGATGGGATAAACTACAATTGTCATTAATGGGTAGAATATCTGTGATAAAAATGAATGTATTACCGAGAATGATGTTTTTGTTTCAAACAATACCTGTAATATCCTCTGATTTACCTTTTAAACAATGGCAAAAAGATATCTCTAAATTTGTATGGCAAGGAAAAGAACCAAGAGTTAAATTTAAATTACTACAAGACGCCAAAGAAAGAGGAGGACTGGGATTACCAAATCTGAGACTTTATTTTGCTGCCTGCTGTTTAGTCTGGATAAAGGAATGGATTTTATTGAGGAATAAAAGACTATTGGATTTGGAGGGCCATAACCTGAAGTGGGGATGGCATGGATATCTATGGTATGACAAAGTAAAAGTAAATGTAGACTTTAATAATCATTTTATAAGACGTCCTCTGTTGAAAATATGGAATAGATATAAACCAAGGTTCTATTCGAAAATACCATTATGTGTCTCAAGTCAAGAAGCGTTTTACAGAAGAGAAATGGCTGGAAAAGAGAAATGGTTAACTTATCAAGAACTATTAGAAAATGTACATGGAGAATATATCATGAAAGAGAGAGAACAACTGATAAAGGAAGGATATAGTTCTCAATGGTTTGCCTATTTACAATTGTTAGAAAGATATAAAATGGACAAGAAAATGTATGGGTTTGAAATAAGTAAATCTGATTTTGAAATAGGTTTGTGTACAAATGATGAAAATACAATTGCGAAAATGTATAAACTCTTGCTGAAAATGGATATGGAAGAAGAACAAGTAAAAGAGTGTTTGGTAAAGTGGGGAAAAAAATTTGGTTATAACATACAAATGGATCAATGGGAAAACGTGGAAAAAAGGCTTGAGATTTACATTATGCTATAATCTTAAAGAAAATTTCTATAAAATGATGTATCGTTGGTACATGACTCCAGAAAAGTTGTCAAAAATGTATAGTAATGTTTCTAATGTTTGTTGGAAATGTAAACAACAAGAAGGATCATTTTATCATATGTGGTGGCTGTGTAAAAAGGCAAAATCATTTTGGGCACAGATAGGTAGGATGATGCAAAAAATTCTAAATATTCAGTCAAAACCAGAATTTTTTTTATTGGGTTTTATGGATAAACAAATAGAAAAGAAATATGGAAGAATAATATTATATATGATTACGGCAGCAAGATTATTATATGCACAAAAGTGGAAAATGGAATCAACACCAACAACAGAAGAATGGCTATTGAAATTAATGGACTTAGTAGAGATGGATAAATTGACATGTTTACTTAGAGAAAAATCGACAGACACATTTCTTAAGGAATGGAAGCCTCTCTTAGACTTTTTGTTGAAAGATCAAAATAAAATGATGATGTTGGGATTTGACGATTAGCTAAGATAGCCTATGGAGAAAAGTGATCCTGTATGTATATATTAAGGGACAGGTTTGATATATATTATATACTTATAGCTGATCTGCGACAAATCGGAAGTCAACTATTTTATTTTTTTTCTTTTGTTGTATTGTTATGTTTTTGTTGTTTGACTTTGTTTTGTTTGTCTTTTGAAAAATTTGAATAAAAATTATTAAAAAAAAATGGACTGCCTTTAAGTCGATCCCGACTTATGGTGACCCTATGAATAGGGTTTTCATGGTAAGCGGTATTCAGAGGAGGTTTACCATTGCCTCCCTCTGAGGCTAGTCCTCCCCACCTGGTTAGGGCCTATTCAGCTTGCCACAGCTGCACAAGCCAGCCCCTTCCTTGTCCGCAACTTCCAGCTGAGGGGCAACTGGACTCCTTAGGACTATTCAGCTTGCCCACGGCTGCACAGGTGGCAGGGCACGTAACCCTTAAGCCACTCACTGTGGGGGTAATATTTAGCTTGCCGTTGACTCCCAGGAGACACGAGGGGGATTTGAACTCACAGACTCTGGACTTCCAGCCAAGCTCTCCTCCCCACTGTGATATACCAGCTGAAACAACATTAGAGGCAAAGAAAAGCAGAACATGTAACATACGCAGAAATACAACATATGAAACTTACACTGCATGGGCTGTCCAGTGTTGGCTCCTATTCCTGGAATAGCCCTGCCTTCAGAATTGACGCAGAAACAATTTCTTCCATGGCACTGAACTGGGAGGAATTTCCCCTCCTGGGTACATGAAGGGACAAACAACTCTGAACCTGCTGGCTGGCTTCTTTTCAAGCGTTGCAGACTTTCCCTTTGCCTTTCACACATGGTGGGGCACCGTGGGTGCGCACCACTTACTCTGGATCCTGGGATTTCATTACCACTCGAGTCCACGCACCAGCAGAACCCTGAATAGCATTGCACCTCCTTGTAGTTCCCTTCTTCCGTGCAAACTGGGACAAACAAATCATTGCCCCGCTCTGTGCAGTCTTTCGATTTCAACACTGTCCTCGCTACATCACCTAGATCTTCAGCGATACTTTCAGGGACAGAAATCACGTGCTGCAAAAAAGTGAAAAACTCTGGGGCTTGAAGGAGGGAAGCAAGAAATGAGACTGCATTTTGATTGTCCTGAAAGTTGATAGTGCGGCCAAAACTGTCTACAAGAGGCTGGCTCAGGTTGAACTTCTCCTGTGGGACTTCCAGTGATAGTTGCTGAGCTAGTTCAGTGAATCCACCTCTCATCCCTATCTGCTGGAAATATCGGTCCAAATTAAATTTGCCATTGGGGCCAAGTGCTCCTGAGAAATTAAAGTGGACCAAGTTCTTCAAGAACTTCCCGCCGAAAAGGTTTTCTTGGAACCGCTTGGGGTTGCTGGTGAACTGCAGGGCAACACGAGCAAGATCTCTTGATGGAAACATCCCTCCAATAGCTTCACTAAGGACAGATTCCAACGTGAGTAGCTGGAAATCACTTGATTTTTTGATGATGGAAGACACCAAGCCAGAATCTACAAACAACTCCCTAAATGATGGAGGACAAGATCTTGAGGACCCGGTTATTTGCTGTGGCTCTTGGGCGGCAGAGAATAAACTGTGCTGGCTGAAGTGCCCAACTGGACCGTAAAAAAGTCTGGAGAGAGCTTGTTGTCTCTCAGAGACACAGCTGAGTTCCTCACCTAGACAAAGGAAAATAGGTCATGGACGTTTTCAAGAAAATTTAAGAACATAAGAAGAGCCTGCTGAATCAGACCAGTGGTCCATCTAGTTCAGTATCCCGTCCTCACAGTGGCCAACCAGATGCCTATGGGAAGCCCACAAGCAGGACCCAAGCGAAACAGCACTCTCCCTTCCTAAGGATTCCAGCTATTAGTATTTAAAAGCATACTGCTTCCAACAGTGGAGGCAGAACATAGCCATCATGGTTATTATTTATTTATTTATTTATACATACATACATACATACATACCCCACCTTTCAGCGAAAGGCCCCCAAGGCAGCTTACAAAAACACAAATATAAAAATGCAATATAAAATACATCAATAAAACAATACAATTTACAAAATACAATTTACAGAAGTTAAATTACTGCTCTTACGCTAACAATATAAAAATGCATATTTAATTGTGATTTGTATCTAAATATGGGTTAGCAGCCATTGTTTTGAGATACCCTCTCTTTGGAAAGAAATGTAGATAACTCAGTAGAACTATTTCAAGTCTCTGGTTTTACATACCACAGGATGAACACTGCCTCTTCCTTCTCGTTCCTAGGAGTTCCTGCCCCTTGGCATCCACACACCAGCACTGCCCATCTGGCTGCTGTTGGGTTGGCTTATAGGCTCCGCTATCGTCACATAATGGCCGATAATTCTGTTCGAAACGAATGGCAGTGAATCGTTCAGTTTCACACTTGGAAGGACCTGGGATGGAAATGTAAGGAAAACACAGAACTAATGGAAACGATTTGCATTGATGTCTATATTTGTCCGACAGTTCCTAAAAAACCCAGTTACTTGAAGGAGCCTCTCTCTCCTTATCTCCCAGATCAGGCACTGCAGCCATTGGGAAAGGCCCATCCCGTGGTTCCATTGGTCGGCATGTGCTATTATACAGTGAGGTGGGATAGGACCTTCTCTGGGGTGGCCCCTTGCTATAGAGCTCCCTCTGAAGATAAGGTTGTTCCCTCCTCCTTGCTGCTGGTTTTTAAATGACAGCTTAAACTACTTTTTTTTCCCCACGAAGGCATTTGTAGGAGGTCTGTGAGTGAGCATGATTATTTTGATGCTGTGGCTGAACCATTTTCATTATGCTTAATTATATCACCGCCCTGGGATTCTATGGAGTAAAGGGTGGTCTATAATTGCAATTAATGTAAATAATGAATAAACAAACACAGTAATGTTGCATGATGTGCAATAAGTGGCTTCAATCAGCAACAGTCTTAAGCACTATCCTTAAGAGAGAAGAGAGAAGGCCATCTTCCTAGGCTTTTTGTAACTTGCAACCCTGCTGCAGTACATCACAGTTATGTTAGACAGAGAGTAGGACTGCAGTACATCACAGTTATGTTAGACAGAGAGTAGGACTACGCCAGCATAGCTCTCATATAGGGGTGGGCAAGAAATTCAATTTAGTCTGCATTTCAAGCCGAACCTATCGAATCCACACTTACCAAAACATGAGAACGGAAATAAAGCTGTCCTTTGAAATTCACACTTATTTGAATTTTGCAATGCAGTTCGCCAACCAATGTTTAAAAAAATGCATATAGCAGGGAAAATTGTTCTTAAAAATGAATCCATTAGTGAAAATCACATACAAACATGCATTATATTAGGAGAAATTGCTTGCAAAAATTAATCAAAATTGCCTACTAAAATGAGTAATTCAGACTAAACTGCTAGAGAACTTTCATGAGGATTTTTTAAAAAATCATAGTTTGCTGCAGAAATGCGGAAAACTGAATTTAAGATTGGAAAAATGAGAAACGGAGACAACCAAAACTGGCAGATCTTTCCATCCCCACTCTCATGCCATCATAGCTTCCAGGTGGACGAGGCAGCTCAAGCTCCACCCCAGTACAAATGTTCTCTTTACCCATTTATTTGCCAGGTAATTATTTTCATGGCCCCCGTACTTGACATCTGGAAAGATCAGGTACTGCCAATGTCATATGCTATGTCTAAAGATGAGATCCTGTTAGCTACTTTTGTCTCCTAATCCATGCTGGGCTGGAGGCTGCAGTACCACCCTCCAGCCATCTGCAATTGTGCCAGTGGAAGCACAGCGCTGATCAAGTCCAGTGCAAGCTCCATAAAATATGTGTGTATTTGCATGTGCATGTGAGAATTCTCCCACACTGCCTCTCTTCTTCAGTGCTCCTGGCAATGTGAGAATGGCGGTCACACGAGGTGGTGGCCCATTTGGTGACATTGGGGTCCCAGCAAATGCCTGATTTGACCGCCATTGGATAGACCCTAATCAAGCCTGGTTGTCAGGAGCTGCTAGATCTGTGTGCAGCTCCCCTGTATGGTGAATCTTTGAACTTGGAAATATCTTTTAACCTTTGAAAGATTTTTTTCAAGATGTTTTTGTTTTCAATATGTTTTATAGACTTTTTGTGCTTTTGCTGCTTATTTGCCACCCTGGGCTCCTTCTAGAAGGAAGGGTGGGATAAAAAATTAATTAATTAATAAATAAACTACAGATGACAGCTTCTCAGTGAAGCACCTGCCAGCCCTGGACTACCTCTGCCCACCCATGCTGATCATTGGATCCTCCCGAACAGGAAAGAGTATGAGAAGGCTCCCTACTCCATTTGAGCCTTATGCGGGCAGGAAGTTCTTTCTGAGCTCTAGCGTGTTCCTGATTTCATTTCGGTCCTGAGTTCTGGTTAACTCCTAAACCTGTCTCTTGGGTTGCCCTCCAGTTCTGGCTTGCTCTTGGGTTCCAACTCTTGGCTTGTTCCTCCAGGCTTCCTCTCTACCTTGATCATTAGTCATGACCAGTGACCTGCCTCATGACTCTTTGTTTCTGGCCTCCTTCAGACTGCTGACCTTTGTGCTTGCAAGCTGCCATGATTTGGGGAAAGGCAGCCTCTCAGCGATAGAGCATCTGCTCTGCATGTAGAATGTCCCAGGTTCATCTCCAGACAGGGCTAGGTAAGTTTCCTTCTCTGAAACCCTCAAGAGGCGCTGCCAGTCAGTGTAGACAATACTGAGTTAAATGGAGCAATGGTCTAACTTGGTATAAGGCAGCTTCCTATGTTCGTATGGGGGGGGAAGTCATGTGTCCTACTTTACAGAAGAAGGTCTTCTATTTGAATGGCTATCAAGAGAACAGTCCTCCAACTGAGAGGTGGTTGTGTCCAAGTCTAAGAACCACAAGGCAAGAGAGCTTAAAGTTGCCCATCCATAGCCCTCAAACAGCAGACTGAGGAGACGCATCTGAGTTCAGCCCCCCCCCCACTCACACACTGTGGTGAGATGTATTGCATTTCTATTTAAATTATAACAGTTATTTCTAAATTTGCACCTGTATATTTAAATTAGTATATGCAAATATTATTCAAATCTCTGTCCTCTTTTGTACTTGTTTATTGGTAATGTGTTTCCTTTTCCCTGACAATGCTTAAGTGCCCACCCTCTGCCAATGGCCGTGTTTCAAGACATCCTCTCCCAACAGATAGCCAACATGGTGCCCTCCAGAATTTGTTGGCTTCAACTCCCATCAGCATGGCAACCAAAGGTCAAGGAAGATGTTGTAGTCCAGCAATGACTGGAGGGCACCACATTGGCTCCCCCTGTTTATAAATTAAGTGCATGCAGGTGACCCTGTTTTCTAAGCCTCACGGCCTGATATGCTACATACATCTGAATCTGCCAGTTGTAGCCAGCTGTACTCCCAGAAAACGTCGCTGCAGGATCCTATACATGCTGGTTTCTGAAAAGGTGGCAACAGGCTCCAGCGATGCAAACACCGTGTCGTAAACATTCTCAAGCAACATTTCCAGACCTGGGAGAGGAAATGGTATTTTAGTACAGGGTCCTGTGCTGAGATATCCCCCCCCCCCAAAATTGATGGTAATATATCTAAAACAAAATCTATATAGCTGTATCCAATGCTGCAGCTCCATTTGTGCAACAGAACTTCTACTTCCTCCTCTGTCACCTCCAGCTTCCCAACACACCCTCAACATTAGCTATGGATCTGGGGAACCCTCTGGAGAAGATTTTGGGGGCACACAGGGACGGGAGAAGAGAGGAAACAGAAGTCACACTTGCACAGTGTTGGATCATACAGTCCATAGTTTCTGGTGTATATAAGGAAGGCAACAAAACTGCATACATTGCAGAACCTGCTAAAAGCCTCCTTTGTTTACTCAACCATTTTAAAACTTGGGCTTAACTATATTCATTGGATGATATTCAGTGCTAGTCCTACTTAGAACAGATCCACTGAAGTTAATAAACATGATTAACTTAGGATCATGAATTTCAGTGGGTCTATTCTGAGTAGGGATGGGGGAGAAATTCAATCCAGTTTGCATTTCAAGCTGAATCTATCAAATTCACACTTTCCAAAAAAATATGAGAACCAAAACACAGCCATTCTTCGAAATTTGCACTTACTCAAATTTAGCAATGCAGTTCGCCAATGTTTACAAAAAATGCATATGTTAGAGGAAAGTGTGCATAAAAATGAATATATGGGTGAAAACAACATGCAAAATGCATTATGGGATGAGACATTGCATGCAAAAATGTATACATTAGTCAACTGCCTACAAAAATGTGTTCATTAGGAGAAATTTGCACTAAAATGCTGGTGAATTTTTATGAGGATTTTAAAAAAACCATAAATTGCTGCAGAAATGTGGAGAACTAAAAAAATGAGAAACTGAGAAAACTGAACAGATCTTTCCATCTCTAACCCTGAGTAGGGCTTAGATGAATTTGACCCTTGGTTCTTAGTTGTATACATCTGTATACATGACTGTTATTGGGGATTAGATATTTTTACCTGTTTTATTGTACACACCTTAGATACATCAGCTTGAAGTATTATATAAATAAATACATAAATATAAACATGTAATGTTAAAAACAGGATTAATATAAAATATAAATTCTGAGGCATTCACATTTTGATCTTTTTGATCAATTTGATGGGGAGAGGGGGTGAATTTGAACTGTCGCTGCCAAGTTTTTGGCTGTAAGATCTGAGTTTTGCCAGAACAAAAAGTGAGTACAAAAATGTAAAATTTCTACCCAGCCTACTTTGTGAAAAAAGGGGATTCATCCAATTTCAAATGATTGTGTGACCCCCCCCAAGCTTTAATTCTAATCAGCATATTTGAAAAGGGATAATTACACATATTTTAAAAATATAAGCACAAACTTCCTAAATTTTCTTAACTGTTTTGTACCTCTAAAGATATATGCAAAGCCACCCTTGGGATAAATAACACACGATTTAGCAAGCACCTACCAGAATCCTCCAATTCCCGCCCTAGACTGTCAACACAGTAACAGTAGCCAGAGACCTCTGGGAACATACTGCTGAAGGATCTGAATGTTAGGAAAGCTTCTGGAAATCTAAAAGGAAAACCAGCCCATTAGAAAATGCCACACATGTCATCACAACCCCTTCTCAATGCTTCTACAGTAGCTAACTATAGATTTTGAGGGGTGCGGATGGCATTAAGATACTAGATTTGGATTGGTTAGGCATGTTAAAGCAAGGGTGAAGAACATGTAGACCTCCAGACAGTGCCAGTTGGTGGCTCCACATTAGTAGGGTAATGGAATCTACTCTGGGTTTTAGTCGGATTTTTCAAGGAACTGTCCAAAGTGCCCCACCATTGAAATGGAGGCACCAGTTGCCTGTCTCCAGATTAGAGTAATTCTATTCACTTCACATTTGAAGCTGAATTTATCAAATCTGCATTTTCCAAAACAACATGAGAACGGAAACACAGTCGTCCTTCGAAATTCACAGTTATCTGGTTTTTAAATTTTATTATTAATTTATTAAATTTATATCCCACCCTTCCTCCCAGAAGGAGCCTAGGGCAGCAAACAAAAACACCGAAAGCACTTTAAAATATCTTAAAAACAAAAGACTTTAAAACATATTAAAACAAAACATCTTTAAAACATATTTTGAAAAACATTTTTAAAAATCTTAAAAAGCAATTCCAGCACAGACACAGACTGGGATAAGATGTCTGCTTAAAAGGTTTTCTGAAAGAGGAAAGTCTTCAATAGGCGCCGAAAAGATAACAGAGATGGTGCCTGTCTAATATTCAAGGGGAGGGAATTCCACAGGGTAGGTGCCACTACACTAAAGGTCCACTTCCTATGTTATGCAGAACGGACCTCCTGATAAGATGTTACCTGCAAGAGGCTCTCACCTGCAGAGTGCAGTGATCAATTGGGCATATAAGGGGTAATATTATCTTTCAGGTATCCTGTTTCCAAGCTGTGTTGGGCTTTGTACACCAAAACTAGAACCTTGAACTTGGCCCAGTAGCTAATGAGTAGCCAGTGCAATTCTTTCAGCAGCTGGGTAACATGTTGGTGATACCCCACCCACTGAGCAGTTGCACCACATTTTGCACCAGCTGAAGCTTCTGGACCAACTTCAAGGGCAGCATCACATTGAGAGCATTACAGTAATCCAGCCTGAAGGTTACCAGTGTGTGGACAACAGTGGTCAGGCTATCCTGATCCAGAAACGGACGCAGCTTCTTATCAGCCAGAACTGGTAAAAGGCACCCCTAGCCATTGAGGTCACCTGGGCCTCTAGCAATGCAGCACCCCAGACTACAGATCAGCTCTTTCAGAGGGAGTGCGACCCCATCCAAAGCAGGCAATTGACCAATTATCCAAACTCGGGAATCACAACCCACAGCTTCTCCATCTTACCAGGATTCATACTCAGTTTATTTGTCCTCATCTAGCCCACCACCAGGTCCAGGCACTGGTCCAGGGCTTACATGGCCTGCCCTGATTCAGATGTTACAGAGAAATAGAACTGGGTATCATCAGTGTACTGCTGACACCTTCTGACACCTTGCTCTCAAGGGCTTCATATAGATGTTGAACAGCATTGGGGACAAGATGGTACCCTGCGACACCCCACAGTACAACTGCCAGGGGGCTGAAACACAATTACCCACTGCTATTCTCTGAAAATGACCCTGGAGGTAGGAACAGAACCACTGTAAAACAGTGCCTCCAATACCCATCTCACCAAGTCGGCCCAGAAGGATACTATGGTCAATGGTATCAAAAGCCACCGAGAGATCAAGTAAGAGTAACAGGGTTGCATTCCCCTGTCCTTCTCCCGATAAAGGTCATCCATCAGGAGGACCGAGGCCGATTCACTCCCATAAACAGGTCTGAACCCAGACTGGAATTGGTCAAGATAATCTGTTTCATCCAAGAGTACTTGCAATTGCTGTGCCACAACCCTCTCAATCACCTTCCCTATAAAGAGGATATTTGTGACCGGGCGGTAGTTGTCACAAACCAATGGGTCCAGGGTGGCCTTTTTCAGGAGCAATCAGATCACCACCTCTTTCAAGGTTGCTGGGACCACTCCATCCTGCAAAGATGAATTGGCCACATCCTGGATCCACTTGGTCATACCCCTCGGCAAGCTTTAATAAGCCAAGAAGGGAAAGGGTCAAGAAGACACATTGCTGGCTGCATCATTTCAAACACCTTGTCTACATTATCAGGTAACATCAACTGAAACTGATCCCAAGACGTTGCAGCAGACATTTCACTGGACACCTCACTGAGGACTATAGTAAATGCAGATGGGATGTCAACATTGCTATGGAGGTGACAAAATTTACCCTCCAAGTGCCTTGATGAAAGTCGCAAAAACACCTATGTCAGGGTAATGAGTGCATAAAATGACTAGATTGGTGAAAATAACATATAAAAATGCATTACATTAGCAGAAATAGCTTGCAAAAATATGTACATTAGTCAAAACTGCGTACAAAAAATGTGTTTAGTAGGAGAAATTCTCACTAAAATGCTAAAATTTTCATGAGTTTTTTTAAGAAAGAAATTTTCAATTTGCAGATTGCCGCAGAAATGTGGAGAGCCAAATTTAAGATTGGAAAACGTGAGAGATAGAGAGAACTAAAACAGACAGATCCTTCCAACCCAACTCCAGATCTTGCTGGACTACAGTGCCCATCATCCCTGAGCATTGGTCATGCTGGACGGGGCTGATGGGAGTTGGAGTCCAGCAACATCTGTAAGGCCACAGGGTCCCCACCCCTGCCACCAAAAAGTCAGTGGTTGTGTGACTTGGCTCTAAGCAGCAGTTGCCACTGCACAATGTTGATAAGCAGATGCGGTTAGTGATTTGGGGACAGATCCCATGGAGTGGGTTCGTTAGTTGACTTCCTGAGTTGAACCACAGATTGATACTTGCAGTTTGCTTCTGAGTGTGCCTGAGAATCTATGTTATTGTTCAGTCTACTGTCATTGAGGATCACATGTGTAAGGCAAGGGCAGAGGGAAGCATGCTGGTTGCTGGGCAGAGTTCATTTGTTCCTTAAATGTATCCACTGCAAGCTTCATGTAACACACATGGTTTATCTCCCCCTGCACTCATTTTAGTCTCTCAACAATCCTGTGAGGTGGGTTAGGCTGAGAACAAATGACTGGCTCAGGGTCAGCCAGTGGGATTCATGGCTGAGTGGGGATTTGAACCTGGGTCTCCCCAGTCTTAGTTGGACACTCTGACCAATACACCACACTACATTAATTGCAAAATACTCTTGGTGGTGCCTAATATCATGATTAACACAACAGTCTAATCAAATACATTGGTAGGTCCATTCTACCAAAGACCATAAGAAGGTGGGGCTGCTTACCACTGGGAATTGCAACCACCCATTCATTACCAGCTTTCAGCAAATCTCCGCAAGGCGGCGAACAGCCTAAACAAGTTCTTTCATTTGCTCCACCACATCTGCTTTCAGTCACAATTAAGGCAGACAACAGCCTTAGAGGAAAGCCTCCTTAAGCTGTTTTTTGAAAACACTGAAACAAGCACCACTCCATGGAAATGGGAAAGGTGATTGAATCAGATGGGGAACATAATCATATCTACTAAGAGACAGTCAATGGCAAGCTCCAAGCAGAAGGTTTCCTTTCCTCCCGTGGCAACTGAGCTGCACAGATCCAATTTACACATGTGAATGGGACTTTGCATCCATTGTTTCACAGGTGCAAACAGGGGCACTCTTGCAACACCCCTATGTACCATACAGAAGGTCCCAGGCTCAATCCCTAGCGTCTCTAGGTAGGAGTGGAAGACCCACTGCCAGTCAGCATAGATGATACTGAGCTAGATGCACCAATGCAGTCTGACTCAGTATAACGCACTTCCTTTGTTCCTATGTACCAGGCTCCCCACACCCAGTTATGCATCACTGAAAGCTCTGCACTCTCTGCCGTATGCTGCTGTCATTTCCTCTGCAATAGCCTTTCCTCTGCAGATTTCAAAAACGTGATGGCGTTTGTCCTCTGGCTTAAACGTATATTAGAAAAAAAGCACACATTTTCTGATAATGCTTTCACCATTCAAAATATACCTCAGTAGATCAGTGACTGTAACGGTAGGCTGTGCACTACAGGGGGTCTTACCGTTCATGTGCATGCATTTATATGCATGTACACTGAGGAAGGTAAGAACTGCCCAGCTAGATTAGACCAAAGTGCTAGGAAAGTCACTTAAACAATGCAGATGGAGTCCAGAGAGAAAAGTCCTGATAACACTTTACTGACATACTGAACAAATATAGAGTATCGATTGAGGAGAAAGGAACGGAGAGGTTTAGTTTTCCTTAGTACAGAGCAGGAAGACATTCAGCTAAACATACAGAGGAGCTAAACATACAGCTAAACATACAGAGGAAAACTCCTTCAGAACTATGCAGCCAATCTGATCAGGTGTTACCTCAGTGAAGATAATGCCACTCTGCCTGGTTGCTAAGCAACACTCTACCAGTCTCTCTCTTGGCTAGTTGACTTTAACACTAACAGAATTAACTCTTGTGCTGCAAACTGAATGATCCTTGCAGTTGCACTTCCAACTCTAAGATATATCAGATCTAGCATCTTGTTTACTAAAGTGGTCAGCCAGGTGCCTCTGGGAAGCCCACAAGTGAGCATGTGAAGATATTGGGAGCATACCAGCTCTGAACATCAAGGCTCCATATAGCCTCTGTGACTAACAGCCACCTATTCTCCATGGATTTGTCTAATCTCATCATATAAGCAAGATGCCCCCACTGTATTTTTGGGCAAATAAATATCCGCTACCAGTCTAGGCTAAGATTTGACATCTCAACACCCTGGAGAGGCGCATTCAAAGATCCTCATATACCATCAAGCTAAATGCATTATTTGAGCAATACAAGATACAGTCTCCCATAATACTGATCCTAACCCCCCAGCAAAGAGTTGCTTAAAGAAGGTGGGGGGGGGGGAACAATAGCTTGCTTTGTTTTTTCCAATTTCAATTAGAATCTATTGAATAGAGAAGTAAGTTTCATTCAGCCACATATGATAGCAGCCACTTTAAAGACTCTCATGCCCCCTAGTGGCTTGAATAATTTTCTACATATTTTCTGTGCGTAGGAATGGTATTGCATGGGTTCATTTAGGGCAGGGATGGTGAACTTTTGGCCCTCCAGATGTTCTTGAGTTCCACCTCCCATCAGCCCCAACCAGCATAGCCAATGGTCAGGGATGATGGGAGTTGTAGTCCAACAACATCTGGAAGCCCAGTTCTCTACCCTTGATTTTGGGACAGTCAATAAGGGCTAACTATATCTCTTTAAATAAATGTTAGTAAATATCAGTTGTGGGGCTGGGATGGTCCAGACTGGGATCATGGCACTGGAGAGGGTTATTAACCTTTCCCACCCACAACAGAGTTGCATCTTGGATGGCTTTAAAAGAGGATTAGACAAATCCATGGAGGATAAGGCTATCAAGGGCTACTAGCCATGATGGCTGTGCTCTGCCACCATAGTCAGAGGCAGTATGCCTCTGAAAACCAGTTGCCGGAAGCTGTAGGAGGGGAGAGTGCTTGCACTCAAGTCCTGCTTGCAGACTTCCCATCAGTATCTGGGTGGCCACTGTGGGATCAGGATGCTGGACTAGATGGGCCATTGGCCTGATTCAGCAGGGCTCTTCTTATGCTCTAACTCAGTTTGCCCTGTTAGAAGAAAATTTCATGTCCAGACTGTTTATAAGACTATACTACATGCAGCCTGAAGCTTTTGTGGATACAGGTAGATAAACAAACAGACAGACAGACAGACAATCTCCATTGCACTTTGTATCACTCTCTGTCATCTCAGCCTTGTAAGAGAGTGAAACGGTCACTGTAAAGCCTCCTAATATGATTCATGGGACAGCATATGAAAATCATCATGTTCACAATCATTTGAGTATGTGATGAACAATTCAGAAGATATGCTCACTATAGGAGCGGGGTAATCCAGGAAATAAACATTTTATTGTTTCAACTGTTCAGTGTAGCAAAAATAAAGTCTCCAATAACATTTTGACAATTTTACATTTATAAATTAAAATGTATTCACTAATAGGCAAAAAAACCCAACCCTGCGGTTTAAGAAAGTACCTACAGCCAACATATATTTCTATCAAAGTTTAAAAAGCAGGGCAATTGGGCAGCTATAGTGAATGCACCAGGGGAGCAGGAGACCTGACCTCCTCTCTGAGATATTGGACTGCCCTACAAATTTGTGAAAGTGCAAATACCATTTGGGTTGGTCTTTCACAGTCCAATCCACTTGCTGTGTAGCTTGGAAGAATTTGGTAACACTTCTTCCAAAGAATCCCAAGAAATGTACTTTGTGAAGGAGACTGAGAGTTGCTAGGAGATGCCTCATTCCCCTGACTGAGCTACAATCCCCAGAAATCTTTGGGAAGACAGGCTGACTTTTAAGCACTCTGGCCACTGGAGCTCTGTCAGGAGAATAGAAGTCTCCTCTCAGCACCCTTCACAAACTACATTTCCCAGGATTCTTTGGGGGAAGCCATGATTGTTTAAAGTGGAATAAATGTCTAGCATTGGTGTGGCCCCCTGATTAGCCAAGCCAAACAGCTGTGAGTCTGGCTTTTAGAACACTGAACTGGTTCTTACTGAGAATGCCTGTGCTATCATAAACTCCAATGTTAAATTTCTTCAATTAATTAAAAATCAGACAGGCATTTTTTAAACTGCAGAAGATGAAGGTTAGAGTATGGGGGAAGGTTAGTAATAGGATTACAGGTACTCTGTGAACATGGCTGCTTTTTAATTAATTTCAACAAATTATGAGACCACTGACAGAAAAAAGTCCAACAGGGGTCTGGATTTTTTTCTCTTGTGAACTCTCAATTCTCTCTGAGTGTTTTGTGTATTGCCATGAAAACTTAAGCAAGGTTATTAAGCAAGCATTCCTGAGTTCAGGACTATAAATTTTGTAAGGTTTTGTTTTGAAATGAGCTTATGGGAAGCATCAGAATGGCATGGGGGATATTTTCAACTTAACATTGCAGGATGCAAAAAATCCATGCTGGCTATAGTATACAGCCACTCTTATAGCTGTTGAATGATATGAACACATGAAGCTACCATCTGTCCATGTAGCCCAGTGTTAGGCTAGATCTTAGGGAGTGATCTTTCCTGGCTCTACCACCAACATCTGAAACCCTTTTGACTGGAAATGCCATGGATGGCACCTGGGATCTTTGACACCTAAAGCCTGTACTCTACCAGTATGAGCTGTAGCATCCCTCATATAAACAACATGTTTTTCAGCAGGGTCGGTCCTATCATTTAACAAAGTGAGACAACCACCTCTGGGGGGAGTAGCAACAGCCCCCCCCGGTGATTCCTCATAAGCCATCTGGCCATTCCTTTGTAGGATTATAGGAATCTGCCCTGCCCTGTGGTAGACCATTGGTACAACTGGAAGTGGCTTTTCAGGATTTCAGACAGGGGTCTCTCCCAGTCCTACATAGAGACCTTGGAGACTGAACCTGGGGTCTTCTGCATGCAAAGCAGATGCTCTATATATGTTATGCTTGTTTAAGAACATAACAAGTGCCTGGCTGGATCACACCAAGATCCACCAGGTCAGCACTCTTTGCAAGCATCTCAGCATTAGGTGGACCACCAGAAATTAGTCAATGGTTTACTGATGCCCTGCAGTCTAGCTAGGTGGTAGAACACCAACCTTGCATGCATAAGAACCCAGGTCTAGTCCTTCACATTTCCAGTTACAAGGAACAGATGCTGTAGCAAGTGGTGAAGAAGATCGCTTCCAGAGTCCCTACAGAGCTGCTGCCAGTCACAATAGACAATCCTGGGTGGACGGGCCCAAGGACCTGACCTGGTAGGAAGGTCACTTCCTCCCTCCTTTCTGGCACCCACTGCTGTAGGGAAAGCATACCATCTCCCTCAAAACATCTGAACTCTTTCTAGTCACAGACCAACCAGGAGGCTAGAATGTGTTCTCATATTTTCTGCAAATGGAATGAGCCACAAGATGTTTTTGATCATAAAAACATGCTCCTCCTACCTGCTAAAGTGGTGAACAAGGTCAAAGACCATCTTGTCCGTTGTGTTGATAAATTTGCACTGGACAGGCAGAAATTCTCCTTCAGCTGAGCATTGGGGTGGACTCTTTTCTCCGACATTGTGCAGAATGCGACGGTCTCGGATCTCACATTTCCTAGGGCCTGGAAAGCAAACACGTGACATTTGCTGCAACGTTATCTTCTCATACATGGGGTTTGTGGGAGGGAAACGTTCTGTCGTGAGCCAAGCAGGGAGGGGGTGGATAGACAAGAGCAAAACAGAGGATGAGGACTTGGACTGGGAATCTGGGAGGGGCAGATAGTGGGAGGGACTCACAGGACGCCTTTGACAGCTGAGCCCCTCCGGTCCTGACCCCCCATGTAAGCACCGCCACTGACAGAGAATGAACCTTGCACATCAGACGTTTCCCAGCTGAGTGCTGCTCAGCTTCCCCCACCAGAACTACCAGTTAGCAGCCCCCCTCTGTCAGAGATGGAAGCTGAGGTCAAACCACCTTCACCCCATGCTCGGAGGCATTTGAGGTGGGAAATTCAACAGATTGAGCTGAGGAGGAGCCTGTGTGTGCACGCGTGATCCGAGACTGCTTAAGCTGACTCAGGAGGGGGACCCCTTTGCTGAGTCAACGTCTTATTACTGTGTTAGCATGCTTAGTGAGTGTTAGCTTAGGGCCAAAGTTCCTAGCGAGCGTAGTTAGGTTAATGAGGTGCACTGCTTCCAATGTATCTATAACTTTAACAAAAAGAGAAAAAAACACAGATGCATCTGCGACCGAGTCCTTTGACGAAGGGCAGGACATGATCTTGCAGTTTTCATCATATTAGTATTAGGGTCATGGATAAGACACTGGACTGGAAACCAGGATGTCCGTTGTTCAAAATCTTGTCTCAGCTATGAATAGGGTAGCCGTGTGTCCTACTTTACCGTGTCCTTCAAATAGACAGCCCTCTAATTGAAGGGTCATCAAGAGGATAGTCCTCTACTTGAAGGAGCCCTCTGTTTGAAGTGCTGAAGAAACCATAATGATAAAAAGATTGAAACCATAAGAAGGAGAGCAACAAGAGCCTTGAAGTTGTCCATCAACAGTTAGCACCTGGACAGCAGACAGATATACATTTTTGTACAAACTTCTCTCTTTCAACAAGCCTTTTAAGTTGAGACCTATCCCAGTCTGTGTCTGTGTTGGAACTGCTTTTTAATATGTTCTTAAACCTTCCTTTTTAAAAATGCTTTTAATCTTAGAAGATGTTTTGAAAGCTTTTTTTAAGTAATGTTTTTGAAGATGTTTTGTTTTAATGTGTTTTAAAGTTTGTTTTTATCATGTTTTAATGTTTTTAGTGCTTTTGTTTGCCGCCCTGGGCTCCTGCTGGGAGGAAGGGCGGGATATAATAATAATAATAATAATAATAATAATAATAATAATGATAATAATGATGATAATGATGATAATGATGATAATGATAATGATAATAATAATGATAATAATAATAATAATAATAATAATGATGATAATGATGATAATGATGATAATGATAATGATAATAATAATGATAATAATAATAATAATAATAATAATAATGATAATGATGATAATGATGATAATGATAATGATAATAATAATGATAATAATAATAATAATGGTAATAATGATGATAATGATGATAATGATGATAATGATAATGATAATAATAATGATAATAATAATAATAATGGTAATAATAATAATGGTAATAATAATAATGATAATAACAACAATAATAATAATAATACAGCAAATTTCCCTAATGTAATGCATTTTAATACATAATTTCCATAAATGTGTGCACCTTTTAATGCACAGTTTAGTATATGCATGCTTTTACACATAACTTGGCTGCAGAACTGCGCTGTAAAATTTGGAGAAGTGTGAATTTATGAAGGATGGCTGCATTTCTGCTTGTGTATTGTTTTGGAAAATGTGTATTAGGTAAGTCCACCTATAAACGTGAATGGAATCGAATTTCTCCCCCATTTCTAGGTACGAATAACTTTAAAAAATCAGTGAACAGGGTTTGTTCGTTTATTTCTCATATTGCTGAGAAAGCTATTCTGAGTTTGATTGGGGAGGGCCGGGAAGGAAGGAAGTTGGTTTAAACTGGTGATGACAGAGCAGGACTTACATCGCTTGGGCTTCCCTCTCTGCCTCGTGCCATAAATCTCCATCCCTTCAGCATCCACACACCAGCACTGATCCAGGCCGAAATCACACTGTATTGGGTCAAATTCACCAGAATCCAGACATTGTGGGATGTAGGAAGCTGCACTGCTGTTGACAGAGCGACCAATCAGGGTCTGCTGCTTTTGTAGCTGACAGAAGGATAAACCTGTGGCAGAGAAGAGACATCATTAAACTTAAACATCGTTAAGCCAGGAGCAGGCATTCTCAGACCCGGGGGCTCAGGTGCAGCCCTTGAGGCCTCTGTCTAGCTCTCAGAATTTTTGCCATGGCACACGCTACATTGCTTCACTACCCAAGTGTATTTGCCCAGATGGAATACATCGTCAAATTCTGGTAATGTCTTGCTTGCCTGGGTGGAGGATAGAGAGGCGTATGTGAGTTAGAAGAAACTAGTCTATGATATTATGTTCTTATGATTAAAATGGAACTTGTGTGCTGGAATTGCCAAATTTCCTTTAAACTCCCATTGAAAATTTGAACTAAGCCCATCCTTCCACTGCTGTTTTCACCACCCCTTCCCAGCCATATGAACAGAAATGTGGATCCTCCTTCAAATGTGCATGCCATGTGATTGTGAAAAGCCAACCCCTCCCCAAATGGTTTGTGTCCTGAACTTCAAAGGGATGAGTTGTATGCAACAAACAGTTATTCAGAGTAGACCCAATGCAATTAATAGCTATGACTAATTTAGGCCCAGTCGCTTCTATATTGGGGTTGTTTTTAGTTGTTGTTATATAAGATGTTTAAAGATTTATTTCTAAAGATATATTTAAGATGTTTGGTTTTAAAGATATTGTTATGAGCATGGGGGGTTGGCATGGATGATTCCTGTGGGCCCCCTTTCCAGCCTCTGATTTGGAATCCTGTGCCTTGGAATGAGGAATTCTCTGCTGGTCAAATGAGTCTTTTGTTAACCAAATAGATTAGCCAGGTAAGATTATTTATTTATTTATTTGTTTGTTTTATTTGTATACCACCTCATAGCCGAAGCCAGATAATGGGCCAATCAGTTGCCTAGCAATGGAGAATGGGCCAGGAAGACCCCTTTTGTCATTGAAACTCTTCTAGAGGAGAGCCTCTCCCCCACTCCTGGCAACTAGCAGAAGAGGCTTGTAGTTTTTAGTTCTGTTGAGAGAATGGCTGGGGCTGTAGGCAAGCTCTCTGCATCATGGCTATAGGATGCCCCTGCACCCAGATGGAAAAGCTGGATATTGGACTGCTGATGCATTGAACCCCCTCCATCCTTGAGCTCAGGTCGGAATGTGTGTAAATAAACAGACCATATTTCATAAAGACACCGCAGTCTCCGCTGATCTTTTTTCCAAAGGAAACCAAACCCTGGAGAAGCGCAGGGACCCCCGAAATCTCACAGCTCGGAGATTGGGGGAGGCGCGCAACAATGTTTTAAATATGTTTTTAGTGTTTTTGTTTTAATAAATAATAATAATAAAATTTTATTTAGCAGACGCCCATCTGTCCGACTAAACGGACACTCTGGGCAACGTACAATATAAAATACAATATAAAATACAATCTGCTCATATACATAATCATCACATTATTAATATCATAACATCTCATCTGAAGACCATCTTACATTAATACAGTGTAAAACCTAACCCACCCCAGAGATCCCATAGGTCTGCCCTTGGTGCCTTCTGGGAGGAAGGATGGGACATAAATATTATTATTTCTTCAATGGGTATACTCTGAGTAAAAGCTGAATACAGCCCCACACAGTGATTTACTTACAGGCTACAGAAGATCTAGTTTGCTTGCTGCCTGCTATTTCAGCTCCTTTGTCATCTATGCACCAACAGGAGGCACCATTTTTATCACATTGGATGTTCCTAGTAGGGAAAACATAGATTTCCAGTGTCACTGGGGAAGGGCCATAGCTCAGTGGTTAGATCACCTGCTTTGCATGCAGAAGGTCCCAGGTTCAATCCCTGATGGCATCTCCAGGTAGGGCTGGAAGAGACTCCTGCCCCAAACCCTGGAGAGCTGCTGACAGTCAGTGTAGACAGTACTGAGCTAGATGGTCTGATGGTCTGACTTGGTATATGGCAGCTCCTGTGTTCCTAAGTATAGCTGTAGATTGGAGGTTCTCAGACTTTGCCACTATAGACCAGAGCATGGAAAAGGGACTTTTTTTGAACTACAACTCCCATCAGCCCAATCCAGTGGCCATGCTGGCTGGGGCTGATGGGAGTTGTAGTTTAAAAAAGTAACTCTTCCAAGCTCTGCTATAGACATGCCAAAAGGTCATTGTCATCATGCACCTTCACAAAATTAGGGCTAGGGAAAGCAAGGCAGCAGGCATGAATTACAAGGCACAGAGTCCTGAAAGTGGTAGAATGGGCTGTACCACCTTACAATAAAGGAGGGAGAGCATTGTGGGCCTCTAGATGTCATTGAACTCCAACTCCCATCAGCCTCAATGGTCAGGGATGATGGGAATCACAGTCCTACAACATCTGAAAGGCCACTGGATTCCGTTCCCTGAGTTTAAACCTTCCCAGTGTCCCAGTAGTATGATGGCTCCTTTGCTTGCTGTAGCTGCTGAGGGCTCCTCTAAGAGCCAAATACAAAGGACCCACCTGCCGCAGTGAAGACAGCTGCACTGGTTTTGGTTTAAGATCCCCCCCTTGAGGAGGAGCACCAAGCAACTGCAAAAAGGAGAGGAGCTCTCTTTTTAATCCTTCCCAGAAATCTATGTTATAGGATCCCTCTGGAGTGGTGCTACGTTGGGGAGATTACCAGTGCAAACTTATGCACATCTACATAGAAGTTAACCCCATTTAGGTAAGCATATATAGGACTGCAACCTAAAACAGCAGGTCCTTCTCAGCAGCTTTGCAGTGCTCCCACTGTTTGACCACCAGCACCCCCCAATTGCCTGATCAGCCCACCAGGACCATTTGAGCCATCAGGTGCAGGGTCACTTTGGGTAGCCCACCCATCCCCTCCAACCTGATCTCTATCTTTCTATCTATCTATATCCTGCTCTAATAGACTTCTATGCAGTTTACAAAATATAGAAACCAATTAGTAAAACATTGCTAAAAATACACCATAATTTAAAAAAGCATAATTCAACGATCCATTAAAACATGAAAATATAAACATCCATAATTAAAATACACAATAAAATAATCCCATCACTTAAAATAGTGCTGTAAATAAAACAAGAGACTCAAGTCAAGAGATCAAGGGAATGCCTGTGTAAACAGGTGCATCTTCAAAAGTCAGCAGAATGCCAGTCTAGATGGAGCCTCAGCAATGAGGGTATTCCACAACAATGGTGCCAACAGTGGAAAAATGCACTTTTGCATCATTTTAATGTTCTTACTGGGGCTTAACATTATTGTCTTCCTACCCAAAACCTCTCATGATGCCATGAGGTCATTACCTGAACTGGCCATCTTCCAAGCACTGAGGGACATAGTCTTCACCTTCTTGAAAGGCCTTTGCCCTTTGAAGCTCACATGGACGAAGAGGCTTGCTTTCCACTTGATACTCTGAATGCAGAAAGAATGCAGTTATTTGGGCAGACCACCATTGCAATGTCCTTCTTACATCTTTTGCTCATCATTCTATGGCAGGAATGGGGAACCTGTGGTCCCCAAGTTGTTGTTACTTTCCAACTCCCATAGACCCACCAGCATGGCCAGTCACTGGAATCCAACAACATCTGGAGGGCCACAGGTCCCCCACTTCTGTCATATTGGCTGGTTGAAGGATGGGCTGATCCAATACAGGACATGGTTTCTATGGCTTTAAGACAAAGGATTGGGACCCTGTGGCCCTCCAGAAGTTGGGCCACCGCTCTCATCATCCCCAACCATTGCCCATGCTGGGTGGAACTGATATGACTTGGAGCCTAACACCATTGGGAGGGTCACAGGTTCCCCAGCCTTGCCTTACTTGTTCCAGTCCTTTCATTTCTTTTCACCTTCCTTTCAGGACAGGTGGACAGGATGAACAGGCCAGTGGCACTAGCAAGCCAAACTTTCCTGGTTATTCTAGGTCCAAAAATATATTTTAGCATGTGTTTTTAAATTGTTTTTTAAAATGTTTTTAAATTTGTATATTTGTTTTTAATGTTTTAATTGTTGTAAACCGCCCAGAGAGCTTTGGCTATGGGGCGGTACACAAATGCAATAAATAAATAAATAAATATTGTCTTCTGCATTCATGGGCTTTTGCAATGACAATATGCATTCTGAAAAAGTAGATGTTTTTGACGGATGCTGCAAAACAAACCATTCTCCTCTTTCAAAGCAAGGAAAAAGGTACCAAAGGAATGTTCCCCCCTCCTTCCCATTCAGCTAGACTTGTACACTTCATTTGTTTTCCAGTGAATGCTGGCTCTGTTATGAAGTATGCTTGCATTCAGGGGTACCTGGTGGCTCCATGTCAGTTGGGCAGCGGGGTCAGTTTCGGGTTTTAGTCCGAACTTTCAAGGAGCTGTCCAAGGCGCTCCACAGCTCACTCAAGGAGCTGTCCAAGGTGCTGACTTGGAGTCACCACCCACCACTGCTTGCGTTAATGCATTTTCTTTGTACCCACAGCTGCTAGCATCTATCTATCGCTATAGCTAGCAATTTGTTATAATATAAAAGTAGTCCCTGCAAATTTGGTTTGCCAGTGAGTCTGGGCAGCCACTCTCTATGTAAAGAAATGAAGACAACTGCAGGATGCCTGCAGATCTTTACTGTGAGTGGAAGAGTAAAAAGCTAGCAGGTTGAACTGGGTGGAATTCGGGGGCTTCTTTACATTTGCAGCAGAAGTCCCCTGCCTCTTCATCCCACAACAGCTGCTTAATTAGATAGTGACCATTCAGGGACAACAATATGGCAATTTCTCAGTAATGTGAAACTGCAAATATGCATGGGACTGAACGAGTGTTCTTGATATACAACACTCTCAATGCATAAATAATTAGGAAAATGGGGGCGAAAGGTACTTACTTTCTATCCTGTCACAAGAGCACAGCTTACCATTGCAGCTAATAGTTACTTTCAAGGCTAAGGTCCCTTTTCACAAGTGGCTGCTTAGAATGGTTTATGCTTTGGAGCACTTTTAATTAATTTATTATTTGATTTATATCCCGCCCTTCCTCCCAGCAGGAGCCCAGGACGGCAAAAATGAAATTCATGAAACCTGTACTGTCTAGATGGGTATTTGAAGTGACTCTCGTCTATACATTTCTTAAAAATGCACAAATAATGTATTCTCATCTAGAAGGCATTCTTAACTGCATCTGAGGATTTAAACAAGGTATGGGGAACCTTTGGCCCTCTGAATGTTGCTGAACTACATCTCTTATCAACCCCAGTAAGCATGGCCAATAGCCAGGGACGATGGGAGTTTTGGCCCTCCAGATGTTGCTGAGCTACAACGCCCATCATCCCTGGCTATTGGCCATGCTTACTGGGGCTGATAAGAGATGTAGTTCAGCAACATCTGGAGGGCCAAAGGTTCCACCTGACTTAAACTGAGCTCTTTCATTGGCCAAAGAGTTATCTGTCCACTGGTTCAGCTTATGACTGGGAAGAGGAAAATCCTGCATTTTTATCATTCTCAAGTTAGAGACACCTGCAAACAAAAAAGTGAGTGGAGATTCACTTACCAAAGAGATCGGCTGATGCTAAATTAATGAAACAAAGGAGGGTGATGAGAAGTAAGGGGCCCATTGTGGGATGCAGGAAGACTGACTCCCTTACCAGGTAGAGAGATCTAGCCTGTCCACTCTGCACTGCTCTTGGGTCATGATTTTATAGCTGCCGCTGCTTGAATTCCTTCAGTTACGAAATGGAAGACTGGGCACTAAAGTGGGCTCATGACGCACATTTTGTTTCCAAGTCAGTCACAAGGGCCACTGAGTTGGATCATCCCCACCTTGCATTTGTCCTCCAACCAACACAAGTACATTCAGCAACTTAAACAGGAGACAGAACCAGAGAAGTATAAAGCGTGAAACACGCAAACAAGCCTGATGACTCAAATGAATCAGCAAAAAATGAGAATGGGCCACAGAACCATGTACACATTGCCACATTTGCATGTTTATTGTCACACGCTTGGATCCAGGAACGCGATTCCAGTAATTCAGAACCAAAAACAATGTACCAAATGCAGCTTTCCTTGGGCAATAGAAAGCAGATTACACTGAACTTGCAATCCTTGCTGTAGTGTGGCCATATACATGGTTGTATGGAACTTGAGCTCATCTTGCTCCCACGGCTGGTTTCTTGGAAAATGGAAATGGACTTCCTTCAAGTTGATCCTGACTTATGGCGACCCTATGAATAGGGATTTCATGCTAAGCAGTATTCAGAGGGGATTTACCATTGCCTCCCTCTGAGGTTAGTCCTCCCCAGCTGGCTAGGGCCTGCTCAGCTTGCCACAGCTGCACAAGCCAGACCCTTCCTTGTCCGCCACTGCCAGCTGGGGGGCAACTGGGCTCCTTGGGACTATGCAGCTTGCCCACAGCTGCACAGATGGCAGGGCATGTAACCCCTGAGCCACTCAATGTGGAGGTGATCTTTAGCTGGCACTTGACACCCAGGAGACAAGAGCTGAGATTTGAACTCACAGACTCTGGACTCTCAGCCAAGCTCTCCTCCCCAACTTTCCCCAAAACATGGTATCAGGCTTCATATTCACGTAACAAGGGAAATAGGTATGATGCTAGCTGCAGGAAAATTCATCACGATGGTCAGCTGTTCAACACAGTTGTGGTGGAAACTGTCTTAATCTGTGCCTGCATCTATACATAAGAAATTTCACTGCTCTTTGTATTGAATCAGATCACTGGTCCATCTAGCTCAGTTGTACTTAATACTGACTGGAGGCAGCTCTCCAGGGTTTCTGACAGGGAGATAATCCCTGGCGATATTGATGACTGAACCTGGGAATATTCACAAGCAAATCATTTGTTCTACCACTGAGTTAAGGCCCTCCCCCTATGACTAGCCCTAAAGTCTCACACAGGTGATACATCTGGGTCAGGGCAGCACCGTTTCAGTTTGTGAGGGCTCATACGACTGCATATTCCTCCCTCCCTCTATGTATATTCCTTCTATGCTGAAAACTAATGTGTCAGGGAGAAGGCTAGGCTAGAACCCGTCTCTGAGATAATGCTAGTTTACTACATGAAGGGTTTTTTTTAAAGAGTGTGCAACCATTATGAGCCCTCATCTAATCTAGAAAGCTATGCAGAGCATTTTAAACATTCCTCCATAAACATATTCATTTTAAAACATCTCCAAAACTTGAACTAACAGAACAAACCACTTAAGCCATAGCAGCAGCAGCAGCAGGCATTAAGACTCAGTGGCCAAAAAATCTTGAGTTTATTATGTTCTCTGGAAGCCTAAGGCCACATCCACACCAGACATTTATTCCACATTAATTAGTCATGGCTTCCCCCAAAGCATCCTGGGAAATGTAGATTGTGAAGGGCACTGAGAGTTACTAGGAGACTCCTATTCCTCTGACAGAGCTCCAGTGACCAGAGTGGTTTAACAGCCATCCCCCTCTTCTGAGGACTGTAGCTCTATGAGGGGAATAAAGGTCCCCTCTCAGCACCCTTCATAAATTACCATTCCCAGGATTCTTTGGGGGAAGGCAGGGCTGTTTAATGTGGAATAAATGTCTGCCGTGGATGTGGCCTAAGAGAGGAACTCCTCCCAACCTTACTGAAGTCACTCCATGGGTTCAAGGCAATTGAACAGCTGTCCTTTCATACCGTGAAGGTGCATGGTGCAAACTAGGATGGAAAAACAGATCTGTGGTATGGCAGGCCCGTGTTCTGTAGAACAAGTTGAGAAATTGACAGGCTAAATCAATACCCTATGTTTCATCTCAATCACTGAGATCTTCCAATGGGGTGCTCGTAGTGATTTCCCATGCCTGAGGTTAGGTTCAGGGCCAGTCCCAAAGGGCGTCCAGGTTGGGCCCTGGCCGAGGGCCTCTGGAGCCATAGAGGCCCGAGGGATCTCTCAATAGGATGGGGAAGGAGTAGTGCTCCTTTTCTGCAATCCGTGGCAGAGTATCTGCCGCGGATCGCAGAGTGGGAGCTTCTTCCACCTGCCTGTCTCTCCTACCTTTTGAGGCTGCGTGCGCAGGACTGCCATTAACCAAGATGGCTGCCGAGGTTTCCCTAAAGGGCTGAAGCCTCCCGCACCATCTTGATTGATGGTAGCGATGCACGTGCACAGCAGCCTGTGCAGCTGCAAAAGACAGGAGAGACGGAGCTAGCGAATGGGTGGGCAGAAGCTCCCTCCCTGCGAGAGACAGGTAGGCGCAGGTGCTGAAGGGCCCCAGCCTGTCTTTAGACGCCCCTGGTTAGGTTGGCCTCCACCAGAGACTGAGCCTTTAGTGTAGCAGGCCCTGACCTGTGGAACTCCCTACCAAGAGGTTCAGTAGGAACCATCCCTGATTTCTTCCAGGCATCTCCTGAAAACTGAACTTTTAAAACTGGCCTTTTAATACAATTTTCTTTTCTAACCAATGCAGTACTTACGGTATTGTTTTGAATGGTATTTTATTGGTTTTTAATTCTATCATGTCTCTGGATTTTTTGATGCCACCTTGATACACTTTTATGAAAACTGTGGCTTATAAATATTTTAATACATAAATAACCTGGGATGGTGAGGAGGAACCCTGTCACATGTGGATGATAGAGACTGTGTCAATGTATCTCTTATGAACTGCTGTGGTATATACCTTCATTCCACAAACTACTTTTAAAAAAGGACACAAGGCTCACTGCATCGCATAAATTATTTTTTCAGACAGGAACACAAGGGACCATACAAGACATATTCAGTTTTTTTTTTTTTTTAAAGCAAACTAGTTGAGGAGCAATGACCCTGCAATTAAGTGGCAGAGTATTTGCTTTGCATTCAGAAGCTCCCAAGTCCAATCCTGGGCATGTCCAGCTAAACAGATCATAGGAAACAGGACCATTAAGTAGATGGTGTGGTAAGGCAGGAGTGCTCCCCTGACCTCCAATCAGCTGTGTCGCTGCTGCTTTCTGGGAGGGGCAAGGTGCAAAACCATCAGCGGAGCCAATCTGGTGCCCCCACCAGTGCATCCGCGGTCAGCAGCAGCAACATAAGTAAGCATGAGTGACAACAGGCCAATAGGCTATCTCACAAGACAGTTTCATATCAAAGATGGTGACAAAAAAAATCAGAGTCGTCTTAGTATATTTTTCAACATTTAAGCAATCTGGTTACCTGTAATTTTTTTTTTGAAGCAGGTGGAGAAGAACAGTGAAAGAATGCAGAGTATGCAGAATAGTTTAATAAACAGCTTTACATACAGTACCTTACATATAGAACAGTGTATCTGCAAATTTAAATACATTTTTTAATGTACAGTGGCTTGTACTCTTATCCCAGTTTATGGCCCATCATACAGTTCTCATATGCTTTTATACATATCACCAGCACTGAAAACAGTTGGGGAGGCATAAAGTGTTCAAGTATCGTGCTGTTATCAGTTACATAACCTCTTCTGAACAGTCAATATTTTTTTAATTTTTTTTTACAAATTTCAAAACCTGTACATACATTATTTTCATTTTCTCTTTTTTTTAAGAAACTGCTTGTTAAAAGGTAACATTTTAAGTATTTTGTCACCAAGGTCTTAGCCTATTGTAATAAAACTAGACTTGTCAATATAAATATGTCTCTGCATTGCAATATGTATATGAGTGTGTGTGGCACACACAGACATATATACATATTCCAACATGTAGCAGTGGCTGCAGTAATAATGCAGATGAATAAAAGTAAAGTGAAGGCTCTGGACTTGGTCCAGAAAATTAAAAAAAAAACCCATGGCAACTAGGTTGACTTTGGTTTCATGACATTTTGCCAACACGTAAGTGAACGTCCTGAACAGATCATGGCAAGCAATTCTCTGTTAGGGGCACTCAAATATGAGTGATTTTTCACCATATCCACTTTAGGAGGGCAGCTCCCAAAACTACAATTTTGATTCACAGGGATTGATCCTGCAGGTCACTCCAGCATTTCAAATAGTGCAGGAAAGGTTTATTTGGACCAAAGACACAGGTGCAGCTGAGCAACTCAAAGTTCACTGGCATACAATACAGGTGTATCTCACGAGACATCTGCAGAAAACTACTCCTCACGTCGCAAGATTGTGTTGTTTTTCCAGACAAAGGGAAGTATCCAACTAACGTGTCCCATTGGCACAAGGACTTCCCCTTGTGCCACCCTCCCTCCCACGCTCCCCTTAAATCCTGTCTAGGGGTTCCCCCAACCCTTTGGAACAGATTTGGGAGGGTGTGGGGTATGCATGGGGGGAGGAGGAGAGATCTGTTCCGCAAGCAAAAATCCTTGCACTGATGGGCTTTGTGAGTGAGATACTGCCCAATCTAAAAATAGTTAACATGGTAAGTGGCCCTGTTTCACAGCCAGGTGCTGGTGTTCTGGATGCTCTGGCCATTCCTCAATCCAGCTGAGGAGAACAAGAATGTCAGAAATCAAATTGCTATCCAGAGTCATTCAGGACCAAAAAAATAAAAAATAAGTGTACTGCAGCCCTGAATACTGTTAAGCTTCGGCTGAACACAAATATGAATTAGGTACAATTCTGGATGGTTTGCTGGCAATATGGAGGGCTCTGCTGGGGTAGTGGGGCGAGGGGGGGGAAGAGGGAGAAACACTCATCAAACAACTCTCATTCTCGTTTCAGTGGTTTTTCAAAATGTTATTTGGCACTTCTGACTGTTACCCTCCTTGTTTCTAAAAAGCAGCAGAAGATCAATGCAAGGAAGGTTTTGCTTAAAAAAATAATATTCATGAAGAGACCACTGCAGAAAAAAGTCTTTTTTTTTTTTTTTTATAAAAAGGAAGCTAGTAAGAAGGCTTTTCATTTTCCTGGATAACATCTGTTGCACAAGGGAAAACAGGCATTTGCTCAGTTTTACCCATCCTTCAAGATACCGGTGGGTGAAAATCTCCTTGTTCTGCTGTCAGCACTGAAAGAAAACATTGCAATTGCTTTCCTTCTCCCACTACAGCTTGCTTTGGCTGGTTTATTTATTTTTTTTAACACCAGTCTAAAGATTTCTCCCTTGATGCTGCCTGTGAAAGCAGCCTTGCAGGCCATGTTGGCGTGACCAGTTCTTTCTTCCTCTTCTCTAGACTTTCAGGATAATGGGACAATCGACACAGAACAAGGAACAGTGTTTAAGCTTCTTTTCTCTTTTCGTAATCACTCTTTCATCACGTCTTGTGAATCATATGGAATTCATTGTTAAGAGCCTATGTGTGTATTCCTTTAGCTTTCTCTTTGTCATACTGAGCAAAGAGTTGCTATTTGCTGGACTTTTCCCATGTCAGATATGAGCTGTTTGATCCGACGCTTGAGCTGAGGCAGCCGTGCAAGGGGATCCGGTGGCTCCAATTCCCCAGTGAAGTCAAGCCAGCTTTCTAAAACTATATAGACAAAAAGAGATACAAGCCCAGTTAGGGACAACAACAATACTTGGACCTGGTTCTGGCATCACACTAAACCAGATCTTTTTAGCATTTTGAGCATGAGCCTGCATTGTCCTCCCCTCTGGCACGGCTGCAAAGAGATCGGACGCTTCCACTTCTGCAGTTAGTCATTTAATCTGAACTGGGAACTGCATGTAGTTTCAGTTTATTTGAACAAGAGAGGATCAGAACCCACAGTTTGATATTGGCTTGTTCAGATAAACCGCAGTTTATCTTGGTTTGAACCAAACCACAAACCAGAGTTAGTTGACAACAAAAGCAGATGCTTACAATCCCCTGGCTGCACTGGAGAAGTGTAGTGTAGTGGAGGAGGCTCTGGTACATTATGAAGATACATTTAATGCTTTAAGTATCATCATCATCATCGGACACCTTACCAAAATACAAACCCTCTTCCCTCTGCACCCTCAGACAGCCAAGACCAACCAGCTACACACTATCAACTTCTACAGTGATGGTTTTAACTACTGCCTGCAATATGTTTTGAGTGCTGTTTTAAATTGTTTTTATGTAAGTTTATTATTTGGCCAGCGTGGTGTAGTGGTTAGAGTGTTGGACTACGACCTGGAAGACCAGGGTTGGAATCCCCACACAGCCATGAAGCTCACTGGGTGACCTTGGGCCAGTCACTGCCTCTCAGCCTCAGAGGAAGGCAATGGCAAACCACCTCTGAATGCCGTTTACCATGAAAACACTATTCATAGGGTCGCCATATGTCGGGATCGACTTGAAGGCAGTACATTTCATTTTTTTCATTATTTGGAACTGCCCTGGGTTCGCCTTTGGGGAAGAAGGGTGGGCTATAAATGTGAAACTAAACAACCATGCTCTCTTAAAGCATAGGGATATGGGATAATGTCATAGCCCTAGCTGAAAACTCTGATGAGGACGAGTGCGAGGAAGAGGCCATAGATCAGAGACCTCCCCCTCTAACCCGACTAGGAGCCAGCCTCTCCAATGATGGGGAGGCCCTTGCTCTGGCAGGTGAGGAGGAAAGCCAAGTGTTGTCTCCATGGGAAAGGTGATGCCTCAAGAAGCAGACCTACCTCCCAAGAGGAGTGTCTGGCTTCAAGCTCTTGGCAGGACAGGCATCCTCATAAGCAGCTGGATTTTCCCTGCGTCTGTTTAGGCAGGACCGATGGTTAGAACTTCACTCTCCTGTGCAGTCTGAGATTGCAGCTCCTGATCCTGGAATCCTAACCCCTGGCCTTGTCCCTGAACTGCATTTAGTAAACTCTGAAGATCATCTCCTGAGTTGGTCTGATCCTTGCCTCATCCCTGGCACCAAAGGGCATCTGGACTAATTTCTGCTCTTCTCCTCTTGCTGAGTATACTCTGTCAGTCTGCTAGAATAAAGCTTGGCTTCTTTACTTGCAAGAAATTATACCTGTCATTGCTGTTGGGCAGGAGCAAGGACAGGTAATATACTCCCTAAACGAGTTCACCAACTTAACCAAGACAATTACTTGTCTGAACAAACCAAATAATTCCCTTTTTAAATTATTTGGTTACTCAAAAGCAGACTGTGCGTGGCGGGGAATGGAAGGTACTTTATCACACCGAGTTCACGTTCCTCCCATCTCATTGTTTTATGACACAGCTTAATTTCCAGCATGGGGAGCAAAGGAGTCAGGAATAGCAGCCTATGAATTAGCTGGTTCTTGTCTACAGATACACAGCATTCAATTATTCTTAAAACTGTCATCTAAATTACATACAAATTGCCATTTTATGATATGAAGGTTGGACCAGTGGAGCTTCAACAGACTTGCCTTACAAAATGTATAGCACATTTTGCATCAGCTTCTAAACCTGCTACTGTACCAGAGACTTTGGGATTGTTAAAACAGTTACCGTCCACTTCCTTTTCAATCAGGTCCATTCTGCTAGCAACTTCATTCTGTACATTCTCTATGTGGGTGAGGAGGTTTAGCTGCCACTGAAGACGGGAGTCCACACATTCTTCAGCTCCTCTTTTTTCATTAAATACAAACACAGTGTTCCCTTCAGCCAAATGCCTCTGTGCGATTACCGCAAAACAGGAAAAAAATAGCAAACTGCTTAGTCATAATCGTTACATAATATCTGCCCACAGATACAGCTTGATTTAAGCAACTTCCCTCTAGCTGCAAGAGCAAGATTAAACAGATTAAACCTGCTTCTGAGCACAATGATAGGGCAAACAACGGCATAGGACCTATACTACAGCTTAAGGCAACTCATAACGGCTATAAAGCATAGCAATGTGTATTATAAATGATATCCTCGTAGCATGAATTGTGCACTTGGGATTCATCAACAAAATGTGCTGGCAGTAAAAATGTAAGGCACAATCCAGCAAAGGCACTTCTGGGCACCACCAATTTCAAACGTTTTGCGAGAGTTGAGCACACGCTTAATCTTCCCACTGAAATCAGCAGGACCCTAAACAGTTAGCTCTGGCTAGTTTTTCCCATAGTGTATTATTGTGCACACCAAAAACCTGCTTTAATTAATTAATTTGTTTTTTTTAAAAACAAGCAGCAAACTTCTAGCCCTCATATTTGTAAGGAACAGCCTAATAATAATAATAATAATAATAATAATAATAATAATAATAATAATAATAATAAATTATCATAATAATTCAAAAAGCCATGGCTAACCCATCAGGGTGTTCTCCTTTATGGTGCTGTAATTGTTCCATTTCAGAGAAATCCTGTCTGGGTTCATTAGAAACTTTTGACCTACACATCTGTACAAATCTCTGCAAATTGATACAGGACTAGCCAATCCTCTCTGTAGAGATTTGTAGCTGCTTCAACCCAATCTGGACAGGATACAAACCCGATCTGGACGACAAATAGGCCTCAATCACAAACCTGTTTGGTTTGTGATTTGTACAAATACAGTGGGTGCCCTAAACAGTATCTTGACTCAAGCAAATAAAAATTGCTACTGCAACAAACTACACCAGCAACTTGAAAGAGATAAGAACATGGCTGCAAAACAGCATTTCAGTTTTGCACGTTTCAAAAGGGAGTGAGTGGGGTACTAAAAATTGGTATCTCTAGGCATTAGCATTTAAAAGAGAGATAAATGCCTCCTTTATACCATTTTCTTAGAAAATTGAGGCAGTCTTGGGGCCAATTCCTATGACATTATTTCTTAAACAGGCATCACTTTTATGCCATCACAGCGTGCCAATTCACAGAGGGTTAAAAGCCTTCTGGTGCCTGTGGCAGCTATTGGTTGGGACAGTCTCTACAGAACCGCATGGAACTCCTTTACAGCACCAGAGGGGACCAAGGACTGCAAATTCTCTGTTGCTGCAGCTTCCTTGGCTCTCGTCGCTGTGCTACAAGGAGCAGAGCTGAGAGAGGACTGGAATGGAGTACTCAGCAATTGATTGCAGCATTTGCTGCAGTTTCCAGCGGTATCTGACCATATGACAAGAGTGAGGAAACGTTTTTCAGCCTGGTGGCCACATTCTCTTGTGGGCAACCTTCTCAGGACTGCACGCCAGTGTGGGTGTAGCAAACATGGGTGTAGTCAGACACCATTCTCCATCTAGGCAAACAAGGAGCAGTAGCCACAGTTCAAGGAAACCTTCCAGCCAGGAAAAATCACTAGAGGAGGGTGCAGAGCTGGATCAAGGAGGGGTGCAGCATGGGCAGAATCCTGAGGAGCAGACACAGAAGCCTGGAAGGCCACATTTGGCCCCTGCCTTACAGAGAGAAGTTCATGGCTTCTGTGTGAAAAAGAACCAGTGTGAGTGCCCTGCCATGCATGTGTTGTACAGTCCATGTGCGTTGGTAGAGAAGTGTAACAGGTGCAGAAAATCTTGGTGTCCAACATAGCTCTTTATGCACCAGTGACTGGTTACAGAGAAAGATAAACAAGTTTCAGGTTTTGTGGATTCAAGGCACCCAATGAAGTAAAACAAGAAAAATGAAAGCATTTCCAGAATGTCAAGGTTCACCTCTTGTTCCCTCTCAGCCTACCAACAGCACCCAGAGTGGGGTTCTTTAGTGGACAACTACAAATGCAAAAGGTGCTGGGAAAGGCAGGGGCTTATTTTTTTATCCCAAGGACACATTACAGAGACTGTAGCAGAAATATTGCTGTACAGATTGCACAACCCATAGTGCTTCATCAACTGGAAACCAGAGCCTGGGCTACAGCCCTTGTACATATGGGCTAAGGTGACATATTTTATTAAATCCAGGCTCTGACCAAGAAGAACATCAGGTGAGGCACAGCTAGGTATCTGCAGAGAATGTAAAATGAATGACTGGGAAACTACCTGCGCACCAGGTGAGCTTTAGCCAGAAGAGAAACAAAATGAAGGAGTGTCAGAATGCCACGGTGAATGCTGAAAGGAGATGGAAACCACATCTTTTAAGTCATAATCCTGATATTATGACTGCTGTTGCCTCCAAGCAAAAGTTTAAGAAAGCCATGAGCATGAGAACACAAGCATCACGAAGAAAATGTGATGGTCCAGCAACAGAAGAAAATCTTTGAAACAAGCTTCTCTCTTCCTGGTCACTTCTTGGGTGGATAGGCAAAAAGAAAAAAAAATCATGTTGTGAATAGGGAACAATCTGGAGAACATCATTTTCTATTGATGGCCAATCTGCAGGGGGTGGGCAGGGACACTGGTGGAGTCAGCTGTGGGGAGTTGTGGCTGTTCTGGGCAAGGCACCCACAGGTCTGGCTACAGTATAAAGTCAGGCCTGCAATCCTACACTGGGTTGCTGCCTACTCCAGAAACTACTAGATGCTAAACCCCCCCAAGGTGCAAAGGTCTGTACACGTACTGCAGGGCACAGTGGAACACCGCAATCTTATATTTTAAACTTGTCTTGAAGCACATGCTTTGTCTCCCATTACTGATGTGCTGGAGGTGACCCAGCTGATGATCTCATTCAACCTGCTCTCCTGTGCCTTTTTTGCTTATAGCAGTCTTCTCAGCTAAGGAGCAGCAGGGTGACAGAAATGCATGGCTGACAATGGCATAGCCCAGTGCATCAGACCCGCTCCTCCTGTCCAAGTGCAACACAACCACAACCTTCCCCTCTCCCACACTGTCGCTCACTTGTCTCACATGGCCTGCCCTACTTGTGGTACTCATGCTCCATACAAAGCCCCCAAAACCACTTCCTGAAAGCCTCCAAGTCTCTGCAGCCTCAAACTGATTCTGCTGCTTGAACTGCTTCTATAGTTAAGAAAGTGCTTTCCAATTTGTCTAACCAAAATGTATCTCTCTGCAGCATTATTTATTATTACTGCTTCTTCTATTACTATCATTAACTTGATTTCTTATCTGCCCTTTGCCTCAAGATTCCAAGGCAGGTTACAGCAATTTAAAAATACAGTATCAAAATCAGTTTAAACAAATACAGTCAAAAGAATAGGGTGGGTCCTAAACCGATGCAACTCAGGTGTCAAAAGGTAAAGAGGTGTGTCTTCAGCACACGACGCACCTCTTAAAACCTCTTGATACATGAACCATCATTCCAGCTGTTCTTTCCAGTGGAGTCTGGTGGCTCCCATGTCAGTGGGCAGTGAATCTGCTCCGGGTTTTAGTCCGAGCATTCAAGGAGCTGACGGCACTTCGGATAGTGCCACAGGATTACAGCATAGGTTTCTACAGACTAGAGAATACTTTATCAGGTACAACAATAAATTTGTTCATCTTTAGGTGCTACAGGACTCTGTTGTTTTTGCCTTCATAAGTAAGGTTGTAATCCTAACCCCACTTACTTGGGAGTAAGCCCTGTTCCCATTGAATTCAACAGGAGCTACTTCTGAGTAGACATGCTTAGGATTGTGCTGTAACTTGGAAGATTACACACATAAATGGGTTGTTTTACCTGATGGCTGAATCCACCTTCTTTAGATGAATATTGTAAACAGTTTTTATCCTCTAAGGGAAGCTCTGGATCATCCTCAAAACTGCTGGTGTCATCATCATCTGAGCTGATGGGATTGGTCATCAATTTGCAGTCCTGACCAAAACTCTGGGGTTTCTGGTAACTGTGCTCACTTGTAATGTACGTTTCTTCCATCTTCTGGGGTACACGAGGGGGATCTTTATGGTTTTGACCATGACACGTCCTTGCAGGGGGGTTAATGGCATCTGGCACAGCCAACACTCGTCTTCCCACTCCAAGTGTTATTTGGTCTTGATTCTTCCGCACACCTGTGCAAGCCCACAGGTGAAGGTCAGGGTGATGCTTATTCCTGCGGGTGGGGGGAGGAAAAGAGAGGGCTGCAAGGTCAAAGTGGTATAGAAACAAACTCAATTTAGCCAGTCTTAAGAAGAGGTTATTTGAGTTAAGAATTTTACAAAAGAGAGATTCAGATGAGCGGTTCCCTCAATATATGATGTCTACAGTATTCACAAGTCAATCAAGTGGAACCAGTTTATGATTGACAAGTATTAGTTGACATGCATGATGGGGGATTTGTCTAGATCACTGCTACATCTATACATTTTGTCTCCACTTGGAGGCAGTGAACCAGAAAATGCATGGTTAGATGTGTGCATGCAAGCTGGACCTTTTGTCTTTGTGAAACTCAGTCTGAAAAGGGTATAGTAGGACGGTATGTAATTGCAATTAATGAAATTGAAATAATCATCTCCAAACAAATAGACAGAACACCACAATTGGCAGTGCTGAATCTATTTGAAGGAGCAAACAAAGGTATAATCTACAAAACTCTATTAGGCCATTTACTGATGGCTGCCAGAATTACTATAGCTACACATTGGAAAACATTACAAGGAGCTACAGTAGATTATCGGTATAGGAAAACATGGTATCTTGCTTTCATGGAAAAATTAACGATCAAATCGAGAGTATCCTAAGGTACCACCAAGAAAGACAATTTCTATGAAACTTGGCATCCATTTATAGTCTTATGTAAATCAAAAAGAACATGGTAGAGAACCTCCACCACATTACGCTCGAATCTGGAACGCCTAACATTGTCTGTGAGTTAATTTTGTCTTTTTTGTTTCAGTATTTATAAGTTGATAGACAATGATAGGTGCTTTAAAAATTCATATTGATATATGTATGTGTCCTATATTTGTTTTTCTTTTTTAACTTTATCTTAAGAATTTTCTAATCTCTATTATATATGGGCTTTAAATTCAATATTCTGCAGCAAATGGAAGGGGGGAGTTTCAGGTTTGTTCTGGTTATATAATTTTTCTTTTTATGTCAAGCAGCACTCATGTTTGGAGGCTGTAATTAATATGTAATTCTGTATTTAAAAAAGTTAAAATAAATAAATAAATAAATAAATAAATAAATAAATAAATAAATAAATAAATAAGGGGGGGAAAGAATACACTGTAATTCCTCCGGGCAAGACCATGTCACCTCTGTGCATTGGACAGAAACTAGCATTTCGCTCTTCTTAAACAAATATTTGACAGCAATAATAGCTGGTCAAACCATCAGGGAAAACTATGTCAGGAGAGCTGAGCTCCTCTACATCAGAACTGGCCAGCGTTTCCCCAAATCGTTCTGTCCCTGTCACACAGCTATCAAAGTTCCTATTGAGTGTTTTTATGCTCTACTAAGATAAAGAGGAAAACATCCTAATCCCCACCATGGCTAAGGAATGGCAGGATAAGAAAGGGTAGAGAAGGTAATATGCACCACCAGGACATATACTTACTTGAGTATCCCAATCTTCAGCTGTAAGCCACGCAGTATTTCCGTAACCCCATATACGTCAGCCAGGAGGTGGTGTGTTGAAACAATCTTTTTGGCATTCAAATGAGAGTAGTTCTCTTTTAAAAACGATAGACCACACATGCGGCCATTATTTAACCAGTCTTTATCACAGAGATATTTGGCACTCCATCTCTGACCTAGAGACAATGTGAGATCCAGATTTTATTCTCTTGCCATCGTTCAAGAAACCACTCAGAGTTTCATCAGAGAGTGAATAAGCACACCAAGGAAAGCAAGCGAAAGGGCCAGACATGCATTCACACAAATGCTGCTATGGCTTCAGTTAAGAGGCACTGGGAAGTCATTCCATTTGTTTATTAGGAAATAAACATTCAGAAGGCTATTTACACATGGTATTTTATACTCGGATTAGAACAATCTCATCAATGGAAGAAATAATGTGTGAAGGGGTTGTTAAGTTGCATGCCAACATTTGGCCAGAAAGGCTTATGTTACCTGGGTAGATTCCTGTCACAGATGAGATTTGTCCCCCTCATCATTCAGCTTTGCATTTTTGGGATGTTCCAGGATCTGCAGCTACACCCAGAATCCCAGTCTGTGGCAGTGGCTTATTAGCCACCAAAGTGGCATAATGGTGGAACCAGTGTGGTGCAATGGTTACAGTGTTGGATTATGACCTGGAGACCAGGGTTCAAATCCCCACTCAGCTATGAAGCTCACTGGGTGGCCTTGGGCCAGAGACTGTCCCACACCCTAAACTATCCTCAAAGGGTTGTTGTGAGGATAAAATGAGAGGGGAACACTATGTACATAATTTTTAAGCTCCCTGGAGGAAAGGTGACATATAAATGTAATGAGTAAGAAATACTCCTCTTTGTATCAAATGTCAGCCTGGCAAATGTTGTTCACGCTTTCACATCAGCACCTGTGATAACTTTCTTTTGTAGTTCGGGAACACACGAAGGCGGCAATTTTGCAGTTTAAGCAACTTAGGTGCCCCATACCTTAAAGACCACCACTTTTTCCCACTGCTAACCAAGATCAACCAATGGCATGCTCCTAACAAAACCATCTGGATGCAGACAGAGGTAGCAGGGTGTGGGAAGAGGGATTAAGCTGGCAGAGGCACTGATATTTTCATTTAATCTTACAAATTTTATTATTTCACTGAGATGTTAACAATTTAAAAAATTAATCTGCCCAGAGCATTTGGAATGGGGTAGATTATAGAGGAAAAGAGATCAAGTATTGCTCTAGAGTTCAGGGGGCGGGGTGGGAGGAGATCTCCGGCCCGAAGGCCTAATTGGGCCTCCCAGGCCTCTGTATTTGGCCAAGCCACGCTCATCTGCCCTTCACCTAATGTCATATATGATCCAGTACCTCACCCCTGCCCTGACAGAACATAGTATTAGACATCCACTCAGATTGGGGGCAGGAGGAAGGCCACAAGTTAGTAGTCACAAAATTCTGCAGACAAACCTAGGAAAGCAACCACAGAAAGGGTCATAATTGCTGGTTGTGTAAACACACCCTTAGTATGTAATGAAAGGGAGCAGTGGTTGTTGCACCAATTATTACAGGGCTTGAAAGCGTTGGGATTTAGTTTGAAAACTTATTCATACCAGGTGGGTCCCTGCAAATGTAGCAGATGTACTGCTCCGGAATGCTGTCCTCCAACAAGCCCATACACACACTGTGCTGCCAACAGAGGCACTCTTCACACTGTGGTGATGATAAAAAAAGGAAAAGGAGACAGTACATGATATGAGAGAGAAACACTTGTTTTTTAAAAACAAAAAATACGCTGGCTGGAAGCTGATGGAAGCTGTAGTCCAAAACATCTAGAAGGCACCAGCTTGGGAAACAACTGGTCTAAAAAGGCGGCTTTATAAACAGTGAAATAAATAAAATCAGAGAAGGGCAGGAGGAGAGAACCGAGCACCGTCTGTCATACTTATTATATATCTGATTTCTCAGAACCTGCTCATCAGGCAGATCTGCTCTCCAAGCCACATCAACATAATGTAGAATCACGCAAGGAAAATTATTACTTGCTTTACCATTAAGATAATACAAGGCGATAAGTAAAATTAATCTTTTTTTAAAAAAAGAAAACTTTTATATGCAAATCTGCTGTCAGGAGTTCAAAACAAGTTGATGAGAACCCATGGCCAGAGAATGCAAAGGCTGTACAGAGTGAAAGGCAAGGCATATTGGGCCTTCCAATATCAGCCTCAAAAACTGAGATGGATATTCTGAGGAGAAAATGAGCTGAACATTCTTGAGTTTCTTCTGCCACATGATGGGGACTTGCAGTTCCTAAGTTAAATCCTGTCCCTCTTCAGTTACTTAATTGAAAGAGAAAGAACAAGCTTGCTCAAGTTTCCAAACTGTCAACATGGTTTGTGTTTGATACTAATAGAACACTATTACTATTTAAGCTTCTATGCTGAACGCTGAAAGTGGATGGTAGATGAAAAAAGACTCTCAGCAGGCAGAGACGGGGAAAAAACCCTCTGCATGAGACCTTGGGGAGCTGCTGCCAGTCAGAATAGACTACTTTGGGTTAGAAGGCAGCTTCAGTATAAGGTAGCTCTGCCTGTTCTCCATACATTGTGAGGGACAGAACTCTTAGAATGGTCTCTAGTAAAGGGAAAAGGATTAATTGTGCCACCTAAGGAGGATGTAACAGCCCTGAACTCCTACCAGGAGGCAGGAAGAATCGGAGGGTTGTGTGGGGCTCCTAACAGATTTAAGCACCATCCTCTAGCTTAGGGGAAGAGGAGCTAACCCCTTTTATCCAATGAGGAAAGGCAACCAGAAGCCTTAATTTTTTTTTTAACATGGGGCATGCACAGCTTTGCTCATAAGCCACTTGCAAAGTTTCTGTAATTAGCAGGGATCAAGGCTGTACATGCATGTAATGAAAGTAGACTGCTGGCATAGCCTATAAAGTTAAGTGGGTTCTACTTCTTGATGAGTAGCTGGAATTCAAAAGTAGGTTAACAAAATCAAAATTCTGTCTGCGTGTTACATCGGATAAATGTTGGTCAATCGTTCTGCTTTATTGTATGTTACAAGATGCACGATCACTTGTTAAAGGATCCACCTGTTAACAGCCTTAACTGTGATCTTTTCTGTTCGGAGTTGCCACATCCATTGTCCCATATTTTTATGACATTTATTTTTTATCGTTATCATAGAATCATAGAATAGTAGAGTTGGAAGGGGCCTATAAGGCCATCAGGTCCAACCCCCTGCTCAATGCAGGCATCCAAATCAAAGCATTCCTGACAGATGGCTGTCCAGCTGCCTCTTGAATGCCTCCAGTGTTGGAGCGCCCACTACCTCTCTAGGTAATTGGTTCCATTGTCGTATGGCTCTAACAGTTAGGAAGTTTTTCCTGATGTCCAGTCGAAATCTGGCTTCCTGAAACTTGAGCCCCTTATATGAGAGACACCTGGCCTACATCATCACCATTACCACCACCACCATCATTTATTACCTGCTCTTCACCCAAAGGTCCCAGGGTAGGTTGCAACCATTTCAAAATATATTAAAAATAATTTTAAAACAAACTAAAATCCCAAAATAGGGTGGATCCTAATGTAACAGTGGTGAGCACAGCCAGTTCACATGCAACTCCAAACCATGGTTTAGTGTCACATCAACAAGCCTTGGGCTTGTGTATTCCCTCCATTAAGTCTGAATCAATACATTGCAGTAAGGAGTGTAACCACTAGCTGATCTGTTCTCACTGTAGAAACAACAACAAAAAAGTAGGAAGCCCTTACTTTTAGTGCTATAGCACAATAGAATTTAACACCTTAGGTGGCACTGCATCCTGCTACCAAAACAGAAAAAGGCAGCCACTGTACTCTCATTGCTGCAGTGACAATACTGCAGAAACAGTATGCTCTCGACAAAATAAAAATTCTCTCAACAGCCCCACTGGTACATTGCAGCAGAAACCCTACCCTGGGATGATAATCTTGAGCATCCAAAAAACCTAGAGTAGTTTGACTACAGAGACCTAAGGAAGTACAGGAGACCCCCCTATGAGCAAGGGCAGGATAAGCCTACTTTCCTATTGACAGGTTGATTCTCAAATAATTGGTTCTTCTGAATAAAGCAGTAAACAGAATTAAGGAGATACATAATCGTTTTTCTACTGGGGAACTCCACAACAACTGAATGAAGGCACAGTGGTAACTCAAAGCACCCTGCATTGTACCATTCATACGGGCTTTCATAAAGATCACACAGAAAAGACCTGGCTCTTCAGGCAGGCTTTTGGGGTGGGCTAGATTTTAGTATCTTGTGTCCAGATTTTTAATGTTTATTGTATCTGTATGCTTATTTTGTACGTCGCCCAGAGTGGCTGGATAGCCAGCCAGATGGGCGACTAAGAAATTCACTCATTCATTCAATCATTCAATCAATCAATCAATCAATCAGTTCTGAATTAAAAAAAAATAGAAAATTGGACTACAAACAGGTTCCTTACCTGAATCATGAAGCCATTTTCCTCATCCATTTCACAGATACACCTGACAATTTCATTTAGAGTATCCTCCTCATCCTGAGATTCTTCAAAATTGGTTGAATCAAAGTCCTGATTGTACTCATCGCCACTCAGCAGCAAACTCTCAGTAGAAGAGTCATCTAAAAACTCCATATCAGAGAGGTCTGAAATTTGAAAATATTACATATATACTTGACAAGTAGGTAGCATATACTATTTGACAAGTAGGTAAGAACCACCCAGGAGTGTGATATGCACTCAACACATGCTCTGCAAACCCCTCCTCACTACTCTAAGGAGGAGATACATCATGTGTATTAGTAACCACTCCTCATGAAATGGTCTTCTTACCATGTAGGGGACAAATCTAGATGGTTCTATGTGAAGTATGTAAAACTATATAAGCCTGTGGGTCCATGGTTCGAGAGGGAGACTCTTTGACTCTTTCTCCTGATGTACATCAGTGATTTCTTCTTTATTGCAATAAAGCTTGTTCAAGCGAATGCTACTCCTAAATTTGACTGGTGAGTTATTTTTCCTTCCACACACCGGACTTCAAAAGGAGTAACTAGATTGTATGCATTTTGAACACTGTTCAGTGGACACTAAGACACATTCTCTGAATAGACCTTTGCACTCACAAAAACTGCTTACTCATTACTCTATCAGTTAAAAAGATTTAATACCCCACACTCTTTCTTTCAGAGAACTTCCAAGTCAGCTTACAATAAAACAGAGTAGCACAATCAAAACTAAAAGGACTGGGAAAGTTTTAAAAAGTCTTCACCCAATGCCCCAAAGTAGTAAGATTCAGCACCAGATAAGCCTCCCTGGGGAGAATATTCCAGAAACAGAGGCACAACAATTGAAAAAGCCTTCTCTCCAAGATAGATTTTAAAATAGAAGAAAAGGTGAAATATTTAGGTATCATTATGACAAATAAAAATTCAAAGTTGTTCCATAATAATTATGAAAAACTATGGACAGAGATTAAGAAAGATTTGTTAAGATGGGATAAATTACAGTTGTCATTAATGGGTAGAATATCTGTAATAAAAATGAATGTATTGCCGAGAATGATGTTTCTATTTCAAACAATACCTGTCATATCCTCTGATCTACCTTTCAAACAATGGCAAAAAGATATTTCTAAATTTGTTTGGCAGGGGAAAAAAACAAGAGGTAAATTTAAATTATTACAAGACGCCAAAGAAAGAGGAGGGCTGGGATTACCAAATTTGAGACTTTATTTTGCTGCTTGTTGCTTAGTCTGGATAAAGGAATGGATTCTATTGAGGAATAAAAGATTATTGGATTTGGAGGGTCACAACCTGAAGTGGGGATGGCATGGATATCTATGGTATGATAAAGTAAAAGTTAATGTGGATTTTAATAATCATTTTATAAGACGTCCTTTGTTGAATATATGGAATAAATACAAAACAAGGTTTTTTTCAAAAATACCACTATGTGTTTCAAGTCAAGAAGCATTTTATAGAAGAGAAATGGCTGGAAAAGAGAAATGGTTAACTTACCAAGAACTATTAGAAAATGTGCATGGTGAATATATAATGAAAGAGAGAGAACAACTAATAAAGGAAGGATATAGTTCACAATGGTTTGCCTATTTACAATTGTTAGAAAGATTTAAAATGGTCAAGAAAATGTATGGGTTTGAAATAAATAAATCTGATTTTGAAATAGGTTTGTGTACAAATGATGAATGTATAATTGCAAAAATGTATAAATTTTTATTAAAAATGGACATGGAAGAAGAACAAGTAAAAGAGTGTATGGTTAAGTGGGCAAAAAATTTTGGTTATAATATACAAATGGATCAATGGGAAAATATGTGGAAAAAAGGTTTGAAATTTACATTATGCTATAATCTTAAAGAAAATTTTTATAAAATGATGTATCGTTGGTATATGACTCCAGAAAAGTTGTGAAAAATGTATAGTAATGTTTCTAATGTATGTTGGAAATGTAAACAACAAGAAGGATCTTTTTATCATATGTGGTGGTTGTGTAAACAGGCAAAATTATTTTGGGCACAGATAGGTAGGATGATGCAAAAAATCTTAAAGATAAATATTCAGTCAAAACCAGAATTTTTTTTATTGGGTTTTATGGATAAACAAAAGGAAAAGAAATATGGAAGAATAATATTATATATGATCACGGCAGCAAGATTACTATATGCACAAAAGTGGAAAATGGAATCGATACCAACAATGGAAGAATGGCTATTGAAATTAATGGACTTAGTCGAGATGGACAAATTGACATGTCTTATTAGAGAAAAAATGACAGATACATTTCTTAAGGAATGGAAGCCTCTTTTGGACTTTTTGTTGAAAGAAAAAAATGAAATGATGATAATGGGATTTGACGATTAATTAAGATAGACTTTGGAAAAAAGTGAATTTCGTATGTTCTAGGAGACAGGTTTGATATATATTATATACTTATAGCTGATCTGTAACAAATCGGAAGTCAAGTTTTTCTTTTTATTTTATTTTTTTTCTGTTGTATTGTTTTTGTTGTATTTGTATTTGTTTTTATAAAAATTTGAATAATAAAAAAAATTATTATTAAAAAAAGAAAGAAAAAGCCTTCTCTCCCATTTGCCACTTGCCTGATCCTTTGAGGGTAGGGGCACCTAAAGAAGTGGGAACATGTTGCTCTTGAGCATTCATCAATTAAAACAGCAATGGTGAACCTCCAGCCTGTGGGCCTGGCCTAGCAGGGGTCCTAGTTTGACCTGTGAGATTGTTTTCCCCAACCCATGCCTGCCTACCCTACTCCTGACATTATACATGTGGGGTAGCTAAAGGTGAACCTTTTTGCCAAAAGCAGGGTTTGCAGGCACAGCCGGTTGGCACTTGCAAAGCCCTGTGCCTTTGTCAGCACAGCTCTGATTGCTTCACTTGACATCATATCAAAATGGCCCATGGGGGTTGGGGTACTGAAGCATCCAATCCACTGGCTGAAAACAGTTCCCCACATCTTAATTAAAATAAGGAAACCTTGTCAAAAGATGCTACATCCACATCGGGGAAAAAAAGCAGAACAAAACAAAAAACTTTTGCCAAGGACCTGTTTGTGGCAATCTCAATAGGAACACACAATTTTCTAGCATGCTCTCACCAACAGAAGGCTAAAAATAAAAAGCAGAGAACAATCTCAATTATCAATCTATTTGAGGTGGACAAACAGCAGAAGCAATACAGGGGGGTGTATTGTGGTTAAAAGATTAGGAAGCATTTTTAAAAGAGTACAGCATAGTAGCCAAAAGCATGAGCTAACTTTGATAATGAGTTCATTGGATGCAGTCAGGTAAATCACTTCCAAAAGATACGGGCAAGGCCACTAGATTAGGTGGATTTTTTTTTTACAAGAAGCAAAACAGAACAGATAACTGTACTGAGATAACTGTATGGAGGCAAGGTCTATCAACAAACTAAAGGGCCACGATATTAATACTGAACTTTTGTGTTCAGAGACAGAATCTCTCAAACTATCAGATGTTGGGGAGATACATGACAGAGATTGCTCTCCTCTGCTGTAAGTTTCCAGACACAGCTAGCTGCCTGACTGCCCTGGGGAAACAAATGGGAACAGACTACTTTAGAGGGCTGTTACTGGGGTTACTGAGAAAACCTATGTGAAGCACTGTGAACATTTGAAGTGTTCTATATAAATACAAAATTACTATTTATAAATGCAAAATTACATAACAGCTCAAATTGTGCTAGCTAAATTGGCACATATTTGGTTATTTTCTCATTCTCTCTATGTATAAAATGTTACACATTTAAGGATCAGAATATCATATAGGACAGGAAGCCTACTTTCACCACTAAGGTCGACAGACAGAATAGCCCTTGGGAACTGATACGACGTGTTCTTCTCCACTGTTGTGCTCCGTAGCGTCAGTGAGCTCCCAGAAGATCTGGTGAATGGAGAGGAGCACCTGTCCAAGTACTCGAGAGAACTATCCTCGAAATCCGAATAATCTGCAAAGTGATCACAGAACATGGCTCTATGGTAGTGTCTGCTAATCAGGATTGTTTTTTTCTAAAAAAATAAAAATACTGTTCCAAACATGAAAAGTTAAAAAAAAACTTTGTTCAATAGCAATCAACCCTCGCTCTTTTTAGAACTGTTTGCACATAGCTTCTTAAACTAAGCAGTAGTTAAAACAGGAAGTAGCTACCTGAAACTGACTCACATGCTGCTTCACTTAGCCCTGAAGCAATTTGTGAGAGAAAATGAATTAAGTAGCAATGCCTGGTTTTAGAACACTACTAGCCTCCAAAAATCAGGCATCTCTGGATGTTTTTGCACATTCAATTAAGTGATGAATCACAGCCGCATGAGTGACTTGCTCTTCCCTTTCGTGTTGCTAAGGAACACACAAAAATGAAACTTGCACATTGCCATTACAAGATGTACGAATCCTTACATAAATAAATAACCTTGTATGAATGTCATAGATCTTGTCACAGCGTGGTTGTGGAAGTGCCCCTTTGACACATTACCCAGATGTACAAGTGATTCCTGCAAAAACTTTTCATTCCTATGAGTGTGCAATGCAGTCTATCACATGGTTTTGAGTGACCACACACTCTAGTCCTTAATCAGCAAAATTCAAGATGGCTGGATTATTAACAGGGATGTCTAGGAACAGTACACTGCTATTCAAAAGGCATATGCCCCCAAAGAAGCACTTGATCAATGTTTCATATGTGAAATACAGATGATGAAACAGGCTACTCTGACACACTGGCTCAGTTCACACATAACAATAAGCCAAACTATGGCTTAGCATGAATGAGCAAACATGCTGGTGCACATTTAGAAAATTGTGAAAGCTTAGCTAAGCCATGGTTTGGCTTTGTGTTACGTGTGAACCTGGGCTCATAGATTGTTTCACTTCAAACAAACCATGAGCAATAACCACGGTTTCTTCTTTGATTACTATCTGTGGTTTGTCTGGAACTAGACAAACCATGAGCCTGGGTTCACATGTAACACCAAGGCAAACCAGGACTTAGGCTCCTGGTACCATGGAAGCTGCTGGACTGGGGGAAAGAGCAAAGTGTCTGCATTTCTAAGTGTGCACCAGCATGCTTGCTTGTTATGCTGAGCCACAGCATGGATTTGAATGCCAGAAGAACAATTTTGTTGTGAGCAAGTACTTCAGCAGAACAAATAAGCATATAGTAAGGCCCCGCTTTACGGCGCTTCGCTTTACAGCGCTTTGCTAATGTGGCGGTCTCAATTAGACGCAATTAGACTAAAGCCCCACTCATACGGTGCTTGTTCCGCTTTTACAGTGGTTTTCGGGCATCGTGCGCCATTCTATTCAATGAGTTCCACATTTCTGTGGTTTTTGCTTTTCGGCAGGGATCCAGAATGTAACCCGCCGTATGAGTGGGGCCCTACTGTATTATGAAGCAACTCTGGGGCAATTTATTATTTTATCAAAACCAAACTTGCTTTTAAAACACGGAGACAAGTTAGGAACAGCCTGGAACCATAGAGACAAAACATTTTTCGCTTAATCTGACTCTACCATGCTGCTTGGACTTCTTTTTCTTCTTCTTCTTCTTCTTCTTCACTTTTGACTTATGATCTTTTTCCTTCTTCTCCTTCCTTTCTTTATCCTTCTCTTTCTTTTTACCTACATTCCAAATAGCAAGGATCTTTGTTAAAGAAAGGGTATTAATCATCTAGTTCCAGTCACCTGCCTGAGAGTGGAACTGTTTTTTTAAATAAAGAGTGCAATCTTACTATGTTTACTCAGAAGTAAGAACTATTGTGACAAATGGCGCTTACTCTCTAATAAGGGTGTTTAGGATTACAGCCTAACTGGCTAAACAAACAGTTTTGATCTTTAAATGGGAGACTGTCTGGACTATTAGAGAAGAAATCTTGAACCGAGGTTTATAAAAAAAAATCTGTAAGGACAGTGAAACGTAATGACTCTGACAAGTCATAACCCAGAATTACAGTTATAGTTCAAGATTGGTTGTGTTAGGATGAGAACTGCTGGTGCTAGGAAGTTTTAACTTCTAGACAAAGTCTTTCAAACACCAAAATAACAAAGAGCACTAAACAAGTGTTTTCCGTCGTCGTAGACATGGCGGATTATTCTGGTGAGGCTTAATGCCAAAGAACTCCCCCCCCATTTTTATTTCAGTGGCAACAAAGATGCATTCAAAAAAGTATTACAAACTGACTTCACACGAAAAATAATATTGATGCTGCTGTTGTTGCTCCCACTGAATGAGGCTTATTCAGAGAACTATATTTGCCCCATAAATTGTTCTCCGGTGCCAACCCCCCCCCAGCTGCCCTGGCAATTCTCAAACACTTTAAAATAATAGTAAACCAAAATAAAATAAGTCATATTCAGGCCCTCTATCCCCTTCACCACATCCTCACTGCCAGCTCCTCTGTGCATTGGCGGGCAAACATCTGCTGCAGAGATCCTGTTGTACTGGGGGAGGCTCCCTGTGGAATTTGGAACCCAGGTTGTGATGGGTTCCAGATTGTGGAAATACAGCACTTACCACTGCAGACATTTGCCCTCCAATCTGCGGGGGGGGGACACACATACCACAACAAGGGCTCAACAGAAGGACCAGGATCAGTCCGTGAGTTCCTGATCTCTCCCATATTTCTAATCATGTAGGCGCTGACTGCCCAAATAAGGCTACAGTGTTCTCTTAATCACACCTGAGGCCACTGCTCTTAAAATGGAAAATGCGTCCCTCAAGGATGATGATGTTTAATTCTAGCCCAAGTAGAGGTGAAAGATTTCCCAAAATTTTGAAGCTATGTCTTAATTTTAAAAAACAACAACAGGGGCAGAGGCATCCTTTGGGATTGTAGGGAAAGAAATGAACATGTTACCCTGACTATGGAATGCTTGTGTGGCAACTACTATGATGTTGTTTCAGCACCAGTCACCTTTTTATTTCCCACTATTTTTATTCGTTGCAGCTTTTAAATCAATCTGATCTGTTTTGTCCAAGAGAAGTAATTTTATTCAGGTAGATATTTTACTGTTGCGTACTTTATATTTTATTGTATTTTAAGCATTGTTATTACCAACAATAACACAAACCATCTTTCCTTTTATTAGTTTTGTGATCTGGAAGTGCACCAAGGACAAATGTTTATGAGCCACCAATTTAACATTAGGGAATGATCAACCAAACATAACAGATGATGAAAACAAAGAGATTCTCCAATGAGCACAGTTTAAACACTTAGCAATCCAGTTCAGTCTCATATCTGTTTTTAGGTTATTTCTTCCTTTAAATATGTAAGTTTCAGTTCCCAAACTCTAAAAAAAAGCACCTCCCACCTTAATAACCTCTTAGTTATTAAGAACTGGTGACCTCCTTATACCTTATACAGCATTAACAGCATTAACATATAAAAAGGCAACAGGACGCATTCCTGTTCTCTCTTTTTTGCTTAAAATGTTTTTTGTTCATACCAAGCAATGATGAGCATCTCTCTTCTAATTTTATTTTTCTCTCCGTTTTCAACGTTCCTATGGATGTAAGAAAGGAAACAGAAGCTTAGAACAACACTGTCAGCAAGAGAGTGTAAGTTTCTTAGGGGAAAACTTTTAGGGCAATTCTTTAGTAGACTTGCAGAATGCTGCTGAGAGAAACATTAGAAGGGACTATGACTTGGATCCAGACTTCAAGGAGAATCCAGTGGAGGCTGCTGCTGGCAGAAGTGGAGGAAGGCAATTTTCATCAATTCATCCAGCTGTCCCCTTCCCACACTGTTTTGGAGGACCCCTCAACTCTCCAGAGCATATTTCTGGAGGATGCAAGGGGATGCAGGGGAAAGTGGGGAAAAGTGCCTCCCCTCCACTAACAGAGGTATCCTGTGAGCAGAGTTTCGCTCACGAGATCTCTGCATCCAATCCTATGTCCTTTCTGAAGGGGGAACAAGACCAATGTAGAGCAAACAACTTAACCCAATTGTCAGCAGCAACAGTGTGCACACGGAACCAAAAGCAAGGTTTTGGAGAAGTTCAGTATCAAGGACATGTCCATCTGCATCGTTAAGATGCATGCGCACAGAGCAATCCCCAGTGTTGAAATGACCATAAAATCCATTTTTTCATGCAAGGAGCTTCACATGTGCACTGTAACCTGAGCACATCCACAAGCAGTTGCAAGGATAAAGCCAATGATGTGACCCATCAAACATGTCTCCTTCTGAAGACTCTCAAAACCTCCCTTTTATTAGCATATAAAAACTCAGTCCTACCCTTCAGGGCCTTATTTACAGTATTTATGCCACTAGATCTGAAGTGATTAAACAATGGCGGATCTGAAACAAGGAAAGAATCAAAAAGAACTCATATTCATTGTTCTCTGAATAATAGGAGTAAGAGGAACATGTCCATATCTGCTGTAAAAAGCATTTGCTATGCTAACGAAAAGTGGCAGTGGATTATGTGACCTTGCAATTTCCATTTCTAAAGTGGCTGTGGCCCCCATGTATGGTTATAATCCATTTCAGATGTGGTCCTCAGGCCTAAATAAACTGCTGGAGATTATTATCTGAACATGTTCTGCCCCAAAGGTAGGATGAATGAGGTGTCAAGAACATGAGATGTCCCACACCTAAAAAGAGTTGAATCTTGAAAGCCAGCATTGTAACCAACTTATCCTCTCATATCTTTTCTAAAAACTTTGCCTTCAAATAGTTCTGTGTGGCCTGAGTGGAAACACAGACATCGTCTAATTCTAGATTAGGGGTCACCAACCTTTTTAGGCCTGTAGACTCATTTAGATTTTTGAGCAAGTGCTGTTGGCATCATCCCTCTGGTTACTTTTCCACTCACCCATCCACAGAGACACTCACAAAGAGTATGCACACCAACATTGCTTTTCCAAGAGAACTGAGTAAAAGTCAGATCCAGCAGAACTAATGTGAGCCTTGAAAAACACATCACGCTGAAAAAAAGAAGTGGAGGAGAGTGTCACTCTTCCAACTTCCTCCTTCAGTTCTATGTATTTTTCAAGGGAGAGAACGATAACTATTCTCAGTAAATCATGGACAAGGGGTCTCTCTCTCTCTCTCTCTCTCTTGTGTGTGTGTGTGTGTGTGTGTGTGTGTGCACGCTCAGAGGATTCATGGGCACCAGAGAAAGACCTCGAGGGCTCCCATTTAATTATCTGTTTCCCACAACTTTGTTGTTCTTGTTATGTGCCTTCAAGTCGATTACGACTTACGGCGACCCTATGAATCAGCGACCTTCAAGAGCATCTGTCATGGACCACACTGTTCAGATCTTGTAAGTTCAGGTCTGTGGCTTCCTTTGTGGAATCAATCCATCTCTTGTTGGGCCTTCCTCTTTTTCTACTCCCTTCTGTTTTTCCCAGCATTATTGTTTTGTCCAGTGAATCATGTCTTCTCATTATGTGTCCAAAGTATGATAACCTCAGTTTCATCATTTCAGCTTCTGGTGATAGTTCTGGTTTAATTAGTTCTAACACCAAATTATTGGACTTTTTCGCAGTCCATGGTATACACAAAGCTCTTCTCCACCACCACATTTCAAATGAGTTGATTTTTCTCTTATCAGCTTTTTTCACTGTCCAGCTTTCACATCCATACATAGAGATCGGAAACATCATGGTCTGAATGATCCTGACTTTAGTGTTCAGTGATACATCTTTACATTTGAGGACCTTCTCTAGTTCTCTCACAGCTACCCTCCCCAGTCCTAGCCTTCTTCTGATTTCTTGACTATTGTCTCCATTTTGGTTAATGATTGTGCCAAGGTATTGATAATCCTTGACAAGGATTTATGCAACTTTACAGTTGACAATGAGGACAATGACATGTCCTCATTGTCAACTGTAAAGTTGCATAAATCTTGTTGTCATTACTTTAGTCTTTTTGATGTTCAGCTGTAGTCCTGCTTTTGTGCTTTCTTCTTTAACTTCAGCATTCATTTCAAATCATTACTGGTTTCTGCTAGTAGTATGGTATCGTCTGCATATCTTAAATTATTGATATTTCTCCCTCCAATTTTCACACCTCCTTCATCTTGATCCAATCCTGCTTTCTGTATGATATGTTCTGCATACAGATTAAATAAACAGGGTGATAAAATACACCCCTGTCTCACACCCTTTCCGATGGGGAACCAATCAGTTTCTCCATATTCTGTCCTTACAGTAGCCTTTTGTGCAGAGTATAGGTTGCACATCAGGGCAATCAGATGCTGTGGCACCCACATTTCTTTTAAAGCATTCCATAGTTTTTCATGATCTACACAGTCAAAGGCTTTGCTGTAATCTATAAAGCACAGGGTGATTTTCTTCTGAAATTCCTTGCTCCGTTCCATTATCCAATGTATGTTTGCAATATGATCTCTGGTACCTCTTCCCTTTCTAAATCCAGCTTGGGTGTCTGGCATTTCTCGCTACATATATGGCAAGAGCCTTTGTTATAGAATCTTGAGCATTACTTTACTTGCATGGGATATTAAGGCAACAGTTTGATAATTACTGCATTCCCTGGGATCCCCTTTCTTTGGAACTGGGATGTATATTGAACACTTCCAGTCTGTGGGCCATTGTTTAGTTTTCCATATTTCTTGACAGATTTTAGTCAAAATTTAGACAGATTCAGTCTCAGTAGCTTGTAGCAACTCTATTGGTATGCCATCTGTTCCTGGTGATTTGTTTCTTCCAAGTATTTTAAGAGCAGCTTTCACCTCGCATTCTAAAATTTTTGGTTCTTCATCATATGGTTCCTCCGTGAATGAATCTGCCATCCTGGCATCTCTTTTATAGAGTTCTTCAGTGTATTGCTTCCATCTTCCTTTTATTTCATCTCGGTCAGTCAGTGTGTTCCCCTGTGGATTATTCAACATCCCTACTTGTGGTTTAAATTTCCCTTTCATTTCTCTAATCTTTTAGAACAGGGCTCTTGTTCTACCCTTTTTGTTGTCCTCTTCTATTTCTATACAATAACTATTGTAATAGTTCTCTTTGTCCCTACGTACTAGTTGTTGTATTGTTGCATTTAGGGTTCTGACTGTGTTTCTATCGCCTTTTGCTTCTGCTTTCCTTCTCTCTTTAACCATTTAAAGAGTTTATTCAGTCATCCATTGGGGTCTTTCTCTCTTTTTAGTTGGAGGTATTGTCTTTTTGCATTCTTCTCTGATAACGTCTCTGACTTCATTCCATAGTTCTTCTGGTTCTCTGTCAACTAAGTTTAAAGCCTCAGACGTGTTCCTTATTTGATCTTTATATGCTTCTGGGATGTTATTTAAATTGTATTTTGGCATTATGATTGCTTTGTTGGTCCTCTTTCGCTTTACTCTGATTTTCGATACAACCAGTTCATGATCTGTACCACAGTCTGCTCCTGGTCTTATTTTTGCAGAAAATATGGAACTTCTCCATCTTCTGCTACCAATTATATAATCAATTTGATTCCTATATTGGCCATTTGGTGATGTCCACGTGTACAGTCGTCTTTTTGGTTGTTCAAAAAATGTGTTCGCAAGAAGCAAATTATTGGCTTCACAGAATTCAGTAAGTCTTTCTCCTGCTTCGTTTCTGTCTCCTAGGCCCCATTTCCCCACAATTCCTAATTCTTCTCTGTTCCCTACTTTTGCATTCCAATCCCCCATGATTATCAGCACATCTTGTTTTGGTGTGTGATCAATTTCTTCCTGTACTTCTGCGTAAAATCTCTTCAATTCCTCTTCTTCTGCATTTGCTGTCCCACAACTTTAGCTTTCATGTATTGCTTTTTTCTTATTTGCAGTCCCATTATGTTTTTGATGTTGGCAACTATCATGCTTCTAGGTCAGAAAACTAGGTGTGGCTGGATTAACACCAACCAAACAGGGCAACATCAGAGATTTAACCAATTTCCAAAACTGCTACTTTCAAATATAGCTGAATGAATGTGTAACCCATGAGTATGTTAACTATAGTGGGTTGAATCCAACTAAATCATTGTGTTAGTGGAACGACTTCTTTTTTTTTTTTTCAATTAATTTTTATTCCAATTTTCAAAACCAAAACAATACAAAAAGAAAACAACACAAATCAATAACTAGTACAATACAAAAAGAAAAATATATATATATATATAAAAAAGAAAGAATATTGACTTCCGATTTGTCATAGTTCAGCTATAAATCTATAATATATAACAAACCTATCTCTTAATAGATTATAAAATCACCTTCCTCCAACGGTTATCTTAGTTGGTTTCAAATCTCATTAACATCATATCATTTTAATCTTCCACAAAAAGTCAAAGAGAAGTTTCCAATCCTTGAGATATATGTCAATCAAATTTTTTTTCTAAATAAACATGCCAATTAATCCAACTCATCAAATCTACTAAGTCCAGTAATTTTAAATCGCTCTTCTGTCATTATCCATATTGGGTCCATCTTCCATCTTCCATCTTTACGCACCCAAAAATCTTGCTGTCATAGTCATATAATAAAAGTCTGATAGGAATTTCCTCCATCACAGATATTTTCTTGCCATCAAATCCAAACGTATCACTGAAGTATTGTTGCAAAGCCGCATCTCTGTTCCTCTTTTCCACATGATACACTAGTACATCTCTTGAAGGTTTTTCCATTGACACAAAACAGGGATTAATTCTGTTAACTTTCTCCATTTCAAGTTCCATCAAATCCTTCCAGTCCAAGAATTTTTTTGAACCGATAATATCTTTATCTCCAATCTCTTCAATTCCTTCAGGGACAGCGCTGAATTCCAAACTGTAATATTTGTCTCCAGGATCCATCACAGCCAGGAAATCCAAATCTTTTTTCATGTCCATAATTAAGCCAATCTCCATAGTTTGAACCTTGCCTTTAATTTCTCTTTCATCCTTTTTTTGTTTTCCAGATCTATCTTTATTCTCCTTTCTCATAGAATCCTGAGTTTCTTTCAGCTCCTGTCTCATTTCGTGAAATTCAATTCTCCACGCTTGTCTATTATTTCTCAGTTCTTGTTTTATTGAGTTAATCCCATTCATTATTTTCTGAAACATGTCTAGAGATAAAGTCCCTTCTTGTACATCCATGATCTTCTTAATTGTCATTCTTAAAGCCAAAGGAACAAAACTCCTTCAATTTTCAATGTCCCAAACAAAGAGCAGCTTATTTCTTTAACCAGTTACAAAGGAGTTAATCTTTCCAACAAACTAACGTTACACGCTAGACAGCCCTTATCTCTTATCTGCCCGGAAGTGTAAGGGCTTTAGTTCACAGCGTCGAAATAGCTAGTAGCAGAGAGAATGAGCAGATTCGTCAAAAAAAAAGTAGATCAGGAAAAATAGTCCCAGCCATAAATCAAAAAGATTTCTTATCTCTTCCAATCAGAAATCTCTCGTCCGTTGTAATCTTTAAAATGCTATTTTCCATGTCAGCTTTTTGCAATAAAAAAAAAGATAAGCTATTTATATTTTCTTCCCCCTTAGTTCCGTGAATAAAAAAAGGAAAGTCTTACCTCACCTAGGTTATCTCAATTGCCGTTACTTTGACAAATCTCTTTAGCTGTATAGATAAGAAAATGATGTAGACAGGAGGATGTTTGCCTGTTAATCCGTATTAAAAAAAACGGGTCACTTATCCAGCTGAGCTAGCATAAAAATCCTCGCTCTGTCTGAGCTGCTGGAAGACAGACAATTCTGACGAATTCCAGACTCCAACAATCAAAACAAAGCTATGTGGGAAATCTCACGTTTCTTCTTTAACCGGAAGAAACTATTCCCAGTCAGAAAAGAGCCTTCTGACTGAATTTAAACTGGATAAGTTTCATCCAAGACGGAACTCGTCTCAGAGGCTGCACAGGCGTAGGGATCCTCCTGGGAAGTCGTTAGTGGAACGACTTCTGAACTGAGAAACAGAACTTTCTCTCTGGCCCCACCTGCACTATACATTTAAAGCAGTATTATAGCACTTTAAACAGTCATGGCTTATCCCCAAGAATCCTAGGAACTGTACCCCCTATTTCCCTACCAGAGCTACAACTCCCAGAGTTCCCTGGGAAGAGCAATTAATTGTTAAACCATTCTGGAAATTGTAGCTCTGTGAGGGGAATAGGGTCTCCCAACAACTCTTAGCATCCTTAACAAATTACAGTTCCCAGGATTATTTGGGGGAAGCCATGACTGTTTAAAGTGGTTTGATACTGCTTTAAATGTATAGTGCAGATGAGGCCTCTATCCACCCCCTGCACCATCCCCATGAGGGTGGGGGTAGGGAAAGGAGAAGTTCCACGAGTGCAATGACTTACCTGCATGCAATCCTTAGTAACAAGGAGTAGCCCAAACACAGCCACAACTACTTATTTTGTTTATTTAATTTATATCCTGCCCGTCTTCCCAGTAGTAACCCAGGGACGCAAACAGAAACAGTAAAAGACTTTAAAACATATTAAAACAAAACATCTTAAAAACATCATTAAAAAGCAACTTTTAAAATGTCTTAAAATGCAGTTCCAGCAGAGAAACAGATTGGGATAAGGTCTCTATTTAAAAGGCTTGTTGAAAGAGGAAGGTCTTCAGTAGATGCCAAAAAGACAACAGAAATAGCCCCTATCTAATATTAAAGGGGAGGGAATTCCAAAGGGTAGGTGCCACAACACTAAAGATTGGCTTCCTATGTTGTGCAGAATGGACCTCCTGATAAGATGGTATCTGCAGGAGGCCCTCACCTGCAGAGCACAGTGATCGACTGGGTATATAAGGGGTAAGACAATCTTTCAGGTATCCTTGTCCCAAGCTGTATAGGGCTTTGTACATCAAAACCAGAACCTTGAACTTGGCCCGGTAGTTAATGAGAAGCGAGTACAATTCTTTCAGCAGCGGGATAACTTGTTGGAGATACCCTGCCCCAGTGAGCAGTCTCGCCACTGCATTTTGCACCAGCTGCAACTTACAGACCAACCTCAAGGGCAGCCCACACATAACGTATTACAGTAATCCAGCCTGAATGTTACTAGTGCACTGACAACAGTGGTCAGACTATCCTGGTATGGAAATGGTTGCAATTGTCTTACCAGCCAAAGATGGTAAAAGGTACTGCTAGCCACTGAGATCACCTGGGCCTCTAGCTACAAAGATGAATCCAGGAGCACGCCCAGACTACGGACCTGCTCTTTCAGAGGGAGTACGACCCCATCCAAAGCAGGCAATTGACCAGTTTATCTAAACTCAGGAAACACCAACCCACAGCGCCTCCATCTTGCTAGGATTCACTCAGTTTATTGGCCCTCATCTAGCCCACCACGAAGTCCAGGCTCTGGTCCAGGGCCTGCATGGCCTCTCCCAATTCAGATGTTACAGAGAAATGTACCATTGGTCTCACCTGAAAGGTGATTGTCATAGGAAGGGGCCATCACTGTGGGAAATAGTTCCACCTATCGTGCGAAGGCAAGAATGTTTTTGAAGTCAAGACTAGGGGCGTCATGCCCCTCCCACTCTCCAGGTCATTCGTAGCGAGTCTAAAAGAGATATCTAAAAATACAAGAACAAGGCCAACAGGCCCGCCAGGAAAATAACATAATAGTCACATGCATAACAACATGACTCTAACCTAACTACATAACATAACAGAACTAAAAGTCTTGACTTCACTCTTACATTTAAATATAATATGGAAACAATAACATGTAACCCATTGATAAAATCACTAGTCATCCTCCAACTGGGAGGGTCGTGATGGCCCCTTCCTACGAAAATCACCTTTCAGGTGAGACCAATGGTACATTTTCCATAGGAAGTGGGCCATCACTGTGGGATGTACCAAAGCAACCCATATAGGGAGGGACCACCCACATGTTAATCCTCATTAAGAACCTGTTGCAACACTCGTGTGCCAAAAGAAGCATCAGCAGAGGCATAACGATCAATTTTATAATGCCTTATAAACGAGTGTGGGGTAGACCAGACTGCAGCCCTACAAATATCGGCAACAGGCGCATTAGTGGCAAAAGCAGCCGAGGTGGCAGCTGACCTGGTAGAATGAGCCGTTATACTAGCTGGAACTGACAGCTTCAGGGACTCATATGCTAAAGTAATGCATGCCCTTAACCAACGAGATAAGGTAGAATTAGATACTTTATGCCCCATAGACCTTGGATGAAAGGATACAAACAGAGACTCCGTTCTTCGAATCTCTTGGGTCCTAGACAGGTATGTCTTGAGAGCCCTCCGAACATCCAATGAATGCCAAGCCTTCTCGAGCGGATGGGTAGGATTCGGGCAAAAGGAAGGTAAAACAATGTCCTGGTTGCAATGAAAAACTGAATCGACCTTGGGACGAAAGGAAGGGTCAGTCTTCAGCACAACAGAGTCCTTATGGAAGACGCAGAGGTGTCTAGCAGAAGACAATGCGCCCAACTCCGAAACGCGTCTGGCAGATGTGATTGCAATCAGAAACAGGACCTTGAAGGACAGTATGCGTAGGGGCACAGTCCTGATGGGTTCAAACGGAGGGCGTTGCAAAGCCTGCAGGACTTTCGGCAAACTCCATGAGGGGAACCGATGGACAACAGCCGGAGAGTGTAGGGCGACTCTCCTCAAAAAAGTTTAATGAACGGATGTGAGGAAATATGATCTCCAGGAGAGGACACTGAGAGAATGGATGACAGAGTAGACGCATGTCTACGTAGAGTGTTGGGTCGAAGTCCCATCATAAAGCCACTATGGAGAAATTGGAGTACCTGGTGCACATTGGCCTGGGATGGATCGTGGTGGTGGGACTGACACCACTTGGAGAAAGCCACCCAGGTATGTTGATAAATTCGAGTGGTAGATGGTCTTCTCGAGGCCAAAATAATATCAATCACAGCGTCAGACAGTCCAGCTGACCTCAAGTGTCTCCGTTCAAACGCCACGCTGTTAGATTGAGCCAAGTAGGGTCCTGGTGCAGTACTGGACCCTGGGATAGGAGGTCTGGCGTTACTGGAAGTGTCCAAGGATCCATCATTGACATTGCCAGAAGATCTGAGAACCACGGTCGGCGTGGCCAAAATGGTGCTATCAGAACCAGCTATGCCCTTTCGGTTCGCGCCTTCCTCAAGGTTTTGGCTAACAATGGTATGGGAGGAAAGGCGTACAATAGACCGTCTGGCCACGGTGTTGTCAGAGCATCCACTGCTTCTGCTGTTGAGTCCAGGTATCGGGCAAAGTACCTTGGAAGCTGGCAATTGTGACTGGAAGCAAACAGGTCGACTGAGAGGGTGCCGAATCGACACTGGAGACGATGGAAAATGGCTGGATGAAGTTTCCATTCTCCCGGGAAGACCTGTTGTCTGCTGAGCCAGTCTGCTGTCACATTCAAAATCCCTCTGAGGTGCTCTGCTTTCAGGGATTGTAGATGTTGTTCTGCCCAGACAAAGATGAGGGAGGCTAAGTCCTGCAGAGGACGAGACCTGGTGCCCCCCTGTCTGTTTAAATGTGATTTTACACACGTGTTGTCTGTTCGAATGAGCACATGCTGCAAAGGGAACAGAGATTGAAAATGACATAGAGCCAAGTGGACAGCCTTTAGTTCCAGCCAGTTGATGCTTCGAGATCGCTCTGCGTTGGGCCAAACCCCTTGAACGTACTGGGAGTTGCAGTGGGCTCCCCAACCTATGAGGCTGGCGTCTGTGGTCACGACGGTTCTGCGGGGTTCTCTGAACGACGTGCCCTTGGAGAGGTGTTGAACCTTGGTCCACCAGCGGAAGGAGAGGCGCAGAGCGGGGCTCAAACGAACTTTGCGATGGTTGGAGCTGGCAATGTCCTTTTGAAAAGGCAACAGAGTCCACTGAAGGGGCCGAGTGTGGGCTCGAGCCCAGGGCACAATGTGGATTGTGGAGATAAACATCCCGAGCGCTCTGGCGAGAAGCATGACGTCTGCGGATGTTTGTTGCATCAGGGACCTTGCGATGCTTGTGATGGCAGTGATGCGATCTGGAGACAGGAAGACCATTGCCTGCAGGGTGTCCAACATTGCCCCAAGATGTAGTAGGCGTTGGGTTGGTTGGAGATGGCTTTTGTCGAAGTTGACAAGCCAGCCGTAGGTCTGCAAAACATTGAGGGTGATCATTAAATGATGATGAGCCAGCTCTTCAGATTTGGCCCGTATGAGCAGATCATCCAAATATGGGTAGATATGAACCCCTTGGGTCCGAAGGTAAGCCACTAGGATGAGTAGCACCTTGGAAAATACTCTTGGAGCAGAGGAGAGGCCAAATGGCATCGCTCTGTATTGAAAATGTTGGTGGCCAAAGGTAAACCGAAGAAACTTTCTGTGGGCTATGCAAATGGGTACATGGAGATACGCTTCCTTAAGGTCGATAGAAGCCAGGAAGTCTCCTTCATGCAGACTCTCGGTAATGGAATGGAGAGATTCCATTTTGAACCTGCGGTATGTTACAAAACGGTTGACAAACTTGAGATCCAATACCGCCCTCCAAGATAAATCTCGTTTTGGCACAGCAAATAGGAGGGAGTACACCCCTTCCGATCTCTCAGTTGTGGGAACTGGCTCTATTGCCGCTATGTGCAAGAGGTGATGTATAGCTGTCTGCATGATGTTGTGCCTGGCTGGTGCCCTTGGGCAAGGAGACGGGTGGAATCTGTCTGATGGGGTTGCCCAGAACTCTATGGTATAGCCATAAGTGAAGAGGTCCCTGATCCAGGGGACCGTAGTAAGGCACAGCCATCGATCTCCAAAATTAAGTAATCTGCCACCTATGGGGATGGCGTTAATACTACTTGTGTAGGCAAGGACCTCCCCTATATGAGGACGATGAGTTGCCCCTGCGCCCTTGGTACTGACCTCTGCCCTGGGGGCGTCGGTTCCAGGAGCCCCTGAATGCGTTGGAATCATAGGGTCTGAAATCGCGGCCTCGTCCTCCTGGTCGCGTTCCTCGAAAGGGCTGGTTAGAACGAAAGGAGGGAAATCGCCTGAAGGGCCTGTGGTCGATGTTCTTGACTGTGGCTAGAACCGGTTTGTGGGCGTCTTTTGGATCAACCAGAACTGCCTTTAGAGCTTCCTCACCGAAGAGTAGAGATCCGGAGTAAGGAGCCTTGGACAGGTTCAATCTGGCCGCTGAATCAGCTTGCCAGTGACGAAGCCAGAGGGTGTGACGAGCGACTATTTGAGTCGTCATGGCTCGTGCCCCTAATTGGGTGGCATCCAAAGTGGCGTCGGCCACAAAGGCTGCTGTCTTACGTAGTTTCAATAGTGCTCTTTTGAAGGCGACAGGATCAGGGTTATCATCCTCTAGAAGGTCATCCAGCCACATCATAGATGCTCTGGAGAAAATGGAGGCTGAAGCGGAGGCACGCATGGATAGGGCAGTGGCCTCGTGGTTCTTGCGGAGGGCGAAGTCTATTCGACGTTCAGTAGTATCTTTTAGGTGGGATTCCCCTTCCCTGGGCAAGATAGATCGTGAAACGAGGCGAGCGATCGGTTCGTCTATGCCAGGGACATCTAACTTGGTGGCGAAGTCTGGGGCTAGGGCGTAAAGTCTGTCAGCCATGTTCTTGAAGCGTCGAGCTTTGAGTGGGTGGGCCCATTCTTCGGAAGCTAATTTGGCAATTGGGTCCGGCACCGGGATGTAGTGTTCAGTAGGTGCAGGGGATTTGAGGACCTTGGCCCCTTTGAGAGTTGGAGTGGACGAAGTTGAAGGCGCAGTCTGGAGACCAAGGGTATGAAGTACCCTACGTGCGAGCGGTTGGTAATCTGAGGTATTGAACAAGCGATACGATGTATCCTCCTCATGATCTGAATAGTCGCTCCAGTCGTCTCCTTCAACATGGTCAGTGAAAGTTAACTCCTCCGCATACGAGGCTTCGTCCGTACATCTGCCTCTGGCTACATCGAAAGGATCTGGTGAGCAGGAAGGATGAGCAGCATGGAACGCACGTTGGTCCATGTTGAGTGGGGGTATGGCAGGAACCTGTGGTAGTGACTGCATTCGTGTGAAATAAGCCAGCATGGCTTGGAGTTGAGAGAGGAAATCAGGAGACAGCTGCAGACCAGATGTGTGAGATGTATGTGCCTGGTGGGCTATTGGAACAGATGTCTGAGGCGGTAAGCCAGAGGTAGGTTCGTTAGGCGAACCGTGAGGGGGAAAGCCAACAAACTCTTCCTCGTCAGAGGCAGTAGCAGGAGAATGGAAAATATCACTTATGTGTGTCTGTGCTGTGGTGGTTGTTGGCACAGAGACATAACGAGGGCGCTTTGGTTTACTATGGCTGGAAAGATGTTTTGTCTTAGCCAGTGCTTTGGCATGTCTGGTCTTAGACGTGTTAGTATGTTGTGGCTTGGCTGATTGTGGCATGTTTGGCTGATCTGGCACCATGTGTGTTGATGGTGACATGCCTGGCTGTTCTGCCATCTTATATGAACCTGGGTGCAGTACACTGCCACGGAGGGGGCAGGATGTAAAGACCCGAACTGGCACAGCGTACTACCACGGAGGGGGTAGGATACACTGGCAGATGGCAAATGCACTGCCACAGAGGGGGCAGAATGCACAGAGGTATCAGCGTTAATATAATATAGGCTGTTTAGAGCAGGCACACTCAGATTAGTGCTGTAGGCTGGTTTTTTTTTTTTTTTGGCTTGTTCACGGCCCCATAGGGGGCAGGATATGTAATGTAAATCAGATTTAATACAAATCAGCCACTGATATTAAAGCTCCAGCCTTGATAATGTAATCCAGCCACTAGGATTAAAGCTCCAGCCTTGATAATGTAATCCAGCCACTAGGATTAAAACTCCAGCCTTGATAATGTAATCCAGCCACTAGGATTAAAGCTCCAGCCTTAATAATACAATCCAGCCCACTAGGATTGGAGCTCCAGCCTTGATAATACAATTCAGCCACTATGATTACAGCCACAGTAATGTGTGTAAATCAGTCGTGTGTAAATTAGTCAGCAGCACATATACACAAACGTACGGATAGATAGTCTGCAGGGGAGGTATCCGATAATAAGGGGAACAAAAAGGGCGGGAAATTCGAATTCTGAAAGAAAAAAATGGCGCCCGGGAAAAAGGAGCGGGAAAAAAAATGACAGAGAGGGAAGAAGCAATGGCGGCCGTCGGAGGCGAACTGGGGGAAGGGCTGCCCAGCACGATCTCGCCAAAAACCGCAGTAGCGGCTCCAAAAAATCCCTGGAGAAAACAGGTAGGGGAAAAACGGCCACCACCGCAGAGAGAGCCGCCGTCGCGGTCTGAAAAGCCCTCAGTGGGATTTAAGCCACGTTGCGAGGGCGATCTGAGGCAGAGGGTTAACGGCGGGAGGCGCAGCTGCGAGCTCCCGCTGAGACCGGATAAGCCGCAGCCACGGCAACCGATCGGGGGGGGGAGGTTAACAGCGATCAGAAGCGATCAGAAGCGATCAAAAGGGGAGAACCGCAGCCGCGGTCCTTGAGGAAGCCCCCTGGCTAAAGAGACAACTGAGCGGGGGGGGGGCTAGAAACTGCCAAAACGAAGAGAGCCGCAGCCGCGGTCTCAGAGGGAGCCCCCAATCAAGTCAATAAAATGGACTGAATAGCTCTGAGGGAAGGGTGAGGAAGCCGCAGCCGCGGTCCCTGAGGGAACCCTCAGAGGCTAAACACACACAGAAAAAGAGAAAAGATTTAAAGACAAATACGAGACTTAGCTAAATGCTATGTGAAATTCCAATCTTGTTCGTACGAAGGCAAGAATGAACTGGAGAGTGGGAGGGGCATGACGCCCCTAGTCTTGACTTCAAAAACATTCTTGCCTTCGCACGATAGGTGGAACTATTTCCCACAGTGATGGCCCACTTCCTATGGAAAATAGAGCTGGGTGTCATCAGAGTACTGCTGACACCTTGCCCCAAATTTCCTGATGACTGCTCCCAAGGGCTTCATATAGATGTTAAACAGCATGGGAGACAAGAGGATACCCTGAAGTACCCACAGCACAACTGCCAAGGGGACGAAAGACAATCACCCACAGCTATTCTCTGAAAACAACCCTGGAGATAGAATTGGAACCACTGTAAAACAGCGCTGCTGATACTCATCATACCAAGTCGGCTCAGAAGGATACCATGGTCAACAGTATCAAAAGCTGCTGAGAGATCAAATATGAATAACAGGATCACACTCCCCCTGTCCTCCTTTTGATAAAGGTCACCCATCAGAATGACCAAGGCTGATTCAGTCCCATCACTAGGCCTGAACCCTGGTTAGAATGGGTCAAGATAATCCGTTTTATCCAAGAGTACTTAGATAAAGGGAGGGGGGAGAGCTTTTGTGCATGTGGCATCAAAAGTGGCTTTACCACAAAGTGTAGCCTGAAACAAGTGATTCAACCAATCTCTAATTACCTGAATGATACACATTTGCTAACATATGCTTGTCACCTTTGCACACTGCATTTTCTAGGTATACATGTTAACATCATGTAAATCCAGAAATTTAATATACGAAGTGGCCTACAGTCTTCTGTGTGACCCAATAAACTCTTGGAAGCTGCTGACAAACATTTTACCTGATGCCACTGGGACTATTCTGCCATCGGTTACTGCTTTAGGAGAATGACATAACACCATCTGATTATCTTCCTTCGCTTTAATGGGGTATTCACTGCGGAAAGCAGCCTCCGCTGTTAACAACGCTGAAACATCCAAGTTACGGCTTAAGTCAAGAGGGAGGCACAGTCCGCGCTTCTCAAGAGAGACATGAGCAACACAGGGAACTATATAAAAGAAAGAACGTAATATTAAACACCAGACAAGCATTGCATTCCTTGGAGTTGTTGAGTTACACACCTAAAGTGGCACAGGTCTTGTCTATTAGTCAGAAGTTCTTGTTAGGCGAGATATGTCTTGCGCGAAGGTCTTATCTTTAATGCTCAGTTTCCCTCTGGTTCTTTAGTTAGATTGAAATACATTACCCTCCAGTAATGCTGGCAGCTGATTTGGGGCAGTGATGGAGAATACTTTTCTATCAGTGACTGGAGAGGGAGAAGGAACTTTTTCTACAGAATCAAGAGGCAACGAACCAGTCGCTAAACGCTGTGATCTTCTCCGCTGGCTATTTTTGAAGGATCTAAGGGCACTCACTGGCTGTGATGGACCTAAAAAGAGACCCTGCAATGTTCATGAAGCAGACACAGGTCATTGTCTTACTCTAATATTTTTTTAAGGCAGTCATAAGGTACTTGTCAAGTGGTTCCCCATCTATCACGGAGTCATTCTTTAAACAGAAAAATTGGGACTATCAGAAGACTAGAGGAATGATTTTGGGTTCTGGAAGTATTCAACTAGTGGAAATAGGTTTTCAATAAAAATGTTTGAAAGTTGGTCCCTTGTGATGGAACAAATCTTTCAGAAAAGGTCACAGCCAACATTAATTCACGTAACCTTCCTCCTTGATTTGATTTCTTACTCTCTCTCTGTGTCTCAATTGTGACAAAACTATACACCAGGGATGATAGATGTTGTTGGACTTCCAACTCCCATCAGCCCAAGCAGCATGGCAGCATGTCTAAAGGCCAGGGATTATGGGAGTTGGAGCCCAACATCATCTGGAGCGCTACAGGTCCCCTATCCCCACTAGGATGCTTCAAATAAATGCAGAGTACACCATATCTTAACATGTCTGAACTGAGCAAAGAATGATATACTTCCTGATGCAAAATTGTTCTATTGTTTTTCTTTGTAATGATGCTACGTCTGCTGAACGCCCTCTCTGAGATCCACCATGCATAGTCTCTGGAACCTTTCTAGCAACTAATATAAACTGCTGGATTTTTGGTTAGTTCTTGGGAAAGCATGAGGAATGTGCCTATTGCTGCTATTTTACTTAGCTCTAAATGTACTAGACTGACAGTGAAGGAAACAATAGGATAGAACCACTTTTGGAATTTATAATTTTAATCTTTTATAAAACACCCTGAAAGTTCTATTTAAACTGATGGAGGGGAGCGTGAGAGAGAATGCATGCATATGTGCATGCCTGTGTTCCAGCCTATCATTTATTTATTATTTATATCCCACCCTTCCTTCTAGAAGGAGCCCAGGGCGGCAAACAAAAACACTGAAAACCACTCTAAAACATCTTAAAAACAAAATACTTTAAAACATATTAAAACAACACATCTTTAAAAACATTAAAACAAACATCTTTAAAAATGTTAAAAAAAAAAAGCTTTAAAAACATCTAAAAGTAATTCCAACACAGACGGGGACAAGTCTCTATTTAAAAAGCTTGTTGAAAGATGAAGGTCTTCAGTAGGCACCAAAAAGAGAACAGAGATGGCGCCTGTCTGGTATTTAAGGGGAGGGAATTTTAAAGTGTTGGTACAACACTAAAGGTCTGCCTCATATGTTTGTTGTGTGGAACGGACCTCCTGATAAGATGGTATCTGCAGGAGGCCCTCACCTGCAGAGCACGGTGATCGACTGAGTATACAAGCGGTAAGACAATCTTTCAGCTTGTAAGTGTTGCAAAGGACTTGAGAAATAAATTTGGTAGGTTTAGTAAATTACTAGATAATTGCTAGTTAAACCAGGGGTAGCCAACATGATGCTCTTCTAATGTTGTAGACTAGAACTCCCATCAACCACAGGAGCCTGGCCAATGGTCAAGAATGCTAGAAGCCATAATGCAGCAACATTTGACTGCAGCTCAGCAGCCCCACCAGTGTAAGTCATCCTAACATTAACATTATATCAATGATTCTTTGAATCCCATGATTGAGCTGTTAGCTGTGGAGTTTTATAATTGTGCTCTCCACCCTTCCCTTCTCTCCACCCCCCCACGGCCCCTACTAATGTAACAAACTGTGCTTACTATACATATTGAAGTGATCTCATAAACATGTATATGTGAGGAAGTAATGGTACAGTTCATTTATCCACAGAGCTATGCATAGGGAAGTCCCAAACAGGTACAGCCCCAGGATTTGATTTTGGGGAGAAGTTATGGTTATGTTTACTGTGGGTTCAAATCCATCCAAAGTAAACACTTGCTAATTTCATCGATATCAATGGAAGAAATTTGAGTACATAGTTAATTTCTACTGAAAAGCAATAGGACTTCAATGCTTGGGATGAACTGAACCCAGCACAGTTTGTTCCCACACACTTGCATTCATGGGATCACTTCAAAAGCTCACACCACAAAAACTAATTTGAAAACCTCTCGCTTTTTCAATGGCTTTTAGCGTACAATATATATTGAGGATTTTGTGTTGTGGGGTCTTGGTTGCTGTTGCTGTTTTATTAATTAGATTAATTTATGAAATTAGGTTTTCTTCTTTTATATGTAATATCTGTAAAACAACTTTAGATACAGTAGGTTCCATTTTGTGGAGATTGCTTAAAAAGCAGGATATACATTTATTAAAATTAACAGAGCTTTAAGAAACCTTGTCATTGAGAAAAAAACATCCTCTTGGATTCAAAACCAAAAAATGAGGAAGAGGAGAAAGATTTCTGCAAACTGCTCAATTATGTACAAAAGCTGGGAACTATCTTTTTCAAATCTAGGACAACAGCTGCAGATTGTTAAAGGAATTATTTTTACAGGGCTAACTTTCCATTTAAAAAGGCACAAATCATCCTCAGTGAAAGTTACTTACCGACATCATTTGCTGTCGCAACAAGTGTGAATGGTAATATTTAATGAGGGAAAATTTAGTGTTACTGACTCATGAAGTGTTTTGGTGTGTACAGAAAAAACAATTACATCTGGATCAGCTGCTTCCCCTTTCTCACTAATTAAAAGACTAACAGCACAACCCAACCAGAAGCTAGATACATGTAAGTACCCTTCAAATCAATGAGACTTGTATGTACTTAGCTATGGTTGGATCATACCCTAAAATTATTTTCCAATGAGTGTTAACTGGAGATGGAAGAAGCCCTAGGAAAGTTTTTGTTTTTCATTCTTCATTTTCAGGAGTGAAGCAAAAGATCTAGCGCCTGAGTGAAGCCCACATTCTCTGCTTCACTGTTGACAAAGGATTAAGCCCTCTGGCACAGAAATGTTAAGTGATGCAGTCTGAAACGGGGGGGGGGAGACTAACACTGTCCGCCTCCATTTCCCTCCCCAAGGGATTTAAACATTTTCTAAAATTGCAGACATTTCACTGATCACAGTTTTCTTGCTGTTTCGTACAATCCCCAAGCCCTTGTTTAAGCCAGCCTCCTTTGGAACAAAACTAATTTTTGTTTCCTATTGCACCAGAAATGGAGGAAATGTCACACAGAGAGTAAGAGGTGGTTAAGTCCAGCAGTTAAATCATGCCAGCAGAATTTCTCAATGGTGAGGGCGAGGGAACACAAAAACATGAGAATGGCTCATCTTCTTTTCGAAGAATCAGGCCCTCCGAGCAGATCAGCTGAAGCCTTTGCTATTCCACATAACATGAGGAGTTGTGCTCTTGCTATAAATTTCCACCATCAAGCAAGGGCCATTCTACATTGCAATTCCATGTGCCATACTGTGTGTGCTTAATATTTCAGTCTTATAGTGAGTCACCTGAGTAAAATAAAAATAAAAATCCAGGCAACCATATAGGAAAACTTTTGGAAACAGGAAAAAGAGTTGGTTTGGTTTTGGTTTTCTTCCTCCTTTCAGATGTCCAAAGTGCAAGCAATTGCCAGTATTGGCTACTAAGTAATTTTGTGGGCCAGTAACTTTGGTGGATTTAATTACATGTACTCTCCCATGTCACACCTTGCTTGCATTTCAATTTCTCCCCCCCAAAAAAACTCAGTTGGTTATAAACAAGCCACATTCAAATGAAACAAAAACACCCCCCAATGATGATTATTTCCCACTATGACTGTAATATAATTATGGTATGTTTTAAAATGTCTGTGCTCACTAGTTTTATTTATCACAGAAGAAGGAAGCTGGGAGACCAGGGTCAAATCCTCCACTTGTATTAACTCTGGGGAAATTGGTGATTTAAGGGGCTTTATACACCCTGCAGAATCTCCAGATTCTTGTTTGCATTTCTTGCTGCGAGCCTTTCCTGAAGACAAAGTTGAGGGCAACAGTGCAGATTTCTGAATGCTGGCAGAACTGCTAATATCAGCTTCATTTTTTTTCTGACTTTGAGGCTTAGGTGATATCTCCTGAATAAATAATAAGAAATTGATACTTTTATTGCAGTTTCTTCATTGCAGCTCTTGTATTCTATTTTGATTTTTAAAGCAACTTTAACAATAGCACATTTTCAGAACATTAAAAAAAAAAACAGACCTAAGCAAGACGATACTTAAAAAGGGACTCAGCCAAAGACCATCATCCCAATCCAGCGATCTGCTCCAGGGTGCAGGGGCTAGGGTACGCCCGTGTTCATTTGATTCCCCACTCATTCCAACAGAGAAAGATTGATCCCCATATGCATTCCAATGCATGCACAGATGGACTCTCTCTCTACAGAAAGGGGGGACTACTCCATGCGCAAAACATCTACATCTGCATTCTACTGTAACATGGATCTCTGGATCAGGATGTGAGCCTCAAACATCTCTTCAGTTCTCATAAACTGAACTCTTCAATCATACTAATCTGTTTGAAATCAAAATTTTGTTGTATTTTTACAGACAGTTTTCATGACAACTTCACTAATTCTTCAAAGCACAACTAATGGAGTCAGTAAAATGATCCCTTGAAGCATGTATTCTGCTTTCATGGTTGCCAGGCGCAAAATCTTACAATTAAGTATGTGGTACAAGTGTCCTTGTCTCTCCACAAATTTGGTTCAATTTTAAAACAAGACATGAAGAGTCTGGCAGGGTCCCTTTAATTTTTTTAAACAATGATTACTTTTTTAGTGAAGTAATGTGGATGTCACCACATGTCTCTTTGCATTAGGATATCACAAGTGCTAAAACTGTTAAGGACATTGTAAGATGCAAACCTCCCCTCCCCGCCACACATACACACACCACCAACAAAAAAAATATAATAAAAGGATTGTAGACTAATCAAACTGGGGGGGGGGGAGAATCAAAGCATACTGCATTTTCTAAAATGTGATTGCATAGTATTTCTGAATTTTACAAACACTGGCATTTTAAGTTTGTAGTTAGAAAACTATCTCACATTAAGTTAAAAATGTTTTTCCATCTAGTATTGCATGATCATTGTGCAAGTAAAAGCCTTCATCAAACCTTTGAAGAAATTCAGAAACGTGTCACCACTTTTGGTAAATAAACTAACAGCTGATTACAAAAGGAGTCACCAAACTCATAATATCCAAGAATGTTCTCCAATTTTCAAACCTTTGTATGCAAGAAATGTATTTTGGTATTGACTGCTAGCTTTCTCTTCCAGACGTTCCACATTCAAGTAACAGATCAGGAGCGGACTACTTCTAAACTGAGTCATTTTAGCTAGTCTTCCCATATCATGCACTCCACCTCTCCCCACCCCCACAGGAATAAGAGAACTGGCCAGATAAATATGTGAACTAGCCACCTATGTGCAGATAACTGCCACAAGCACAGTAAGATGAATCTTGCATTTGGCATTAGGACTGAAAGACAAAATAGGGTGGATCTGCAATTGATACAAAGTCCTTAAGTTCTCCACTCTTGCTCTAGATTCTAAAAAGGCACACTGGAAGTACCATAATAAAGCCCTGGCGGTGTGAAATGTTACATTCAGCTATCAATGAACCACATATTCATGTACACTGGGCACAATTTATTCATGTTCAACATACATCTGAAGGATTGTAGAGTATATCTATGCTGATTAAGAAACTTATTTACCAGAAATTAATTAGAGCCATAACTTGTAAATAAATGATTTTATTGTTTATCTTCACATGTGTGAAAGACATCACTACAGCAACCATTACTTTCAAAGTTACAAAATTATTTAAAACAAGGTTTTAAAACTTGTTCTAATAAGGTGCTTAACCTCTTAACAAGGACGAAATTAAACATTAGAAAAAAACCTTAACGAATGTTATTCATCTAAGCAGTTGTTGCTCAAAAGAAAATACAACATGGGCCCAACCCTAAAACAGTTAAACAGACGACTGTACCTGCATCATATAACCTGAGGGTTTAGGGTTAAAACAGTTGTAAACCAGAAGGGGGAAATCAGCAGACTAATAAGACTGCTAGCCTGGATTTCTCTTCTGTGTTGTACTTTTAGAAAACTGAGACACAGTTTAGCCATAAATGTTACAGCTGCCGACATCTTAATCATTATAAAGCCATTCTGGCCTGGGATGGACTAATGACTCCCCACAAATGCAAGTTGGGAACCAGCCTCATGAAAGCATGCTCCCCCACCCCTATTCCTTTCCCTGCATGGACCATAGTTTAGAGCCCTATATGCACTGATGTAAACCATAACTACCACATACCAGAGTCTCACAACCATAGTTTGAAAACCACTTTGTGACCAAGGAACCACTGTTTGCATTTATTTACATGTAATTTTAAACCATGGCTAATACCAGGAACAGGGGTGAAGGGTGGGAAGAACTTCTCTGAAACATGTATATGTCTGACACCCACTCTGCATGCCATGGTTTGCTAAGGAGTCAGAGTTGCATCTGCACTGGACCTCTGAGGTTTCATTATTCAGTCATTATTTGTTTCAACTGGGCTAGTAACTAGCTTTAAAAAAGTGTGTAAATTCACAATTTTCCCTACCCCCCCCCAAAAGAAATGGTTAAAAAAGCAAAGCTCATCCTTGGTTTCCTGTGAGAACATTGCTAGTAGCTAAACATTTTTAAAAGCAAGTCCACACCACCAAAATGTTCACAAAGAGACAATTTATGTTGTTAATTTGAAATGTTAACGACCTGTAGATAAGTAATTTTCAACTTCCAACAGAAACAAAAAGAGCCAAGATTAGTTTAAAATACACGATTTGTTCTATATTGTGTTGCTTACAGAACAAAGTCTGTAAAACGGAGATCATTTCAATGGTGGCTCTTTTTGGTAAGTTAAGGTTAGTGCTGCACTGCTTGTGGAAGAATCACCAGGTTGTCAATCACTCCATTACTCATTTGACTTTTTGGGCACATGTCTGGAAGCAGCACATTGTGGAAAGAAACTAGCTGCAATACCCCAACCCATTTCCCAGAGTGCAAATTCATCAAGATGCTGCTAAAAATTGCTTTTCTATTACACGTTGGCAGGCACATTTGGTAAGAAATAGTCTGTCTGCTCTCCTCCGCCTCCTCGTTTCTTACATATTGTGGGTCTGGATTATGTGGGTTTATCTGTACAATCAAATCTGTATTTTGTAAGGAAGGGGAACTTTTGGTGTGGTGTGGTTAAGCAACAAGTAGGTCCTGCTGACTTAAGGGGCAGGGTTTTCATGTTTTGAGTGCCACTGAGCATCTCTGATTTTATGAGGCATACAACTACTTCTGACTGGCTAGTTTGTGGGCTGTAGCCTTTATCCTTAATATGCAAAAAGTTTTAAAAGGTACATGTTAGAAAAAAAACACAACACTGCCACTGGAAAAATACTAACTCCCATGCTGAATTCCCCTGCACCTTCTATAATGTATATTCAACTTACCACATGTCCTGATGCCATTTCCTATGTGTATCTTCCCCAACGCTCCAGGGAAGGTGCAGGAAAAAGCACCACAGCATCAGGACACCAGCTACACTGACTTAGCCTTCAACTGGTGGGCCATGATCCACAGAGATCAAGTAAGTGCCACCACCATAAGTACCTTTTCCTTGTGTAAGTTTATTTGCTTTTTAAGGAGGGGGGAAGGAGAAAAGGAGGAGAAAAAGTAGGAAAAGGCAGGGAGATAGGGAGACAAAGCAGAAGAGAAGGAAGAATGAGTTCTAAAATAAATTAGAACTGTGTCCCATCTTCCAGACTGTGGGTAAAGGTGGGTCCTAGGTGTGAGCAGGTTGAAGACTACTAAGCTAGACGCTATGGAGGTGGAAAGAGTGACTCAACATGAGCCTGCAATTTTTAGTTGCAGCCTTGTGTTCTTTGGAACATGCAGAACTATCCTAAACTACTGCACAGCATGGCAATACACTATCAATTCCTCAGCAAAATGTTATGACAATGCATTGACACCACAGTGACTCACAAATGGCTATTAAGACCCAGTCAAGACTCACAATTGAACCCTAGTTTAGGGATCAGGGACAAACTGTAGGGGCTCACGCACTCCCCCCTCAGACACGAAAAGTGAGTTAAGGAAAGTATCAGTTTCATTTTCATCTGACTGTTAGTCACATAACTCCAAAGCCAGTTAGACGGAGGGCAGGATGAAATCACATGCAGTCCCATAGCCCAGTTCCTAAACTCAGGTTCAATGGTTAAATCTGAACCAGGTGTAAGTAAAAGCCACATATGCCACAAACAATGTGCTACCAGAACCAACACAGGTTTGACAAGGGAAAAGGAAAATAATAACAATGGAGATGTATGTATAGGTTATTTCTTTTGGCCCAATTATTTAACACAGAATGAAAGAACATTTCAGGAAATGGGTTGATTTGAAAAAATGGGGGAGAAGAAAACACTCTTCTTAAAGTTTTTTTTTTTTTTTTTTAAAGAACTACCCACTAGACAACAAAAAAGCCACATTAAAAGTTATATTAAGGCTCTGATCTGAATAAATTAAAATGCGTTTAGATTTAGGTCTCTTTTTAGCTAGCTTTCGGGCAGAGTTTACCAACACAAAAACACTCATGCCTGAAAAGTGCTGAATGTGGTAATTTATGGGGAGGTAAACAGGATTCCAGTGAACAAAGGTCCACACACATGCACCTCTGACTTCACCCTATGGCTAATTCCACCCAACCACAATGCAGGCCACCAGCGACTGGAGGAAAACCGCAGGAGGTTGCAGCCTACATGGCAGAAGTTAGCAACACCAATTCTTGCTTTTTACTTTCTGCTTAGTGTACAAACTTCAAAAGAGAACCGGAAGTCACAGCCTCTATTATGCAATGAGTCGGCAAATGACTCTAGTATGGCTTTTAGTTCACAGGTTCTGCCCAAGCAAAGAGGTATGTATGTGCGTGCGGAAATCCTAGGTGGAAACACTGATCAGTGCCTCACTTGCAGGGTGGATTGCAGGTACAGTGAGAGGATCATCGTTTTCTCCAGAATGAGCCAACAAGCTATGTGACCTACATTGGCTATGTTGACTGGTACGTACCCAGCCAAAAACTGCAGGCTGGAAAGAGCTCTATTCCAAATTGGAAGCTGGAGCTCTTCCGGACAGAATGCCTAATCATGAATTAGGAGCTTAGGCTGCAACCACATATGGCATAGCAGGCTACTTACTACTGGGTAGTAATTCTGCTACTGTTTGTGCATGCAAACTGCAGACAATTGAACAGCAGCATCAGAATGTTTTAGGAAAAAGAAATTAATAAATGTATACAAGGTTGGAAGAATAGTTTGTTCTACCCAGTGTGCACATTTTCAGACACGGGCTCATTCCTAGAAGTCATTCCTATGTGTCAAATGTAGCAGCACCTTCCACTATGGTTAGTTATCTAGACTTGTTATTAGTAGGCACAGCCATGCACAGAATATGAGACAGGAGAAAATTCAACTGAGCAGAGCAGGCTGGAGCAAATGTGGCCATCTCCATTTTAGATGTGGACTCAAACCAGACTCCTAACATATTTTTAATGTCTTCTTTTTTCTCATGTTTATTAAAAAATATACATCCTAGCAAAAGAAGATATGGCTCATTGAACAGTTTCATAAAACACATACAAGTTTACAACACCAATTCTTACAATAGAAACTTCTTACAAAAGAAGTTTTGATAGATGTCAAAAACCCTGTGTCAAAAAGCACAAACTGAATTTGTGTCAAGGGTCTTCTAAGCCACTTGTGGGCATAATTCCAGCTGTATTGAAATGGTACCTGGGGACAGACATCTCTGAGCTGTCGATTCTCAGATGTTTGCTTATGAAAATAAAGGTAGCCACAATTTGGGACATCAAGCTGTCTGATCCTAAGTCCATACCGCAGAAGTCAAGCCCAGATCTAATTCAGAACCTGCTTCCATGTTATGCATCATTAGGATTGCAGACTTGCTTTTATTAACTCCGTATACATAGAAGTGTAAACATAATTCTTTAGTCCCCTATTACTTTCTGTCTGGCAGAGCAACGTTAACATCATGGACCTGATATTTCCCATGGTAAATTCCAGTAGGACCCTTGCAAAAGAATCAAACTCTACAATTTCATACCTGCTCCAAGACTGGAGCTGCTTGTTTGTTGCCTTCCTTTTTTTCAGCACCATCAGCGCTGACAGCTTTGGATGCCAACAACCCTGCAAAAGAAAAGGAATCAAGAATAGGATCAATTTGAAATGACTTCGTCAACTTAATGAGAAGCACAACTTTACAGATGGATTCTAAGTAAGCTCCAGCTATATGCTTTACAGACACGTAGCTATGCATTTTATGGAAACAATTTACTCAGCAAAACGTAATTCTTTATCACTGACTAATAGTTTTATGCTGTTACGTATTGGTTTTCACAGAATCCTTGATGCTCAAAGTCTCATTCATATGTTCAGGTAAATGCCTGCAAAGGAAAGGGAAGTAAGAGGTAACATGAGAGAAGTGTATAAAATCATGCATGGTATGAAGAAAGTGGGTAGAGAAAAGTTTTTCTCCCTCTCTTATAACATTAGAACGTGGCATATCAAATGAAACTGAATGTTTGGAAGATTCAGGACAGGCAAAAGAACGTACTTCTTCACACAGTGCATAGTTAAACTATAGGTGGCAGCCAACTTGGTTGGCTTTGAAAGAATTAGACAAATTCATGGGGGATAAAGCTATTAATGGCTACTAACCCTAATAGATATTTTATCTCCACTGTTAGAGGCAGTATGCTTCTGAATACCAGTTACTGGAAATTGCAGGAGAGGAGTATGCTATTGCACTCAGGTTCTGCTTGCAGGTTTCTCATAGGCATGTGGTTGGCCATTATGAGAACAGGATGCTGGACTAGATGGGCCACTGGCCAGATCTAGCAGGCTCTTCTTATGTTCTTAAAACAGCAGAAGGGGAATGCACGCAAGCCCTGCTTCCCTGCACCTGCTGACTAGTCCCAAGCTTTGCATGTTAACTGCAAAGATCTGAAGAGAGATTCTAACTACCTTCAGTTGAACTTGCTTAGAAGCTTCCATATAACCTGGAGCCTGTGTCATCCAGAACCCACAGGAGATTGGAGTCAGGGCTTGCACACATGCCCCCTCCCCAGTTTAAGTCCACATGTTCATCAGAACACATGAATAGGGTTCAAGTATCAGACTGTATATATTAGAATCATAGAATCATAAGAGTTGGAAGGGGCCTTGTAGGCCATCGAGTCCAACCCTCTGCTCACAGCAGGAAATCCACAGCTACAGCATCTCCCGCAGATAGCTGTCCAGCCTCTGCTTGAAGACATCCAGCGAAGGGGATCCCATCACCTCCCTAGGCAGTCGGTTCCATTGCTGAACCGCCCTTACTGTCAAGAAGTTCCTTTTAATGTCCAATCTGAATCTACGCTCCTGCAACTTAAAACCATTAGACCTAGTCCTACCCTCTGGGGCAGCAGAGAACAAATCTGTACCCTCCTCTATGTAACAGCCCTTCAGGTACTTAAAGAGTGCAATCATATCACCCCTCAGCCTTCTCTTCACCAGACTGAACATGCTAAGTTCCTTCAACCTTTCCTCATAAGACTTGTTCTCCATACCAGCTATCATCCTTGTCGCCCTCTTCTGAACCCGCTCTAACTTGTCTATATCTTTCTTAAAATGAGGCGCCCAGAACTGAACGCAGTATTCCAGATGAGGCCTGACCAATGCAGAATATAGTGGGACTATTACTTCCCTCGACCTGGAAACTATAGCTCTGTTTATGCATCCCAAAACCGCGTTTGCCTTTTTTGCCGCAGCATCACACTGCTGGGTCATGTTCAACTTGCGATCCACTACAATTCCAAGGTCCTTCTCACACGCACTACTGCTAAGCCGGGTATTTCCCATCCTGTACCTGTGCATTTTGTTTTTGTGGCCTAAATGCAGAATCCTGCATTTGTCTTTATTGAATGTCATTTTATTAATTTCAGCCCAATTTTCTAGTCTATCCAGGTCCCTTTGGATTTTATTCCTGTCTTCCATTGTGTTAGCTATCCCTCCCAGTTTCGTTTCATCCGCAAACTTCATAAGGTTTCCCTCCACTCCATCATCTAAGTCATTGATAAAAATGTTGAAGAGTATCGGCCCCAGGACAGAACCCTGTAGCACTCCATTCGAGACCTCCTTCCAGTCCGAAGCAGAGCCACCGACGACCACTCTTTGAGTACGGTTTTCCAACCAGTTGTGAATCCACCTGACAGTATTTCCATGTAGTCCGCATTTGACTAGTTGGCTAATCAAAAGGTCGTGGGGGACTTTGTCAAACGCCTTGCTGAAATCTAGATAGATGACATCTACAGCATTTCCACCATCTACTAAACTAGTGACCTGATCAAAACAAGAGATGAGATTAGTTTGACAGGATTTTTTCTTGACAAACCCATGCTGGCTCCTTCTAATCACAGCATTGTCATCTAGATAGTTGCCAATGGACTCTTTTATTATCCGTTCTAATATCTTTCCCGGTATTGAAGTCAGACTGACCGGCCTGTAATTCCCCAGATCTTCTTTTTTACCCTTTTTAAAGAGCGGGACGACGTTTGCCCGTCTCCAATCCTCCGGCACCTCTCCCGTTCTCCAGGATTTCTCAAAGATGATGGCAAGAGGTTCCGAGAGTACATCCGCAAGTTCCTTCAATACTCTGGGATGCAGTTCATCAGGCCCTGGAGATTTGAACTTATTTAGGTTAACTAGGCATTTCCTGAGTATCTCCTTATCAATCTCAAACTGCAGTCCTGACCCCTTACTGAGATTGCTACCGATGCAAGGTTGCACACTGTTCCCTTTTTGGGAGAAAACGGAGGCAAAATAGATGTTGAGCAGTTCTGCTTTTTCCTCGTTATCTGTCAACATTTTGCCATCCTCATTGAGCAGCAGTCCCACTGTTTCCTTGGTCTTTCTCTTGCTTCGAACATATCTGAAAAACCCCTTTTTGTTGTTCCTCGCTTCCCTTAGCTCATTCTGGGTTTTAGCTTTCCTTACGCTATTCCTGCAAGCCTGAGCCACTCATCGGTACTCTTCCTTGGCGATGCGTCCTTCCTTCCATTCTTTATACATGCTCTTTTTTACTTTTACCTCCTCCACCAGTCTTCCGTGTAGCCACATTGGCTTTTTCCGATGTCTTCCATTTTTCTTCCTCTTTGGAATTGTTTGCGATTGCGCTTTTTGTAATACATTCTTCATGAACTCCCACGCTTCTTGGGCTCCTTTTTTCTTTAGTTTATCTAGCCACGGGATCCTACCCATCATTTCCCTGAGCTTGCTAAAATCGGCTTTCCTGAAATCCAAGGTCCATGTTTGACTATATTCTTCTTTGGCTTTCCCCAGAATCCCGAATTCCAGCATTACGTGGTCACTTTCCCCCAACGTACCGACCACTTTAATTCCCGTGACCAATTTGTCCGTGTTAGTTAAGATCAGGTCCAGGATTGCTGATCCCCTTGTTCCTTCTTCTACTTTTTGAAAGAGGAAATCATCAGCAAGGCCCATCAGGAATTCGTTGGGAGGCTTTGTGCTTCGCAGAGTTTGTCTCCCAGCAGATATCCGGGTAGTTGAAGTCCCCCATCACTACTACTTCTTGCCTCCTTGAGATTTCAGAGATTTGTTTGAGAAAGGCCTCGTCTACCACCTCTTCTTGGCCAGGGGGTCTGTAGTAGACACCTACTACCATGTTGGTTTTATTTGTTTCTCCATTTATTTTTACCCAAATGGTCTCTATCAGACCACTTTGTTCACTCTCTTGGATTTCCATAGAGATGTATTTGTCTTTGACGTATAACGCTACTCCCCCTCCTTTTCTGTTGCTTCTATTCTTTCTGTAGAGTTTATATCCTTGAATGGCTATATTCCAATCATGGGAGTCATCCCACCAAGTTTCTGTTATCCCTATGAAGTCATATTTGCCTTGATGCACTAAGACTTCAAGCTCCCCTTGCTTGTTTCCCAAGCTCCGGGCGTTGGTATATAGACACCAGAAGTCTCTTTTGTCCCGATTGGATTCCTCCATTAATATACCGTGAGCTTTGCCGTGCATCCCTTTCTCTCTCCCAGTGTCTCCTGTACCCTTCAAATTGCTGCGTTTACAACCCGCTGTTTTTGGATCGGTCTTTAAGCTATCATCTCCATCCCCCAGAGGCTTTAGTTTAAAGCCCTCGTGATGAGTTTTGCCATACTTCTGCCAAAGAGATTCTTCCCAGTCCTCGTGAGGTGCAGCCCATCTCTTGCCAACAGTTCCCCCTCCAAGAAGCTTAGACCATGGTCCCAGAATCCAAACCTCTCCCGTCGACACCATCTGCGTAACCAGTTGACCTGCAGTATCTTCCTTTCCCTTTGTAGTCCTCTATCCTTCACGGGAAGAACTGACGAGAAGACCACCTGCGCCCCCAAATGCTTGACCTTCCTACCCAGAGCCTCATAGTCCGAGGTGATCTGTTCCAAGGTGTTTCTGGCCGTGTCGTTCGTGCCTGGGTTTGCAAGGCCTGGGTTTGATTAAGGCTGCAGGAGCTCTCCTAAGCAACTTTTTTTAAAAACAGTAAGCCATAGAAGAAAGTCTTCTCTTTGTACTGCTAGTTAAGCTGGGTTTCCATGGCACTGCAGCTGCAGTATAAGCACTTGCCAAAACAAATTTGGATTTGTAGGGGAGATGCCACTGGGTATTTTATACTTTACTTACTTTATTGTTCTTTTATATAATGACGTAACAGGTAACATTTAATTATAACTACAACAGTCAGTCATATGTAACATGGTTTTTATTCAGTGAGAGAGATCCAGTCGGGATGAAAAATGGTTATTTCATTGCTGCCCATATAATTAGATTAGAAACAGTCAGTTTCAGTTGAATAAATTAGTCATGTCCATATTAGAAGATGTAGCTTTTATGCAAGCTTGTAGTCTGACACTGTCATATTTTGCCAGAGCCCCTTTGACTCATACAAATAAAATTTGACTTGAACTTGATGGTAAGTGTACAGTCAAGAAAAGATCAGAGGTAGCAGCTTATTTGTATGCTACCTTCCAAAATATATTTTGATGTACATGAAGTCAAAGTTAGTTGTAATAAAACAACAGGGGTTATGTGGTTTTCATCCTAAATTAAAAAAACCCAGCAGGGAAGATAACATCTTGGCCCCTTTTCTGACAGAGAAAAATAAGCCATTAGTCCACAGCAATTAGCCATGCTTTTCAGCTAAGCCTGCCTGGAAGTCTCACTAGAAACTTTCCACATTCTTCATTTAGTCAATAGTAGTTTCCAGGGAAGAACAGCTTTATTTATTTATTTGGAATAATTTCTATCCTGCTCTTCCTCCTTAAGAAGAACAGATATATATTAAAAACAGTAACACAATATGAACAATTCATTTTTTGGTCATTTGGTTCTCTGTTCTGTTATGTCAGTCTTTTGGTCTTTACCGTTGTGGATATTTTCCTGATAAGGTCCTTATAAACAGAAACAAAAGCAAACCACAAACCTCACAACAGTCAAAATATCTAGCAGGGCTCAAGATTAAAAAGAAAAGTTTTAAGCCACCCTCCTAAATGCAAGCAATGAAGGAGTGATTCAGTGGTGCGGGCATTCCAGAGGCAGAAGGGACTGCTACAAAAAAAAGGTCCTCTTGCATGATGTCACCTTATGAATATCTGAAGGGACAGGGAGAAGGGCCTCTGTGAAAGATCTTAATTCTTAGGCAGGATTATAAGGAAGGTGGCCCCTCCAGGTAACCTGGCCCCAAGCTATTTAGTGCTTTTGAATTGCACTCTGAAATAAACAGGCAGCCAATGAAGTGGGCATTAAAAGGAGACAACATGAAACCTATACCCCAACCCCATAAAAAGCCTGGCTGCAACATTCTGCACCAGCTGAAGTTGTCCAACAGTCTTATTTATTTATTTATATCCCACCCTTGCTCCCAGAAGTAGCCCAAGGCAACAAACAAAAAGACTAAAAGTCTTCAAATGCAGCCGCACAGAGCATGTGGCATTGGGGGATGAGGTTTCAGACCCTTGGCCTCTCAATTGTGGAGTGCCACAGGGTTCTATCCTCTCCCCCATGCTATTCAACATCTATGTGAAACCGCTGGGGGCCATCATCAGGAGTTTTGGGCTGCAGTGTCACCAATATGTGAATGACACTCAGCTCTACCTCTCATTTAAGTCCTCACCAGAGTTGGCTGTGAATACCATGTCCAAGTGCCTGGAGACCATAAGTGAATGGATGGGTGAGAATAGGCTGAAGCTAAACCCTGACAAGACCGAGGTGTTGCTCGTGCGAGATAAAAGAAGGTTGGGAATTACAGACTTCATGCTGAATGGGGTGCGATTACCCCTGAAAGACCAAGTCCACAGCCTCGGGGTCATTCTTGACTCCCAACTGTCCATGGAGGCTCAGATTTCAGCAGTGAGCCGGGCAGCTTGGTTATCAATTACATCTGATACAGAGGCTGTGACCCTACCTTCCTGTTCATCTACTCCCACGAGTGATACATGCCCTGGTCTCCTCTCGCTTAGACTACTGTAATGCGCTCTACGTGGGGTTACCCTTGAAAACAGTCCGGAAGTTACAGCTGGTACAGAATGCGGCGGCGCGCTTGATTAAGCACAGCCGTCGCCGTGATCATATCACTCCAGTGTTAATAGATCTTCACTGGCTACCAGTTGTCTACCGGGCCCAATTCAAGGTGTTGGTGTTGACCTTTAAAACCCTATACGGTTTCGGCCCAGTTTATCTGAAGGAGCGCCTCCAGAATCACCAAGTATGCCGCCTGACAAGATCAGCCTCGCAAGACCTTCTCTCAGTCCCACCGGTGAAAACAGCTAGGCTGGTGCGGACCAGAGAGAGGGCATTCTCGATTGTGGCCCCCACTCTCTGGAATTCCCTTCCTTTTGACCTTCGGCATATCCCCTCCCTGATAGGTTTCTGCCAAGCCTTAAAGACCTGGCTATTCAGGCAGGCCTATGGGATTGGGGTGGATTAGTTTTTATGATGTTAAATTGGTTGGTTTTAGTCTGTTTTTGATTGCTGTTTTGATATGTATATTATGTTTTTATATTGTTGTACGTCGCCTAGAGTGTCTGTTAATTCGGACAGATAGGCGACACAGAAATAAAATTTATTATTATTATTATTATGTTACAATACTCCAGAGGAGAGGTGATCTGAAGTCCAAGAAAGGGATGTAGCTGGCAATGGTGGTCCTGGTCACAGGTGAGGCCTGGAAATCCAGGTGTAAGGCTAGATCCAAAAGGTAAAGGTAAAGGTGTTTCCAACTCTTAGGGTGACATCTTGCGACGTTTACTAGGCAGACCGTACATATGGGGTGGGATTGCCAGTTCCTTCCCTGGCCTTTCTTTACCCCCCAGCATATGCCGGGTACTCATTTTACCGACCACAGATGGATGGAAGGCTGAGTGGACCTCGACCCCTTTTACCGGAGATTCGACTTCCTCCTTCCGTTGGAATCGAACTCCGGCCGTGAGCAGAGCTTTGGCTGCGTTACCGCCGCTTACCACTCTGCACCACGGAGGGTCTTCATGGCTAGATCCAAGAGAACCCCAAACTGTGTACTTTTCAAAGAGTGAGCAACCTCTTTGAACACTGATTGAACATCCTGACTGAACCCATTTCTACACCTTGCCTGCATGTAGTTTCATTCCGTTAGCTTTTATCCACCAAGTCCTGGTCTACAACGTCTTCAGACTCTTTTGGATCATTAGAAAGGGAGAGTCCAAAACCCTGGACAATTTCTCCCAGTGGCTTCATGTAGATGTTAAAAAGCTTGGGTGCAAGAACAGAACCATGAAGAACTTCACAGGTCAAAGACTACAGGGTTGAACAGAAGTCCTTCAGCGCCAGTTTCTGGAAATATCTCTCCAGGAAGATTTCTTCCAGTGTCCAAGGCAGGATACCATGGCTGATGGCACTAAATGCTGCTGGGAAGTCCAGCAGAATCAACACACGCTCCCCCATCTAGTTCTTGGCAAAGGTCATCAGCACTTATAGCGGGACCTGATTTGGGTAAGGACTGACTTGCACTATAGAGCTCCCAACTGTTCCTTTGCAGCCAAGTGTTTACTTGCCCTACACCTTATATCACAGGTGTACATTGCAGGGCAAATTAGGACTCCTGTTGGGCCCAGCATAGGCCACAGGCCAGAGGTTCCCCCCTCTGATCTCAGACAGCCTAGAGCCTTTCTGTTTCCACAATACTCTCACACTGGCAGATTCTGATGTCTCAAACAAGAGAGACACGAAGAAGCACAAAGTGACTAGCATCCTACTTTATGTTCTGTGTAACTGGCGATGTAGGATCTCCCATCAGGGAGCTATCGAAACATTTTAAAAGTGAATTGCTCAGAGGTCTGAGGAACATAGGAAGCTGCCTTACACGGAGTCAGACCGTTGGCCCATCTAGGTCTGTAATTTCTGCAATGACGGGCAGCAGCTCGCCATAGTTTCAGACGGGTCTCTCCCAGTCCCTCCCTGGAGATGCTGGGGATTGAACTTGGGACCTTCTACACGTAAAGCCGATGCTCTATCACTGTTGTGGCCCTTCCCTTCCTTTTGGCTTGTTTGCATAAAGCATATTTAGAAAAAAAGAAATACTTTGCATGCTATTATTAATCTTTCTAATTTCGCCCCCCCCCCCAACAGCCAAGAGATTTGAACTGAGGACGTGATTAGGGAAAAAAACAACCAGAGTGCACTTAATGAGACTTAAATGTCCAAACACATCCAAAGCTTTATTTACAAAATTTTTAGGACATGACTACTCAATAGCATACATTTCCTTTCACTGTTTTTCATTTTAAATGAAGGCACTGAAACCTGTTAACGTTTTAATTTCAGTATGCTCAAAGAAATATACCTCTATTACATTAACACTTCCTAGGAAGATACATCTGAAATACTAACGCTGAAACAGACGACTTTCATAGAACCCTACAGTTGGAAGGGATTACAGCATACCTGACAGGTGGCTGTCCAGCCTATTTAAATACCTCAAGCAAAGGAGAACACACCAGGTCCCAAATGTATCTGTTTCATTGTCGAACAACTCTTATTGCTATGAATTTTTTAAAGTTTAAATGAGGTCTGCTTCACTGCAATTTCCATCTCTGGAGCTGTCAGAGGAGGAGCTGGAGCCATCCCCCAGTCCTCAGGAAGGCCGACACCAAAAGGTTCAGGTCCAGGCCAAAGAGTGACATTGTATGCATCCACTTGTGAGTAAAGGGTCTACCCATAAGTAAGGAATCCCTGGAACTCCTTCACTACCAGCAGCTGTGATTAGGGTGTGGCCTGGAAGGCCAGCATTTATAAGGTTTCCATCTTGAGTCTTCCAGTTGCTGGAAACAAAGGCTCTGGCTCCTGATTTCTAGTTTCCTTTCCTTGCAGCTTTTATCATACCTTGATGAACTCACTGCCACACTGACTGTGGACTGTTGCCTGACCTTTTCCCAGAGCTCATTTGGACCTAGACTGGTTCTCCATGCTTGATCTTGGCTTGTTTGGACTGTGCTCCTCCTACAATCCTGCCTCGCCGGTGAATATTTTGGTGAGAGGCTTATACATGCTGGGACTGGGACCCTAGCCCCCGAGAGCACCCCCTGGAACATGTTACATGCACACACAAAATGCAAAATGTTGTATAGTAGAAGTAAGAACATGCAAAATGAATAAAAGTAGAAGCAGTCACAATGTCAAGTGTTAAATGGGAGCTTACCAGTGATCTTGTTAAGTCGAGCCCTCTTTGCCTGAAATGAGTTGCCTAGATTATTTTTCCTCTTGTGTGCCAATGCATTCTCGGCCTGTACAAAGGCAATCTTTGGGACGTCCACTAGAGGGAATCCTATGTTGATAAGAGAAGAAATAATGTACTGAGTACATACTGCAAAACTTTGTCTGAAGGCAAATATTTTAGTAAGAGTTAATTCTATGCACTATAATAAGTCAACATATCAGAAGATTTCTCTTTAGTGATTTTTGAAAAAAGTTGAAAAGCACATGACAGCTTTGATTTTTACACTGCTCAATAATAAGAGATCCCCTTTAATACAAATAGGAAGAACAGAGCCTTGGAAATAATGTTCCAAGGTTAGCCAGTCTCCACAATGTTGTACACACACACGGAACACCACAGCAGTGGACAGCGCAGGAATCTCAACACCGAGCTCTACTGCCAGTTACCAAGAGGGTGAGGAGTGACATGTTGGGAACTCAGCACAGTGTGGGCATGGCAGTGGAGCCAACCCCCGCCTCACTCCTCTCCCTCTTGGTAACCAGCAGCGTTGGGAAGCCAGGTCAGCCACCCCACCCTGCCTGTGCCACCCCACCAAATGCTGTTGTACAACCAACAAGGAGCAGGAGGGTAGGTGAGAGGGAACTGAGTGATAGCAATGGTTAAGCAATCACAAAGACTTAGCTCTGCTGGTGCCACATCTCCACACGGTTTTCAATATCCCCCCCCCCAGGATCTGTCATATTTTATCCATCATCCAACAGACTGCACCAAACCCTCCAAAGAGTCACATGCCAAAATGTTGGTTGCCATTTTGAGGCAACACTGCCAGACAGGCAGCAGATACAAACCAGTCAACACTTAGAAAAAAGTAAAATAAGAGTATCTGAGGTGTCACCTTCTCCTACATGAACCTGCCCATGTTTCATGATAGCTTTTGAGACCCCTTCAAACACTGTCTCTGTTGAGAACCATCATCATAGCAATATGAAATGGCTATTTCACAAATATGAACAACCCCTGAAGGTCACAGGCAGATGCTGAAGGGAAATAAAGTATGCAAAAATGTAGAAAGAGAGAAATGTATCTGAAAGATGCCAAACCAATGGCGTTTTATTATTGAATATGCCCAGTGTAGTCTAGCAACTCACTGTGTGTGTGTGTGTACGCCCGCACATGTGTGTTACAGATAAGCCCCTGATAAAGGCAATTGTGCCAAATCCCATCCAGCACATTCAAGAATAAAACACTCCACTGTTTTGACATCTTTCAGATAAATTTCTCTTTTTGTTCTATATCAACAGATGCTAACGTGCCTCTGATACTCTACTTTGGGATAGGGGTGGGGATTTATATAATTTATATTATATATATTTATATAATATATAAATATTATATTTAAAAATAATAATTGTACCAAGTGTCTCACTGGATGTAGGCTGCTCCTCCTTCTTCTGGACTTCCTGCACAATTGCCGAGGTTGAAGTTTCTTCCTTCTTTGAAGGTACTTTAAACCATTTTCTTTCCTCTTTGTCTTTACTGCTGTTCACACTGGTCCGAGGTTTAACTCCTGCTTTGGTTTTAGCTGCTGCCACTGCTGCAGCTTTGACCAAGGCTATCCAGTCCTTCGGAACAAAGGAGGGGGGGGGGAAAGAACAAGAAGATCAACTAGACTAAAATAAAATCCAACTGTGAACAAAACAGTTAAAAAAAGGTCTTGGGAAAGGGGACTGTTTTACATGTTAAACCTATCTTATGGATTTGTTTTTTTGAACCGTTTCCGTTTTTCATTCAAATTGATACTTAAGAGTGGATACTAAATGCATATTGTGAAATGTATAGAAAGCTACATAAATACATAGCATGCAATCCAGAAATCTTATGAGCGGGCATGTGTACGCACAGGAGAGAGAAGCAAAAGAAGGGAGGTTTTGTGGCAACAGCTCTCAAAGCTGAAAAGACCAGTTTATTTTAGCAGTGTCTCTCTTTGGCACTTGGAGATGCCAACAATAATAATAAGTATCCATAAATGAGGCACGGTATGAACCACAACACAGGAAGATGTCTGATACCAGGTCAGACTATTTGTTCATCAAGCCCAGCAGTGCCTACTCTGACTGGCAGCAGCTCTACAGGGTCTCTGGGACCCCGAGAAAAAGGTCGGTCTAAGAAAATAATTGCAATGGAAGTCTGTGGGGAGCGCTTATTCGTCGGTATGGGTGTTCATGAGTGCCGGCTTTTTCTTTTCCATTCGTGCACACAGCTCCTGGCTAAGCTAACATTTAGCTGGCCCAGCAGCTCCTGAATGGCAAATGGATGCCGTGGAGCTTCCCGCCAGCTCCTCCTCCTCCTCCAGCATCCCTTCCATCAGCTTCCCCTGAGTTGGATTGCTGTGTAAGTCTCTGTAGCACTTGTATTTGTTTCAAGTTAGTAATAGATAGTATTGTTATGTTATCATTTTCTACAATCTTGTATGCAATCATATATTTATTATTATTGATCTTCCTGATGAGGTGCACCTGGTACCACACTGTTATCTTTTCGGCGCCAGGTCAAGACTTTCCTCTTCTCCCAGGCATTTTAGCATGTGTTTTTAAATTGCTTTTTAAAAAATGTGTTTTTAAATTTGTATATTTGTTTTTAATGTTTTTAATTGTTGTAAACTGCCCAGAGAGCTTCGGCTATGGGGTGGTATACAAATGAAACAAACAAACAAATAAACAAACAAATAAATAAATTTGCTACCCCACCTTTTTTATATTTGTAAACAAAGCCAATAGCATTGAAACTGCCAAGTTTGCCTAATACTATATTTGCAATTGTCATTCATTTATTATTACTAATGAACTTATGAAACAGTTTTCTGTGGAAGAACAACGCTTTAGAAATCTATTTTTCATTTGAGAAAATGTTCCACTCCACATCACTGTTCTGCATGGAAAACACCTGCTCTGCTGCCAGGTGAGTCTCTTCCTTTTCCTGGCCCCACCATTTCAGTACAGGCGGGCCCTGCTTATACGGCAGGTTCTGTTCCAGACCCCCGCCGTAAAGCGGACATCGCCGTAAAGCGGAACCCCATTGAGTATAATGGGGCACATCGCGCGAAAATGCTGCGAAAATGCTGCGAAAGCGCAAAAATCGGCTTTAAAACAGGGAATGAAAGCCACCGCATTAGCAGAACGCCGGTAAGCAAAGCGCCAGTAAGCGGGGCCCTACTGTACAATGGATGGGACTTCAAACCAAGAGCTGGGTCAGTATAGTATGCAGAGGCCTGCATGGATGTACATGTATTGGTTGTTTACTTGTTTTTAATACTGTATTTTAAGATTGTGGTAACCCACCCATCTCTGGGTGAAGGGCAGGCAATAAATGTTACTACTACTACTACTACTAATAAAGATGTAATCTACACACTTACTACCCCCTCTTAAAATGAAGGCAGGCAAGTCTTAAGGATGGGACTGTAAGATTATTTCACATGGAGTTCAATCTCAGACAACTTGTCCGCATGCATCTTTCTAACACCACACCAAGAAAGATCTTCATCTTACAACCACCACATTCACAAGATCAACTTTGCAAAGAAAACATCAAATGCAGAGAAAAGCAAACACTAGCCTGCTTTGCGTCTAAAATTAAGCCATAGTTTGGTGAAACATCTAAATCTAGCCCTAGCAGACTAACCATGGTTTTCTGGCAACAAACAGAATGTGAAGCCATGGTCTGTTGCTGACTTACAAATCATGGCTTGCTTTAACTATGGTTTGGCATTATGCTCAGTCTTTACAGCCTCGTTTAACCAGTCTGTTTGGCCAGCCTACCCCAGACACTTGCCAAGTTACTTGTCCAAGCTCTGGAGAAACAAGCTGTGATTTGTTTACTCATCTGAGAGAACACCATGGCTTAGAATAATGTATGAACACAGCCACTGATTCCAAGCCTTTCGCAGCATTTATTCCCCAAACTAAAGGTGGGATTGTCACAGGACAGCTATTTTTCATAATGGCAGCATATGTATTCTAGTACCATCTGAGTGATATTTCAGAGACCACAATCCTTACCTATATTTATGCCCCCGAAGTCTATTTATTAATGAAATATCTCTGCACAAGAGCAGCCACACTGGATCAGACTTGACAGTCCATCTCATTTATCATCCTTTTCCTATAGTGGCCAGACACGTCTCGCAAGCAGGACATGACGGTAACAGCACTCCCCTGTTGCTGTTGAGTGGCATTCTGCCTCTTAGCATGGGCCCTCTTTTATTAGTGTTCTTTTATTTCTGTTTGATTTAAAAACATGTTTTGCAACCCAGTTATCCTGAGGCACGGTTTTCAAAACGGGGAGCATGACACTGGAATTACTAGAGAGGAATGGGTTGGCAGTGGAAAGAAAGACTGAAAACAAGCGACTAGAGAGGCAAATAAAGGGTTAGCAACATCTTTCCTGCTTGACCCCTCCCACTTATTTTATTTCACATATTTATATCCCAATTATAATTCTAAACAGTGGGACACATTCCAAGCACGTAGACTGCATGTGTTACTTAGTACTACAGATTTTAAGACCTGTATTAAAGTCCTGCTCCTAGACCAGCCTTTCCCAACTAGTGGGCCACCAGATGCTGTTGGACCACAATTCCCATCAGCCTCAGCCAGCATTGCCAATGGTCAGGAAAGATGGGAATTCTGGTCCAACAACATCTGGTGGCCCACTAGTTGGGAAAGGCTGTCCTAGACTCTTACTTGGAAGCTACATGCACTCAGAGAACTTCCACCATTTTGTTCAAAATCTGGTAAACTCTCAGGGGGTGGGGGGCATTGTTGGCCTATATTCCTTCTCCGTCATCTTTTTTAAAATTCAGGCACATCTAAATATCAGGCCAAGAAAATGAGACATGATTAAGGAACTATAGCAGGAAACTTAAACAGGAAAGAGATTGTGCTATCTTCAGACTTGGTGGCTGATAAGAGCATGGACAGCCTCAATAAGGATTCATCGTGACCCTGCATATGAGAAATCATTTTAATTAACCTTCAGATATAAGTTACCACACTGTTTGAAGTCACCACATGTTTCCTGTAGGATCATGCCAAATCAGTCCAGAGTACTCTGCATTTGTTTGCTAAAGCTGCATACGAATAGCAAGATGCTACCTGACTGGAACTGTCTCCCACCTTCTTTTCATAGTGTCTTTTCAAACCTGGGATTTGACACCAAAGCAGGTTCTACACCAAATTCCAGCTCCCTTATACATGCAGAGAAGCACATTTGTCATATTGCACTTTATCTCTTTAGGCATCTAAGAAATTGGAAATTATTTCTATTGCAATACTTGCAAATATTTTTAAGACATAAAAATCCAATACATACACTTCCTTATTGTTTAAATTTTAAGTTAAAAAACCAAAGGCCCTGAAATTTGTGTTTACACTAATTTTAGCATACCCTGTGCAATTATATATGTATGCGTTCTTCCTAATGACAACCACGTGGAAAAAAGTAATTATATTATTGGAACTGTCTAATTTTACTAGTAGTGTATCCACTGGTCTGGATCTACACTAAGTTACTTATACTTAGCTACTACTGAAATCAATGGAACTTGTCAATTCATGACTAACTTCTCCCACTGATTTCAGTGTGACTTACATTCGGCTAACTTAGTTTAGACCCAACCCATTCATTACCACGACTAAACGAAGGTGACAAGAGCCCTGCTTGATCAGACCAAAGGCCCTTCTAGTCCAGCATCCTGTTCTCAAATTTGGCCAACCATCTGCCTAGAGGAAGCCCACAGGCAGGACCTGAGCACTCTCCCCACTTGCAGTTATGAGCAATTAGTATTCAGTGGAGGTAAAACATGGCCATCATGTCTAGTAGCCACTGAAAGCCTTATCCTCCATGAATTTGTCTTAATTCTCCTTTAAAGCCATCCAAGTTGGTTGCCCTCACTACAACTTGTGGGAGTGAATTCCATAGTTCAACTATACACTGTGTGAAGAAATACTCCAACATAATCTTTGAATTGAATTGAATTGAAACTTTATTTTTACCCCGCCCTTTTTCCAAACTGGAACTCAGGGCGGCTTACAAATAAAACTACATGTAGTTAAAAACATAGAAAAACATACAATTAAAATACAATTAAACTATGTACAACCTTAAAACCGTAAAAGGCACTTAAAAATCTAAAATAATACAGATAATATAAAACAATAAAACAAGCCTTGTAAAGCCCAATCCTAAACACCTTCTATCCCAAAAGCCTGTTGGAATAAAAAAGTCTTTACTTGCCGACGGAAGGACGGCAAGGAGGGGGCCATTCGTGCCTCCCTAGGAAGGGAGTTCCAGAACCTAGGAGCAGCCACCGAGAAGGCCCTATCTCGCGTCCCCACCAATCGCACTTGCGAGGGTGTTGGGACTGAGAGAAGGGCCTCTCCTGAAGATCTCAGGGCCCGGGCAGGCTCGTATAGGGAGATACGGTCTCACAGATAGCCTGGACCTGGGCCGTATAGGGCTTTATAGGTCAAAACCAGCACTTTGAATTGTGACCGGAAACAAACTGGCAGCCAGTGGAGCTGTTGTAACAAGGGAGTTGTATGTTCCCTGTAACCAGCCCCTGTTAATACTCTGGCTGCAGCTCTTTGTACTAGTTTAAGTTTCCGAACAGTCTTCAAAGGCAGACCCACGTAGAGCGCGTTACAGTAGTCTAAATGGGATGTAACTAAGGCATGCATCACCATAGTAAAACCAGGCATTTCCAGGAACGGGCGCAGCTGGCGCACTAGTCTTAAATGGGCAAAGGCACTCCTGGCCACGGCCAAGACCTGGGCCTCCAAGTTCAGAGCAGAGTCCAGGAGCAGACCCAAACTGCGAACCTGTGTCTTCATGGGGAGTGTAACCCCATCCAGCACAGGCTGAATCCCTATTCCCTGATCTTATGAAACAATAATGGAGGATTTTCTGCAGGAAAACGTAACAGCGGGAAAGCCTGTATAAATTTTTCCATTCCCTATCCCTGGTTAGGATTAAAGGTCAGATCTTCCATAATACTCATTATGAATCTAGAATTCTACCTACTGAGTCATACTCCTCCTGTATATGCTTTTTCCACCTGTCTATCATATAGAATCCATGCTTCAAAATGAAATGTCTTCACCTATGAAAATTCAGATGCCCTAACAATGTAAATTTTAAAAGCTCTCAAGAGCTGCATTATGCAGCACAGTTCTCCCATCTGCTTCTAAAAGCCTCAAGGAGCCAGTCAATCCTCAACCACCTGTATGTTTCCAATATATGCACCTACAAACATGTGTTTGCCGTACATAAATTAATTTGTTGGGTACAAGTGAGATATCTTAATATGCAGAGTGGCCAAAGCACAGAATGAATTCATAACACTTCTCTTGAATATTGCAATGAGTAAGTGTGCTGTGTTGGAACAGAAGACTAGTCACACAAAGTAAGGAGATACCTTTTGGGGAGCAACTATCTGTTGAGCATGTGCAAACTTGCAAGCTTCCTGACATAAATATTTGCAAAGCTTGGATGATCTGACCAACTGAATTTGACCATCTACCACGCCGGTAACTGTTACTCTAACTACTTTATTCGTATTTGCAGGACAGCATTATGTTTCTTGTTTTTACAACTGCAAGTCTATCTCCAACAAACTTCCTCCAAAAGTTTTTCAAGTTAATTCACATTTGATGACCACTGAGCTCTCGTTAACATTATGTATTCTGATTTTTTACAGTCTGAACCATTGCCATCTCAGACTTCTCCAGTGACCCAAACAGCTACCTAAGAGCTACATATTTTATTTGATTATTTACAAAGGAGTACAAAGTCTATAGCATGTTTGAAAACTGTCATCATGAGTCAAAGTACAAAAAACTACATAAACAGAACACAGCGACAGTGAAAACTATCCCCAAACCTCAGCAGCTGTACAGAATTCCTTTGTGTTGGATAATTCTGTATTTTATTTCTTTTTCTTACAATTATATCCCACCTTTCTTCCACTATGGAACACAAATTAGCGTACATACGGGTCCCAGGTCATCCCTCCAGGCACAGACCAAACCCAAACCTGTTTAGCTTTGGCAAGTGGTGACCTAAGCTTTTGCTAGAGCCACATTTCATACTCTTTCAGCTTTACAAGTGAGAAGGCAAAACAAGATCAGCTTTTCACCACCACCTAACTCCACCAGTGTCGTCGGCTCCTCCAGTACTTCCCTTTCACCTTTCAAATGTTTGCCCACTACAACAAAAGCTTTGATTCTCACTGGAAACATTATCCATCTCCCAAAGCAACACTGGACTGCTTGCTCTCACCTTCTGAGGATCTACACAGTTCTGCCCCACCTCTCTCACAGCTCTCATTTTCCACCTACTGTCACCTCTTCTGTTGGTTCTGGCACAACTGGGTTTTCATGGTTTCTTCTCAGCTTCCGTTTCCTGTGTGCCAAGAGCCCTCCCTCACCTTCAAATCCCTCAAAACTCACTTCATGTGGCTCGTTATCCGTCACTAATCTCAGCTCCGGTGCTATCTGCCGCCACTCACGCGCCTAATTATATCGAAGATAAAACACAAACATGGAAACAGAAAGACAAGTTATGGTAAATGCCTCTCCACCAGCAGACCCCATGCACACATATTTTATAATACCACATCCCTATTTCAGATATATTTACCTCCAAACTCAACAGTTACATTATTTTCTAAAAAACAGCCTAACCTGCAAAGTCTATGCAGCCAATACATTTTGCTGCACCCCACCCTGGAGCGATGGTTTGTGGTCAACCAAGATTAAAAAATCAATAGTATCCCAATACTAGGAAACTATTCACTTGGAAGTATTTCTTCTGAAAAATTAAGTTAATACAAAGTGTTACATCGTCTACATTAAGTGAAATATGGAGAGAAAGTGTAACAAATAATGCATTCTTAATTATGTTAAATTGTGATTTGTATATTTACGTACATATCACTCATGTAGTTGCTCTCTTTCAAATGAAAAAAAATCTGAGACTCAAATAAGAGAGAACAGCTAAGGAATTTAAAAATGAATATATTAATGAATACACATGCAATTTTAAAGGATCATGCACTCACATAAGTTCCAAGAAACACTTCTGTACCACCACTACACCACATACTGTTACATACATATTGTTGGATACAAATGTATCTAGTGGTGGCACATTTGACATTTCATTTTCAAATTGCAACTAAATGGAATGAAGTTGCAAGCTGAGTTTTTGAGAAGTCACACAAGATCTCATGCCTCCCATTAATTCAAGGTAAAATGCTTGTTAAGAGAGGAAAGAAAAAAATAGGTTTAGTCACAAGTTGCAGAAATAAAAAAAAACCCTGCATTTTTATTCCTGAAATACTCCTTTACAAATAATATGAAAGGATTTTTCCTTCCACCTTCTCCTGCTGATTTTTATATAAAGGTTTTGCTCTGATGCATCATATCCCAATAATTTAAACGTCCTGCTTATAAGGGTTTTGCTATAATCTGTAGTCTACATTTTTTTTACACGATAGGCTTAATTCGCTTTTAAAATTTCCTACATCTTCATGATATCACATAATGCATAAACAACATTTTTACAGGCAGACATTCTCCACCACTGTGAAGACCACACCCGCATCTAAGATGGGGCCCATTCACAAGAATAAAAAGCCTTGTTTCGACCACATCTTCCGACTGCCAATTTCTAGGGATTGTTTTTTAAACTAAGAGGTGGCTATTTTCCTAGATTACATAAACATCATCAGGAGGAAAAAAAACCTTCTGTATCAGCAGTGAAAAAACCCAGACTTTTGCTCTCACTCCAGCCTGTGGCCAATGCAGTTCTACCACTCTGGTTCAGCTTCCAAATTTCAAGACGTTGCTTCACTACCCACAAGTGAGGAATACATCTAACTTTACTTTTATATTATACAGATATAAGAAGCACAAAGATCTCTTATTTGACATCACATGATCTTCAAGAGAGGATTTCAAACTATGGAATATCTCCAGTACCAGGTTTCTGTGAGTCCTCATGATGGGTCTCCTCAACACTGACTTCCCCCTCCCCCCCCCAGCTTAGTGGTGCTGCCTCTACCACTGTTCACTTCCCCAATTTGGATGAACTTAGTTGCAAAGCAGTGGTGGCATTTTGAGATGGAAGCTAAGTCGGCTTCAATCTATGGTGGGCAAGCACCAGTTTATATTCCCCAAAACTGAGTGCCCAATGTCAATGAGCTCCATTGTGGGGAATCTAAGATGGTGCCCATCTGCTGGGTATGCGTGTCCGTGTGTGTGTGTGCGTGAGAGAGAGAAAGAAAGAGAGAGACAGAGAGAGAGAGAGACAGTGTCTGTATGCGCGTCTGGTGGATGGTAGCATCTAAAACTATTTCCAATACAGAGATACAGTACAGCTGCTAGTAAAATTTCACCTAAAATGAAATTTGAAGGTTTCTCCTCAGACTAAACAGACGAGGAATTTCAAGGAAATCCAAAACAATTTTGATAAGCATTAATGTTTTACAGAGGCATTCTGTACATCCCTAAATTGCCATGATATTTAGCTTAAAGGGTAATTCAAATAATTTGTAAGTGGTTCTGAAGAACGTTATGGGAAACTGACAAAGGCTTGATAAGATTAACAAAATGTCTTGGGGGAGATTGCACATCATTTTGACTCATTCTATACTAGATTTTAAAGTCAAGCTAATCCTACTGAAACCAAAGTGCTGGCAGCTATTTGACAATCCTGTATTCTAATGTTCAAGAGTGGAAATAAGAAGGGAAAACACAGGTGGCAGGTACAAACCTCTAGTGCATTAAAGAATGCACTAAAAAGCACTGTATCTGAAAGACCGCCTTCTTTGTCCACTTTAGGATTGCAATACGGTTGTATAGTCACCGTTCAGTTAGTTGTGTCAGAGAACAAAATTAGTTATACTGAAAAAATGAACTCTGCAGAAAGGGACATTTAACTCTGCTTGTCACACACACATTTCATTGGAAAGCTTTGCAGCTGACATGGCTTGCATCAAATAATGGTTCATTTCGGACAATGTGAAATTTCAAAGGAGATGTGCTTCAGAAACAAAATAACTCTTACTTTATTCCATTTTTAAATGTCATTGTGAAAAATAGAGTACTAAATAAAAAAAATTAAAAACCCCAAAGTTCTCCATTGTAGAAGTAAACAGGCAAATGGTGCATCTTTCCCTTTACTCTTTCTGAGGAAGATTGATTGGAAAATAAGTGGCATGAATGTCTTCTCATGTGTTGCGTATCTATTACAGCCTTCATAATTTAACAAGCAAAATTTCCACTTTCCTAGGAAAAGATTCTACACAATCTGGCACTGCGACATGAATACATGACAGTTCATCATTACTGCACTGTATAATAAGTATTAAAACCTAGATATAAATATAAGAAGTTGCGTCATGCTAAGTGAGATCATTGATCCATCTAGTCCAGTTTTATTTACTCTGACTGGCAGCAGCTCTTTCCTCACCTGGATATTCATGATGTTTTTACAGGGCACAACAGGGAGAGAAATAGGGCTGTTCACCTGCACCTGCAAAACATGTGCTCTGCCAATTCATCTAGGCCTTGTTTTAGTTTTGCATACTTGTCTCCACCTTCTGGGAGTGCTTGGCAAAGTACAGTTCTATATAGGCAGGCAGAATTTTAGTCACTACAACTAGCACATGCTCTAGTGTTTAAATCTAGCATGACAGGCAGAAGAAATTCCAAGGACAGCTGAGGAGGGATGTATGGTGTAGATGCTCTGTGTGCAGACCACCAACAAACAACAACAGAAGCTCAAGCACTCACCATACACACCTCTAAACCAAGCAACAAGATCTGATCCTCTTTAGGATTAGTATTTCCTGGCAGTCTCCAGACTAGGCAAAGGTATCAGGCCCAAAGACCTATGCTACTTCCTTCACTCTTCAAAGGAAAGAATTTTAGGCAGAACAATGGCAAGAAGATTTTGCACCCATGTGGTAGCTGTGTGTGAGAACCAGCTGCCAGCTGAAAATGCATAAGCAAGGAGAAGAAATTGCCAAAAATTGTCTGGCAGGAAACACTGACTTCCACATCAAACTAGGAAACTTTTTTAAGGCATACAATGGCAGGCAAGAAAAGAACCCTCTTTATCAAAATGCTATATTGAAAGATCGCCTGATGACCACCTTACAGACTTTAACTACAGAGTGGTTAATGCAAGAATGGTTGGTAAGACGGAAATGAAAGGGACTGTTTCGCCACTTTTCATCTGTGGATGGAAAATAAGTCATTGTAAACATAGAACCTGAAGATTCTAATTACCCTGGGTAGATTAATCATGAGTTAAGAAGGGATGTGACATATTTTCTGTAATTGGTTTTACACGTTCAAACCACTCAGAAGCCATTTGCAATTAAGCAGCATATAAATAATAAGTAATAATAATCTAACATAGATGTTCACTTACCTGCCCTTTGGCATCTTCAGGCATAGATTTGATATGCATTCTTTTAAGACACCGAATCACTCCATCATAGAACTGTACAGTAAAGGTTCCTAGAACAAAAATGACGCAGAGAAAAGAAAGTAAAAATTAAACGATATACTTGCACACCATCACTTCAGACACGTGACACAATGCTACACAGGTCAATATTCTCCTAGCTACACTCCAATACAAGAAATACAGGATGACTCTGTCGTCATATCCTGCTGGAAATCTCATAAGATTAAAGCAAAAATGAAAAGTAAAGACCCACTTTTTTATAAAGATCAAATATCATCATCATCATCATCTTGATTTATTACCCACCACTCACCCTAAGGTCCAAAGGCAGGTCACAACAATTTAAATACAGTAAAAACAGTTTTAAAACTACAATCACAAAAAATAGGATGGGTCCTAAAAATGTACATCTCAACTGTCAAAGGCAAGGGTAAAAAGGTGTGTCTTCAGCATTAGATGATAACTGTACAGTGAAGGTGCCAGACACAGCCCTGCAGGGAGGGAGTTCCACAGCATAGGGGCTGCCACAGAGAATGCCCTCCCCTGGGCTACCACTCCTGAGCTTCTGAGGGTGGTGGAACTGAACTGGGCCCAGAAATGAACTGGCAACCAGAGAAGAATTAACAAAACTGACAAAGCACTACCTCCTAATTCACATATTTAAAATATGCCTGGTACATATCAGAGAAGCATAATCTCTATTGCCTTCTCAGTTCCTTGATTTTTCAACAAGCCTTTTAAATGTTTTATCCTGTCTCTGTATTGGATTTGAAACTGTTTTATATATGTGTTTTTAATTTCTTTTTATTGTTCTAATTGTTCTAATATATCAAATTGTGTAATTGTTTCTATTGCTAATGTTTTCATTGTGAAATCGGTATTTTATGGGAAGCAGTTCACACATGGAAAATAAATAAAGACGTTATGTTGCATGAGTGCTCCTGCACACCGCTTACATGCCCCAAACCTTTCAGCGTATTTATGATCCTTTTTAAGCATTCAAAGGGCTTTGAACATCAGGACTGTCCACATATTTCAGATGAAGGCTAAGCAACTGATTTGCCTAAGGGGCCCTATTGATCTCATAGCAAATGTAAAATTTGAGCCAAGAACTTCCTGCTTCACAGCTCAGTCTTTTAGGCGCTGTGCTACCCACGTTCTCCAGTTTTCAGGAAGCAGACTTGTTACTTTGTCACCTGCAGACAGTGGCTTGGTTAGCATACACTGCTAAACCATGGCTTATTAAACTATGGCTTCATGTAATGTATGAAGCCTGTCCCACAGCTTAATTATGGTTGGTTTACTGCCAACAAACCACAATCTGAACCTTGGTTTGTTTTAACCATGGATAGCCATTGTGTGAACACAGCAATTTTCCTTAATCGTGCATTTACCACCCCACACCAGACATTAACCAAACTACAAACATATGAGACAAGTTCAGCCAGAATACTTTGGAGATAGAAGACATAGTTTGTATGATCATCTGAGGGATAACTCATGGTTTGTGAAATAGAAGAAGCGCCTGCTGGATGAGACCAGTGGCCCATCTAGCCCAGCATCCTGTTCTCATAGTGGCCATCCAGTCACCAGAAGGAAACCTGTAAGCAGCACCTGAGCACAAGAGCACCTCCTGCAGTTTCCAGCAACTGATATTCAGAAGCATACTGCCTCTGACCTTGGAGGCAGAGCATAGCCATCATGGCTAGTAGCTTCTCCAAAGAATCTGACTGGCTGTTTATGACTAGATGAACCTTTGGTCCAGTCCAGCACAATAAGTCCTGAGTTATAAATACCTTCTTTGTTAATTGCTTCAATCTTTGCAGGATAATATCGACAGTCTGTCCAACGAGCTAGAACTTCTTCTCCAGGTTTAAAATCCTGTTTTAAAAGGAGGTTTAAGAAAATAGTGGGTTAACATGAATGGAATCCATTTAATGCCAGCATATGAACGACTGTCAGTACCTAAACACACTATATGGAAGCAAGATCTACTTATTTCTCTGTGGCTTCCATGCAAGTGGGTTTGATAAGAACATAAGAACATAACATAAGAACATAAGAAGAGCCTGCTGGATCAGGCCAGTGGCCCATCTAGTCCAGCATCCTGTTCTCACAGTGGCCAACCAGGTGCCTGGGGGAAGCCCGCAAGCAGGACCCGAGTGCAAGAACACTCTCCCCTCCTCAGGCTTCCGGCAACTGGTTTTCAGAAGCATGCTGCCTCTGACGAGGGTGGCAGAGCACAGCCATCACAGCTAGTAGCCATTGATAGCCCTGTCCTCCATGAATTTGTCTAATCTTCTTTTAAAGCCATCCAAGCTGGTGGCCATTACTGCATCTTGTGGGAGCAAATTCCATAGTTTAATGATGCACTGAGTCAAGAAGTACTTCCTTTTGTCTGTCCTGAATCTTCCAACATTCAGCTTCTTTGAATGTCCACGAGTTCTAGTATTATGAGAGGGAGAAGAACTTTTCTCTATCCACTTTCTCAACGCCATGCATAATTTTATACACTTCTATCATGTCTCCTCTGACCCGCCTTTTCTCTAAACTAAAAAGCCCCAAATGCTGCAACCTTTCCTCATAAGGGAGTCGCTCAATCCCCTTGATCATTCTGGTTGCCCTCTTCTGAACCTTTTCCAACTCTATAATATCCTTTTTGAGATGAGGCGACCAGAACTGTACACAGTATTCCAAATGCGGCCGCACCATAAATTTATACAACGGCATTATGATATCGGCTGTTTTATTTTCAATACCTTTCCTAATTATCGCTAGCATGGAATTTGACTTTTTCACAGCTGCCGCACACTGGGTCGACATTTTCATCGTGCTGTCCACTACAACCCCGAGGTCTCTCTCCTGGTCGGTCACCGCCAATTCAGACCCCATGAGCGTATATGTGAAATTAAGATGTTTTGCTCCAAGATGCATAATTTTACACTTGTTTATATTGAATTGCATTTGCCATTTTTCTGCCCATTCACTCAGTTTGGAGAGGTCTTTTTGGAGCTCTTCGCAATCCCTTTTTGTTTTAACAACCCTGAACAATTTAGTGTCATCAGCAAACTTGGCCACTTCACTGCTCACTCCTAATTCTAGGTCATTAATGAACAAGTTGAAAAGTACAGGTCCCAATACCGATCCTTGAGGGACTCCACTTTCTACAGCCCTCCATTGGGAGAACTGTCCATTTATTCCTACTCTCTGCTTTCTGCTTCTTAACCAATTCCTTATCCACAAGAGGACCTCTCCTCTTATTCCATGACTGCTAAGCTTCCTCAGAAGCCTTTGGTGAGGTACCTTGTCAAACGCTTTTTGAAAGTCTAAGTACGCTATGTCCACTGGATCACCTCTATCTATATGCTTGTTGACACTCTCAAAGAATTCTAATAGGTTACTGAGACAGGACTTTCCCTTGCAGAAGCCATGCTGGCTCTGCTTCAGCAAGGCTTGTTCTTCTATGTGCTTAGTTAATCTAGCTTTAATAATACTTTCTACCAGTTTTCCAGGGACAGAAGTTAAGCTAACTGGCCTGTAATTTCCGGGATCCCCTCTGGATCCCTTTTTGAAGATTGGCGTTACATTTGCCACTTTCCAGTCCTCAGGCACAGAGGAGGACCCAAGGGACAAGTTACATATTTTAGTTAGCAGATCAGCAATTTCACATTTGAGTTCTTTGAGAACTCTCGGGTGGATGATGATGTCCCAAAACTTCCCTATGAAGACATTCATTGGGGGGGGGGGATGAATACTTACAACAAATTCATCATTATCTTTTAGACCCTCTTTCCTTAGCGATGGCCGCTCAAGGGGTCGCAATCGATTACTGTCCCAATAAATCCATTCATCATAACGATGACTCCAGCGTTCAAAGTGGACAAGCATCTTCCCCTCTTCATAGTCTATCTTCTCAATGCGTGAAGGATACCTTCAGAAGGGAAATTAAAAAGATACCGTTTTGGCAGTCTCTTCTCTGTTGCAGGCAACGTAAATATTCAGAATATTTTTGTACATCCACAAGTACTTTGTACATCAAAGTTTCTGAAATTACATCAGTTGCTGGAAAATACCAGTTGCTGGAAATTACAAGAAGAAGAGTGCTCTTGCATGCAGGGCCTGCTTGAGGGCTTCCCCAGAGGCATATAGATGGCCACTGTGAAATAAGGATTGTGGACTAAGTGAGCTTTTGTTCTGATCCAACAGTGATGTCCTAATTAGTTACCAGGTTTAGAACAAACTAGGCTCTGAAACCAATTTCAAAACGTGATTTCAGATCCTGTTTTGATCCAAAACTGGTAGCTGTAGTTAACCAGTTCTGATGCAACAAAAAGCTATACTTAATTTACCCAATTAAGTGTTCAGTTCAGTGCAGTAAGAAAGATGGAGTGAAGGAGCAACATGAGAACAAAGTGCAGGGCACAAGGCTCATTTATATCTTAGCTTAATAAGCCAAAGTATGTACATCCAAAGTAGGAACCCATTCTTATAAAGCTCTTGGCATATGATGGAAACAGAAATATTGCAGTAATATTGTGAAAGATTAACTTTGCTAAACAATCATGTTGTCTAAAAGGAATTAACATTTTAGGCAAAGAGATGAGGTTCAACGGATTAATAACAATAGCATTTTGTGTTTAGTTATATAAAATAAAATACTCTGGAACCAGACATGTTGACCATTTAATGGCTACAACTCCAAATGATGCAAATCTAATGCCAGAAATAAACTTCCATTATCACCTCAAATACATTGGCTTAGACTGTACCGTATGTTAACCAGGGCTGTGGAGTTGGTATGTCAAACCTTCGACTCCGACTCCTCTATTTTTCTAGTGTCCGACTCCGACTCCTTCATAAATGGCAAACGTATATTAATTTTTCTACTGTCTGACTCCGACTCTGACTTCTTCATAAATGGCAAGTGTATATTAATGCATTAATATTAATAAATTAATATTAATGTTAATATTAAAATATTGATATTAATAAATTAATATTAATATTAAAATATTGATTTTATTTTGAAGTCGGAGTCAGTACATTTCTACCGACTCCGACTCCACCCAAAATTGCTTCCGACTCCACCCAAAATTGCTTCCGACTCTGACTCCACGACTCTGACTCCGACTCCACAGCCCTGGTGTTAACTTAATGAAATTTACAGAAAGCTTACCATTGTCTCCTCTCCACTGCAGGTACCTGTGCCCTCCACCACATGCAGCAAGAAGCCTTATAGGATGGTCAAGGGATTCTGAACAAAGTGAAATGGGGCTGCTGGTGGAGGAGGTAGCTGTCTAAAACTGGATGGAGCTGATGAATTGTGTGTGATGCCCACTTCAACTATCAACCCCACAACCGATTTCACACCCCTCAACCCTCCAGTAAGGCTTTTTTGCGGAAGCAGTTGCAGGTGGCTGCAGGGGGACTTCCTTAAATTACCTTAGGATTCAAAGCATTTTTTCCAATGGAGTGGGTTCAAACAATCAGCTGCCAATCATCAAGGGTAGAGGAAAATCAACACATGGAGATGTGAACCAGCCCCCCATGTATCTTATGAAATGATGCAAATTGTGCTGTGTTTTGCCTATGCAAACATGCAGAATTATATAAAGATGTGCAAATATTTCTCTGAAATATCTCTTAAGATGTTACTTTCTGAAAATAGTTACTCAGATCTTGTTCTTCATACAGCCACAAGAACATACTAAATGTCAACATTTAAAACAGAACATTCCTGACAATAAAAAAGGTTTCTCAAAAGTGTTTTGACACAAACATACATTTGTGTAACTTTCTTATTTATATATCATAAATATAGGACTAAAGATTGCTGTCAGATCTGAAACTCCTTATGAAGAAAAACTGTTATACTTTCACAGCATCTGACCCAACACAGTACTGACATTATAGGTAGTGACTATAAGAACTCTAGTTTTTTTCTAACAAATGTGTGCAAACTATGAATCCTGAAATACTATAAATTATTACCCAATCATCCCCCTCTAGGATGCACACCTTAACATAGTGAGGGGGTTTGAGAGTGTTGAAGAAGCTGAGAGCAATGCCGTCAGGAGTCCACACCAAGAGGCTAGACTGCTACCGGGGGCACCCAAGGCGGAATGGTCACAGCTGAGACACCAGACTAAGATGCATCCAAACTCAGAGGAAGGCAATGGTAAACCACCTCTGAATACCTCTTACCACGAAAACCCTATGAACAGAGTATCCAAAATGCAACACGAGATAGTGCTGGAAGATGAGACCCCCAGGTTGGAAGGCATTCACCAAGCTAGTGGGGAAGAACAAACAGGGTGGTTCACGACAGATGCTACTGGAGGTCGCCGATTCATAGGGTCGCCATAAGTTGTGATCAACTTGAAGGCACATAACAACAATTACCCAATCATAATGCATGCTGCACCAGTTCCTGAATGCTGAAATTGAGCTTTTTAATCTGGTAGGTCCATGAGCTTTCACAGAATGCATGTTAGCAGCTTTCCATTACGTCATGTATCAGTGGGCCAATTACCCTGGTTTGGAATATTTATATTCATTCATTTGTATTTTGATTTTCTGCAAGATTGTGCCCAAAGTGGTTTACAACATATCGAACAGCAGCAGCAACAAAAAATGCAACTGAAAACATAACAAATAATTACAAACAACAACATTATGTCAATAAATCAATACACTGAACCCAACCTGGCTCTGGAGAAAAACAGTTTTTTGCCTTCTCTGCACTACCTTCCTCTTGAGTTACTGCACCTTAGCTTGTAACTTGAGAGAAGTTAAAATGGGGTTCTTTCACAAAAGGCTCCACACTAAAATTAAGCACCAGGTCAGTGAATATGCCTAGTTTTAAAATTATAACTGTTTTTATGTTTTTTTTTTTTTTTTTTCAATAATTTTTATTCAGATTTTCATAAAACATACAAGACAAAATCATAAAACATTCAAAGACAAAAAACAAAATCAAAAATAGTTAAACAAAAAGAAAAAAAGAAAAGAAGAAAAAAAAAAAAACAAAAAAAAAATAAAGAGTAAAATATTGACTTCCCATTTGTCAAAGATCAAATCAGTTATAAGTCTATAATATATAGCAATCCTGTCTCTTAAGTCATATTATAAAATCACTTTCCTCCAGTAGTTATCTTACTTAATCATCAAATCTCATAAACATTACTTTATTCTTTCCACAAAAAGTCAAAGAGAGGTTTCAATTCTTTAAGAAATATATCTATCAATTTTTTTTTCCAGATAAGCATATCGATTAATCCATCTCATTACTAATTATGATAATCTTATTGTCATAACCATAGTCAAAATAAACATTTCAATTAATCCATCACATCAGAATCTGTTAGGTTCAGTAATTTCAGTAGCCATTGTTCTATTATCTCTATTAGTTCCATTTTCCATCTTCCATCTTCAGTAGTCTTGTTAAGTCCAGTAATTTCAATATCCAATCTTCCATTATCAGTATTCCATAATAATCTTGCTGTCAAAGCCATAGTCATATAATAAGAGTCTGATGGGAATTACCTCTATCCCAAATATTTTCTTGCCATCCATTCTGAATAAGTTGCTGAAATACTGCTGTAAAATCATATCTCTGTTCTTTTTTTCAAAATACACTGGGTCATCTCTTAAAAGTTTTTCCATTGTCACATGGCTGCAGTTAATTCCATAGATTTTCTCTATATTGGGCTCCATCACATCATTCCAGTCCAGAAGATAATCCATGCCATTGATAACTTTATCTCTAGAATCTTCATTAATTTCTTCAGAGATAACATTGAGTTCCAAACAATAGATTTTATTTCTAAAGTCCATAGACTCCAAATCTTGTTCCTGTTCCACGTTTGTTCCAATCTCCGGGATCTCCTCTCTCACAGGGACCCCTATTCCAGTCTCCAGGGTCTCCTCTCTCACAGGGACCCCTATTCCAATCTCCGGGGTCTCCTCTCTCACAGGAACCCCTTCCAGGGTCACCTCTCTCACAGGGACCCTTATATCTTTAATCTCCTGCTTCATTTTACTCAATTCAATTTTCGTTATCTCAATCTCATTCATTATTCTCTGAAACATAGTTATTTCCAGATTCTCAGCCACTTTCTTAATTGCCATTTTAAAAGAAAAATATAGGAAAACCACTTCTTATTTCAGCAACAATTGGGTTAATACTCCAAACTTGGTGACATCACAGTATAAACAGAGCAGACAGCCTTATCTCTCCAATAGTTAAGTAAACAAAATGCAGTTCCCAGGATCGAAGCAATTAATGGCAATCGTCAAGAAACAGATTCGTCAAAATAAAATAGACCAAAAAGAGAGTAGTCTCAAAACAGTATAATATTTTTCAAAATAAAAATCTGGAATAGAAATCCCTCTTCTGTGTGTATCTTTAGAATGCAAATCCAGGACAGCTTTTTGCAACAAAAACAGAGATAAGCTATTAATTAGTGCGTAGCAGAGAGAAGTTACGGCTCCCCAGTGAGATGTCAAAAACCGATCAATCTGGCAAATCTCTTTTAAACAGCAACAATTTAAGTCAAGTAAAAGAAAAATATAGAAAGAAGGGTGCTTGCCTGTTAGTGCGTTCTCTCTTAGAAGATAAGATGAACGTTCGCTTTAACAGATAGAGCTTGCTGTTGAAAATCCGTCCCACCTTCGTCGGCTGGACCTCGTCCCATAAATTAATGAGATCTGGTCGTCCCAACAAAAATAGGCTTTGAGGTTAATCTCTTCGTTTCTCCCTACCCGGGAGAAGTTTAATCAGTCAAAAAAAAAAGAAAAAACTGACTGATATATCTGAATAAGCTTCTTTTGAGGCAGGAGCCCGTCTCAAAAGCAGGCACAGGCTAAGTCACCCTTCCCGGAAGTTCCAACTGAGCTGTGGAATAATAACTGTTTTTATGTTTTAAGAATTATTATTATTTATTAGTAGTTTCCTCGCACACGCGACACAATTCGACTTACAACAGTAACACTACAACCAATTGTAACAAACCAATTAAGAAAAGACTTAAAACACAACACGGCTTGGGACCACAATACCTGATGGGACGTCTCTCCCAATACGAACCCACCTGTACACTACGTTCAAGATCAAAGGCCCTCCTCCGGGTGCCTACTCCAAGGGAAGCTCGGAGGGTGGCAACAAGGGAGAGGGCCTTCTCAGTGATGGCCCCCAAATTATGGAATGATCTCTCTGATGAGGTGCGCCTGGTGCCAACACTGTTATCTTTTCGGCACCAGGTCAAGACTTTCCTCTTCTCCCAGGCATCTTAGCATGTGTTTTAAATTGTTTTATATTGTTCTAAATTTTTAAATTGTGTTTGAAATTGTTTTTAAAATATGTGTTCTAAATTGTATATTTGTTTTAATGTTTTTGGTTGCTGTAAACCGCCCAGAGAGCTTCAGCTATGGGGTGGTATACAAGTGCAATCAATCAATCAATCAATCAATCAATCATACAGATAAAAACCTGTCACACTGAAAGAGGCCACCAATACCTGAAGCCTTTCAAATTAAGGACCAAAAGCCTGAGGAAAAAGGAAGGGTTTTGCCTGGCACCTAAAAATAGATAACCATGGTGCGAGGTGTTCCTCCCTGGGGAGAGCATTCCACTAGCAGGGAGCCACCACTGAGAAGGCCTGTTCCCATGTTGTCTCCCTCTGCACCTCCCTCGGAGGGGGCACACAGAGAAGGGCCTCAGATGAAGGACACCGGGTTCAGATCAGTTCAAGTGCGGAGAGGTGGTCCTTAGCCACATAAGCCTTTATAGATCAAAAAACAGCACTTTGAATTGAGCCCAGAAAATAACTGGTAGCCAGTGCAATTGTGCCAGAATTGATGTTATATATTCAGACCATCCTCCCCCAGTCAACAATCTGGCTGCTGATTTTCTGCACCAGCTGCAGTTTCTGAACTGTCTTCAAAGACAGCCCCACATATAATGCACTACAGTAATCTAATATTTATATTAGGAGGCTATTAAACATTTTCATTGTGCCTTCTTAAAGTCTACAGTTGGACAATCATTTATTTACACCCTTTCTTGGAAAGAGAATACTCACGTTCTTTCATTTGCACAACCACCCTTTAGATATAAATCATTTTATCCCTTTTACAGGTGGGATAACCAAAAGCTACATCAATCTTGCCTAGGAAAGGTCACAACCAAACTATATCCTAATTTATCACAGTCTTCTGATCCTGCAATTAGATAAGCAAATATATTAAACAAATGATAGCAACTGCATCCAGCTGTCCCAGATTCCTAACATGGCACAGACTTCTATAATTCCCTGTTCCTTGTAAAAATATAATCCAAACTTGTCAGACCTCATCCATTTATACTTTAAAAAACCCTCCATGCTGCCTTAGTCAGTTGCTGGAATATCTTGCAACACTCTCTTTACTTCTGCCCTTCACCCTTACAAAATACCTGTATTTTTCAACAGAAACACACCACCTATATCCTATGCATCTATATAGGCATCAACAACAGCTGGCTGTTATATTAACAAGATAATATATTCAATGGATGAGTGGACACAGATCACAATAATCTGAGGTCTAAAACACTTCTTCACTATGTAGAATGGGGTAGCTAATATGTCACCCTCCAGAAGTTGTTGGACTACAACTCCTATAATCCCTGACCAATGGCCATACTAGCTGGACTGATGGGGAAAATACAATATTTGGTACACCATGAGAATATGTTATATTACCCTTGTCCGTTGCTGTATCCCAAAGATGAAGATATGAGCAGGAGTTACATACAAGAAGACAACAGTGTTTATCCATTTCATCAACAATCTTTATTTATGCATGAATGAGCATTGCTATATTCTCTCTTATTTATTTATTTATTTATTATTAAATTTATTAGTCGCCCATCTGGCTGGTTGTCCAGCCACTCTGGGCGACGTACAAGGTAAAAACAGTACATATTCTGTCTTCTAGTCATCAGTGCAATCTAATGGCTGGAAGTTGGAGTTAGCCATGCACCAAGGATTGGCTTTCCATAAATTTGCTCACAGCAGTGTTTCTGCAAATTGTTTCTGTGATGAGAAAGTGTAGGGACAGAGAGGTTTATACCTCCAGCAACTCATCACAAGTCACATGGCTTTGCAAACAGCATATCTGTGTGCAAATTGGGAGCACAGATATAAATCCTTTTCCACATGATTTTAATCATGGAAGAACTTCCAGAACACCTGAGCAAATAAAGTATTTTAAATATGGGTGGTGTGGAGTAAATCCCTCAGCCTGCATAACTAAGTTAACTGATGCATCAATCTAAAAAAACAACAACAACCTACAGGGCTCAAAGTAGTAAAATAACTGGTGTACCAGTTTCCAGACAGCGAAAGCATGCAACAAGCTTTGGCATTGGATACTCTGCTGCTCAGGATCTTCTATTCACTTGATACTTGACAAAGCCAGATATTTTTCCTGGAAATAATACAGATGTTTAATTGAATAAGTATTATCTTAACCATATCTACTCAGAAGTAAGTCTTGCTGAATTCAATTGGACTCATTCCCATGTAAGTAGAGTTAGGATTGCAGCCTTGGTAAATAAGTAGGAATTTATTGAAATTGAATCATTTCAGTTGAATGGATGCATTTTTGTAACAAAAAGCATTGCTAAATGGATTATAATCAAAAAAGTGAACAGGCTGACAAAGTAGATATCAAAAAACTGTTGCTGTTCTAATAACTACCAGTCCAACATAAGGAATAACTCTAAAGATTTTTATTCCATACCAAAGTTAAATCAATCCCAATTATCCTTTTTGCAACCTTTTTTTAGCAGGCTACAAGGCAAACTCTTTCCCTTCACCAGGTAGGAAAAGGCATATTTTCTATGCCAACTCAATTCTACAACTCACAAAGCTATGGGATAATATGGGAAGAATCTTATCAAAGTGGAATGTAGGGAAAGAAAAAGAGCACTTTTGTGGCAATACACCAAGAAAAATGCCAGGCACCTTCACCAACTGAAGAGTTTCTTATCGTACTGGCCTTAGCCTAAAACAGTGATTCTCAAACGGTGCGCCCAGGCACACTGGTGCGCCCTAAGAGGTGGCTAGGTGTGCCTCAAATATTATGAAAGTATATTTTAAAAATGAGAAGAAACCCATTTGTATTGGGTAAGTAATAGTTTTCTATAGTTTATTTTTATTCATAGTTTAAAATATATTAAAATACTTTTAATTTTGTACACAAAGTGCGCCAGAAATTTTTTATATGTTTTACAGTGCGCCGCGAACCAAAAAAGTTTGAGAACCACTGGCCTAAAACATAAAATAATAAAATATGCACAGTGAGGGAGAATTAAGATTGTCCCAGATGCACAAGACAATTTTTCAGGAAAGTATATTAGAAAACAGTCTACAATTCTTTATGATCATGGGTTGTTTCCTATCCAGAAGTGTACATGTCCTTTAGTGGGATCTTCCACATAATAACCCTCTACTCTGCTGCAACCCTTTGGATTATCAACTGTTCAACAGCTACACCCCAACGTGGTGTACTGGGCTGCCACCTTTCTCAGGTGCCTCTTGTCCTTTTCATTCATAGTGGCTCCTCATATTTATTTATTTATTATTTAATTTGTATCCCGCCCTTCCTCCCAGCAGGAGCCCAGGGAGGCAAACAAAAGCACTAAAAACACTTTAAAACAGACCTTAAAATACATTAAAAGAAAACAGCTTTAAAAACATTTTTTTAAAGAGCTTTAAAAACATCTTCAATAAAAGGGTTAAAAAAGCATTGTTTAGGGAAAAAAATATAAAAAAAAAATATTAAAAAGCAATTCCAACACAGATGTAGACTGGGCTAGGTCTCAACTTTAAAGGCTTGTTGAAAGAGTAAAGTCTTCACTAGGCGCCAAAAAGACAACAGAGATGGCGCCTGCCTAATATTCAAAGGGAGGGAATTCCACAGGGTAGGTGCCGCCACACTAAAGGTCCGTTTCCTATGTTGTGCAGAACGGACCTCCTGATAAGATGGTATCTGCAGGGCACCCTCACCCTCAGAGCGCAGTGATCGACTGGTATATAAGGGGTAAGATGGTCTTTCAGGTATCCTGGTCCCGAGCTGTATAGGGCTTTGTACACCAAAACTAGAACCTTGAACTTGGCCCGGTATTCCAGTCCTAAACAGCATATCCACACATGCAGGGCAGAATCCAAAGTTGCACTATCAAACTTCTGCTCATGCAAGGGAACTTTAAATTCTTCTCCTTCCCGTGTCCCAAAATCTAATCCTGAGGATTTTAAGGGTGTGTGCGGGGTGGGGGGGGGGAGAAGATAATAATAATAATAATAATAATAATAATAATAATAATAATAATAATTATTATTATTATTATTACTATAAAGGAGGTAGCTTGTATCATCATTCTGTACCAGCTTAAAACAAACAAACATGTTAATAATAATAATAATAATAAATTTAATTTATGTGTCGCCTATCTGGCCGATGGCCACTCTAGGCGACGTACATGTAAACAGTTAAAACACAATGTGATAAAATACATTAATACAATATATAAACAATACAGCAGCAACGACAATATTAGTGCAGGGTAAGAGGCATTTCAGTCATAAAAGTTAACCCTCCCCGGAAATCCCAAAGGCCTGTTGAAAGAGCCTGGTCTTTAAGGCTTTACGAAATACATTTAGGGAAGTGGCGTGCCGTAGATCTTGTGGGAGGGAGTTCCAAAGGGTGGGGGCCGCCACTGAGAATGCCCTCTCTCTAGTTCCCGCCAATCTAGCTGTTTTTGTCGGCGGGATTGAGAGAAGGCCCTGTGTGGCTGATCTTGTTGGGAGGCATAATTGGTGGCGTTGAAGGCGCTCCTTTAGATAAACTGGGCCGAGACCGTATAGGGATTTAAAGGTTAATACCAACACCTTGAATTGGGCCCGGAAGACAACTGGAAGCCAGTGTAGATCGAACAACACTGGTGTGATGTGATCCCGGCGGCGACTGTTCGTAAGTAGTCGAGCCGCCGCGTTTTGTATAAGTTGTAGTTTCCGGACCGTTTTCAAGGGTAACCCCACGTAGAGCGCATTACAGTAATCCAATCGAGAGGTGACCAGAGCGTGTACTACCAGTGGGAGCTGATGAACAGGAAGGTAGTGTTGCAGCCTTCGTATGAGGTGTAGTTGATACCAGGCTGCCCGGCTCACTGCCGAAATCTGAGCCTCCATGGACAGCCTGGAATCAAGCACAACCCCAAGGCTGCGGACCTGGTCCTTCAGGGGTAGACTCACCCCACTGAACTTCAGGTCAACATCTCCCAACCTTCTCTTGTCTCCCATGAGTAGCACCTTGGTCTTATCGGGGTTCAACTTCAGCTTGTTCCTTCCCATCCATCCACTCACGGATTCCAGGCACTTGGACAAGGTCTCCACAGCCAACTCTGGTGAAGATTTAAACGAGCGATAGAGCTGAGTGTCATCCGCATATTGGTGACACTGCAGCCCAAATCTCCTAATGATTGTCCCCAGCGGCTTCATATAAATGTTAAATAGCATGGGAGAGAGGATAGAGCCTTGTGGCACACCACAATTGAGAGGCCAAGGGTCTGAAACCTCCTCCCCCAATGCTGTTGGTGCATGAGCAGAAGTCCATTCTACTTGTGCATGGACAGCCTTGGATAAAACCTGCAGCAGAAAGCATAGTATCCAAGACTGAAGTGTGAGAAAGCTAGCTGGAAAAGCACAGAAAGTTGCAGATCGATGGGTGGGAAAGAAGCAGATGCTTGTCAGGGCACTTAAAGAGCCTCAATGGGCCTGATCTGACCCACAACTTGCCAGATGAGGAGCAAACTCTATAGATAAACAAATACCCATGGACTACATGCCATGCCAACTATGAGTTGTGTATTAACCTACCACAGAGGTCTATGGCAGCTTTAAAAAAAAAGTATGTGCAAAGCATGATGAAAGATGCAACAGCAGAACTTACTGAAGTAAAAAAAAATATTCATGACATAAGTTTTTTTCCTCATTAAGTCAAGGAGTTACACAAATATCAAAAACACGCTGGTATCGGATACACAGTGATACCTCAGCTTAACTCTGAAGTAACTGAAACTAGATTCCAGATGTCCATAGATCACCGTTCTTTACCCTGTGATGCAACCTTCTGAAAATATCCCTCGTTTTTACTATGTTTCCTATTAAATTATCACTTGTGATTCACCATATTACCACAGATAACTAGCAAAATATGACTGCCTCTGAACAACAGTGGGAGATGAAGCACCGGAAGTTGTCTTACACGAAGTCAGGCCATTGGTCCACTAGCCCAGCACTGTCCTCAATGACTGGCAGTGGCTCTCCAGGATTTCAGGCAGGGGCCTTTCCCAGCCCTACCTGAGGATGCAGGAGATTGAACCTGGGACCTCCTGCCTGTAAAGCAAATGCTCCACCACTGAGCTTCAGCCCAGTGGGTGGGAAGCAGGGCTGTGGAGTCAGAGTCGTGGAGCCGTAGTCGGAAGCAATTTTGGGTGGAGTCGGAGTCGGTAGAAATGTACCGACTCCGGCTTCAAAAATTTTAAAATATAAATTCAAAATGTCAAAGAAGCTTCCCATGAAGTCAGCTGTAGTTAAGCATTTCACCATAACTCAAGATGGAAAACATTTTGTGTGTCAGTGTATGACACAGGACCCAGATGAATGCTGTGATGCCAAGATCAGCGCATATTCAGGCAGCGATAAAAATGCTCCTATGAGAGCTTCCAATTTAAAAAGACATTTACAGCCCTTTCCAGAGCTGTGGAATTGGAAGCATTTTGGGTGGAGTCGGACAGTACAGTAAAAATAGAGGAGTCGGAGTCGAAGGTTTGGCTTACCGACTCCACAGCCCTGGTGGGAAGGTGAGAAAAGATGAGGAATCATCCAAGAGAGTCAAACCCCCTTATTCCCAGAATTATGGTACATGCATATCACTCTCACTGTCTTATAACAAAAGTATATTACAACCACAACAGTCCTTTTCAGGCACTGTTCAGAGGCAACCAGCAAAAGGGGACCATGTGGATGAACACACTAGCTCTGGCCCCGTCTTCTATGACTCGTTTTTTGATAGGGCCACCTCCCTTGTAGACTGTGGGAATGCTGTGGACATAATATATCTCGACTTCAGCAAAGCTTTTGACAAAGTGCCCCATGATATTCTGATTAGCAAGCTAGCTAAATGTGGGCTGGATGGAACAACTATCAGGTGGATCCACAGTTGGCTACAGAATCGTACTCAAAGAGTGCTTATCACCAAGCAAGCCTTCCTGGAGAAAGAAATCTGCAGCTTTGGGCACATCTATATGGAAAAAATAAATAAATTGAAAATGGGTGCCACCACTGAGGAGGCTCACTCTCTCCACTGGAGGCTAGTCCTTGACTCCTTGGGCAAATGAGGCACTGCCCTCAAACTTCAGTCTGGCTTCAGCCAACCCTCACCTCCCTGCCTTACAACCAGTCTACCAGAGGGTGCCACTGGCTGTCAGTTTCCTCCTCCTCAGCCTCAGTTTTGTCCATGTAAAACTCAGCATGGAGGAGGATGGGGATAAAACTAGAATTATTTAGCTCTGCCTGTCATTTGCTCTGCTCCGCCTACTGTTTGGGCTCCCTACCTTCTGTCCTATCAGTCCCATTGGGCACTAGCCACCACTGCCTCTTTCTGATCACCTCCGGTCAGATGTCTAGAGCCCTAGTGCCAGTTTTCCCTGTTTAGAGTAGAGAAGTAGGAACACTGGAACTGCCTTATCCTGAGTCAAACCATTAGTCATCTAGCTCAATATTGTCTACACTGACTGGTAGTGACTCTCCTGGATTTCAGGCAGGAGTCTCTCTCGGTCTTACCTAGAGATGCCGGGGATTTAACCTGGGACTTTCTGCATACCAAGCAGATGCTCTACCACTCAGCAACAGTCCTTCCCCAAACTATTTAATCAAAAGATTAATTCATTAGACTATGGCCTTTCTCCTAAGATGCAGGTGGGGGCATCCTTAACCTTTTCCTGGCTCACTATTTCTCCTCCCTCCACTGCAAACAGGGTGGCCATGTGTGCTACTCTACAGAGGACAGTCCCCTATATGAAGGCATCCCCTATTTCAGTGGTAGCCAGCAAGATACCAGATGTTGGACTCTAACTTCCATCAGCCCTAGACAGCAACATCTAGAGGGCAGCAGTTTGGTTATCTGTTTGAAGAGCTGTCCAGACAAGATCCAGCTTAAAGATAAAGTGTGTTGTAATTGTTTTTAGATCTTTCATTCTCTGTACTTTTGCTGTATGATATTATTGGATTTTATTGTATATATTTGTATTGCTTGTTGTTCACCGCCCAGAGAGCTATGCTAGTGGGGCGGTATAAAAATTTAATTAAATAAATAAATATAAAAATTATCAATGGTTCCTTCTCAAACTGGGCAGAAGTAATGAGTGGGGTACCACAGGGCTCAGTTCTGGGCCCAATGCTCTTCAACATTTTTATTAATGACTTGGATAAGAAGGTACAGAGCACGCTTATCAAATTTGCAGATGACACAAAATAGCTAATACCGTGGAAGACAGAAAGAAAATTCAAAGGGACCTTGATAGGCTGGAGCACTGGGCTGAAAACAACAGAATGAAATTCAACAGGGATAAATGCAAAGTTCTACAATTAGGAAAAAGAAACCAAATGCACAGTTATAAGATGGGGGATACTTGGCTCAGCAGCAGGACATATGAGAAGGATCTTGGAATTGTCGTTGATCACAAGCTGAATATGAGCCAACAGTGCGATGTGGCTGCAAAAAAAGGCAAATACTATATTAGGCTGCATTAACAGAAGTATAGTTTCCAAATCGGGTACAGTACTAGTTCCCCTCTATTCAGGACTGGTTAGGCCTCATCTTGAATACTGCGTCCAGTTCTGGTCTCTGCACTTCAAGAAGGATAAAGACAAACTGGAACATGTTCAAAGAAGGGCAACAAGGATGATCAGGGGACTGGAAACAAAGCCATATGAGGAGAGACTGAAAGAACTGGGCATGTTTAGCGTGGAGAAGAGAAGACTGAGGGGAGATAGGATAGCACTCTTCAAGTACATGAAAGGTTGTCACACACAGGAGGACCGGGATTTCTTCTCGATCGTCCCGGAGTGCTGGACACAATAATGGGCTCAAGTTGCAGGAAGCCAGATTTTGACTGGACATCAGGGAAAACTTCCTAACTGTTAGAGCCATATGACAATGGAACTAATTACCTAGAGAGGTAGTGGGCTCTCCGACACTGGAGGCATTCAAGAGACAGCTGGACAGCCATCTGTCGGGAATGCTTTGATTTGGATTCCTGCATTGAGAGGAGGTTTACTTGATGGCCTTATAAGCCCCTTCCAACTCTACTATTCTATGATTCTATACTTGGAGGTTGAACCTCTAAAACAGGGAGCTTGTTGTACTCAGAGGTTTCCCACATGTTTTAGAACACTGGTAACAGTAACAGGGGTCAGACCTATCATGCCTGCTGCCATCCCCCCGCTCTTTCATTGTTAACTCTGAAGAAAAAACCTAGAGGACTAATATCTAAGACACAATCACAACACTAAAACTATTTTTATTAAAATTTTCTAAGGAATCCAGAGAGAATAAAAGTTGGTCCCTTAAAATTAATAACTTAGGGGACATTAGAAATAGATTGATTTCTTCTTGGATTTTCCTATTCCAGCAGATCCTTTTGTCACCTTGAACAGTCAGGTTCTCAGGAAAAGCTGGAGCTGAAGGGATAAATCCGACTGGCATGGAAAAAAGCGATTGGATTGGCATATGATCACTCTCAGGCCTTGCGAGAACTTTTAAGGTCTCAAAATGAAGAACAAGTGGGTGAGAGAGGATCATATAATCTATAACACTCTTTCCCCTTGGTCCAATATGGGCTTCTACCTGTCCCATTACATATATATAGCTGAAACTTAAAGACAAGGGCAAATAAAGATTGACCAGCTGAGTTAATAGCTGAGTCTTTTGACTTCCTAGTTGGAAAAGAAGTCAAATCTTCCGGTATCAGGCCTAATTTCTCCCCTATTTTAAGATTATTTAATCCTATCCTGGCATTCATGTCGCCCGACATTAAAATTAAAGGCTCGCGGTTTGAGTCATATAGAGAGGAGAGAACCTGATCTAGATCAGACCAAACTGAGGTACCCTCACACTTTGAAGGCTGTGGGGGATAATAGACATTTATCAGGAAGATTTTTAAACCTGAAGGCCAGATAATTTGAATAGTTAAGATATTACTATTAGAGCCAAGCTCAATCTGTGAAATATTGAGATTATGATCAACCGAGATTATGGTTGCCAGACCACCTCGCGGTCGTCCTCTGCCATCTGATTTTATTGCTGGGAGAGTATAGACAGCATACCCAGGGAGGGAGGAGAAGACTGTTGAAGCAACCCAGGTTTCTTGGATAAAAAGGATCTGAAATTGGGCATAGAAGTCTTTGAAGTTTTCATCAGCTAGCTTAGAGAGCCATCCTGACACATTCCATGACAGGACCTTAATAGGTACAACACCATTGGAGTGTGTTACAGTGGCCAGTCCAGACTGGCCATTCCCTCTATGTGGGTTCCAAAAAGATCTGGAAACCGAAATTCCTTGATTATAAGCTCCTTTGCCCTTGCTTCTGTGATCGCCGTAGTTTGGGGGGCTCTGAGCATGTGGTAACCGAAGATGCTCACCTGTTGAGTCTAATTCTATCGGGGGGTCCTCCACAGCTATACAGTTAGAGGCCGCATGGAGTGCTGTTTGCGCTCCTGATTGGGGAGTAGGCTTATTCCTCAAGGCTGGTGCAGAAGGTTGGGGTAATAAATTAATTTCTGCTGCAATGTTTTGAGCCTTGTTTTGAAAGTAGCCCAGTTGGATTAAATCCAATTCTTTTACAGAGGAAGGAATTGTGGGGTTTAAAAGGTGTAAAGGAGTTAACGCAAGCGGATTCTCCTGAGTAGGTGCTATAATTATTGGGTGATTATTAACAGCATTTCCCTTGGAGGGATTAAAAGTAAAAGGTCTCTGATAGTCTTTTAGAGTTGGGGTTTGAGCCTTAGTAGGTTGTAGGGACAGGTTCAGGCAACTATCGTTATAAACTAACCTATTTAGCAGTTTTTGTAGCCTGGCAATAATAAACTGTTGCTCCTTAGCTGGAAGTGAATAAAATGTAGTAATTAGTGCCTCTTCCTCCGGTATTAAAGAGGTCAGAGCTGGTTCGGGGGCGGGGTAAATTTTCCACTCCTCGCTGGGGAGGAGTCTCTCTCATGTGGGTTTCTTGGGAGGGATTCATCTAGTATCACAGACAAGAGGTCATTACAGGGGAGTTTACCTGCTTCAGATTTCATGGGGCTAGTAGATAACAGGCCCATAGCTATTACATCATCTCCACTTCTCAAGTCTACAAAATCATTTGAATTTAGGGGTGAAGATGACCTATCACCCGCTGATACAACCTCCTTCAAGTCCAACAGCTCCTCAGTAGGGCAGGTTTAAAGACAAAAAAATCTCTCTCTTAATAGACACATGATAGCGAAAGAAATTAGGCCTTATGTGGTCAGCTCCCACCCAGTTAGACAGACAATCAAGGCTGGTTTGACACACAATGTGCTGCCCACAAACATATTTTATCAAGAGCCATAAGGAAATTAAGAAAAGTGGACTCTCTAGAAAATTTTAATTCTTATATACATCTCAGCAGAGAGTATAAAAATTTGCTGCACTCTAAAAAGAATAACCACATTCGCCAGCTGTGGATGGAGCTAGGTCTGGCAACCTTGGAAAATAACTCTTCTAGGTTTTGGGCCCTGGTGACAAAAGGGGTAAAAGGGGAAACTGCTTCCCTTGACTACTTCAACACAATGGCACACACATTTTCCTCCCTTTTCAGTCATTCTACCACCAGCCCAATTCTAGGCAGTCCCCGCAATACGGACTCTTTTTTGCTCGCCTCCTGCCCTGAATGGGACCCTGTGACATTTGATTAAATATATATTTTGATTGATTCTTTACCTGCAAAAAAAGCACCAGGGGAGGATATGCTTCCTGCAGAATGGTTTAAATCAAATCCTGCTTGGTGGTGCCCAGTTTTAGCTAAATTGTTCACCTATATAAACCAACATGGGAAAACACCTCAGGGCTGGGAAGTAAGCATAATTGTGCCCGTCCATAAAAGTGGCTCTAAGGCGGATCCAAAAAATTTCAGACCGATTAGCCTGCTCAATGTTGTAGCTAAATTGTACTCTAAATACTTATTATGCAAATTGGAAGCTTGGGCTATTGAGAACTCAGTCATTGCCAAAGAACAGGCAGGGTTTATAAAGGGGAAGTCCACAATAGATCAGTGCTTTACTCTTCATCATTTGATTCAGAAATACTCCCAAAGTGGCAGAAAAGAGCTTTTTGTTGCCTTTGTGGATTTTACTTCTGCCTTTGATCTTATTGACAGAGACCGGCTATGGCGAAAGCTATCCCCCACCAATATTGACAGAAGGTTTTTGTATTTAATACAAATGTTGCACTCTAACACCTCTCTCAGGGTAAGGCTTGGGGCAAATGGCCTATTATCAGAAAATATACCAACCAGCAGAGGAGTACACCAGGGATGCCTCTTGGCTCCCTTCCTTTTTAATTTTTACATCAATGATGTTGTACATGATTTGAGTGGCTCAGAATATTTTCCAGCTTCAGTTTTAGATGCCAAGCTCTCAGTCCTCTTGTATGCAGATGACATAGCTATGATCTCCACTACATTAATTGGGATGCAAAGGTTATTACGAAGTTTAAATACTTTTTGCTCAAAGGAGAGTTTATTTATCAATCACGCCAAAACAAAAGTGGTGGTATTTGGGAGAAAGAAAAAACCCATATCTGGAAGTTGAATGACAAACCCATTGAACAACAGCGTAATTTCAGATATTTGGGACTAGCGTTTAATGCCCAACTTTCATGGAAGTTACATCTGGATACAGTTAAGTTGAAATCCTCCCATTCTATCTAGGCTTTGATGCACTTTTCTAAGTTCCAAGGGGGGAGCTTGGTTGCACCTGCAGTTGAGATATTTCGGAATAAGATAGTCCCACAACTACTGTATGGCGCAGAGCTTTGGGGGTATACAAATGTCTCTACTTTGGAGATAGTGCAGAATTACTTCATGAGGTCCCTGTTAGCTGTCCCTCAAAGTACACCTGCATTTCTTTTGAGGGCAGAACCAGGGCTCCATTCTATAGAATCCGGTGCTCATGCTGCACTTGCTTTGTATTGGCTGAAGCTGTCTTGCATGAATGATTCATGCCTGCCAAATAAATGTTTTTTAGAACAATTGCAGGCCCCAACCCAAAGTTGCTGGGTAAATTCTGTTAAATCTATTTTCTCTGTTTATGGCATTAGCACAGAGGTTTTACCCGCTTTCATTTCGGATGGAGTAAAACAGCTGTTCAAAGACAGAATTTATCTTTACACTAAACGGTGGGACCTCTTTTCAGTTTCCCAAATGTCATATTCTATTTGGTACCCACTATATAAAACAACATTTGGCATGGAGCACTACTTTACATTTCTAACAGTGACACCCTTGAGAAAATCATTCACAGCTTTACGACTTCAGACTATGCCCTCTACTTTTCTCGACGGGAGGTTTTCTAAAACTCCAATCCAACAAAGGCTTTGTATCTGCCACTCCGGTGAAGTTGAGGACATTACACATTACTTACTAAGATGCCCCCTATACAAATCCCTAAGATTAAAATTTCTCCTTAGCATCCCGCATTCCTTATCTAATAGAACTCCCCTGGAGCAGATATGTGTCTTGATAGCAGGCAATGACCAATTTATTACTACTCAGGTGGCAAAATTTGCATTAGCTGCAGGAAAAGTAAGAGCTGGCTATCTAAACATGCAGGATGAGTGGGCTGTGCCTTTGTGCTATTTTGATGGTAGCATCTATGCATTAAGATATGGGATGGGTCAAGGTATCTTCCAGGAGAGGAAATTTTATTTGAATTGTACTGCTGCTCTTCCATTTTATGATAAAGAACTGTGTTTTATTGTAATATGATCTGTTTTAATATGTATTTTGTATTTTTTATGCCTGCTTAATTGTGGTGGCCTATGGCTTTAAACAATAAAGATTCATTCATTCATTCACTGAAACTAAAATATAAATAAATTAAAATACTGCATTGGTTCATTAACCAAACTAGATTTTTTTTAAAAAAAGATTTGTTTTCATTCTTAGCTCTACTAAAATCAATTAATCTATGTAAGGAAAGCCCTGCAACCCAGACCATTCCTAGTGCTTAGTTCCAATGCAGGAGCTATTTAATTCCTGCCCATTTACACTAATTTTATTGCATTGTGCTTTTTATTAATGTATGACATTTTAAATTTTGTAAGGCTGATGGAGGAAAATTTTTCACAGTTGGGGAAGGAGGAAACACATCCCAAAGCCTCAGGACAATCACAGTTGTTGACCTTAATTCATATAGTGAAGTACAGCCTGATCTAAAGAATGTAGATGGCACAGGGAGACATGATTTCTGAGATGTGGGCCCCAGGTTGTGAAGTTTTATGAGTTAAAACCAGGACCATGAACTGGGGTAGGAAACAAACAGGAAGCCAATGCAACTGGCACAGCACAGGTTGAATAGCTGCACACCTAAATTTCATTAAGATGACAAACATCAGCATTACCCACCAACTGAACTTCTGACTACCTTCAAGGGCAGCCCCATGTCTTCCAACCTGGCTCCTACAGTACAACCCATACCTTTCATTCATCAGATTAATGATCACAGATACAACCCTACCAAATATATCCCATATCCAGAAAAAAATGCTTATTCTCCACAGTGTCTTAGTATAAAAGTGTTATTTGCTGAACTGCTATTAATAGAGCTCCCACAGGAAAGATAAATCATATCCATGTGGCACCAGAATCCATCAATGCACTTAAAAAACAATCAACAAACATTTCAAGCTGTGGCTTGTTTTAACTGTAAGAACTACTTTCTACATACATTCTTTTGGTCAAATTGTTCCACTACCTTAACATCTCTTTTTGAAAAAATTGACCTTGTCTTAAGCTAGTATATGAACAAAGAATGAAAATACAGGTAAACGGAAACATAAATTCAAAGTAGGGCCATCATGTATCATATGTGAAATTGTTCCTGAACTAAGCCAGCCACCGACACCAGCTTCCATACCATTTTTGTAGGTAATCAAGTGCTTCCAAACGAGCACCTATCTCAAATGTGATCCCCGGACGGATTGGAGGCTTTCTGCTCATCTTGACAGCTTCTATTCTTCTATCTTCTTAGCTGAAGAAAGAAAGAAAAAGTGTTATTCCCACAGACACTTTAAGGCAATATTCACACATTTACCTTTCAGACTATAAGAAAGGGTAGGATTGCAGTCAACCTTTAGCTGTCCAAAGACTTGAGACAGAGAAACAGATCAACCCCTAACAGCATAATTCTATGCATGTTTACTCAAATGTCCCACTGAATTTAACGGGGCTTACACCCAGGTAAATGGCTGAACAACTACAGCCTTAACTAAGAACTGCACTCATTAGTTCCTGAATGCTGGTGGTTGTCATTAAGGCAATCCTGTCATGCTCACTTAACCAATCTATTTTCAACAGCAAGTGCCCAATATGTATTTGTATCCACGTAATCCGACTCAACACATTTCTGTTCTAAACTAAAGCAGTATTTTTATCAAAACAGAAAATTAAATGCAGAACACAAACGATGCCTGCGAAGGAGGCCTTGGTACTGAGACACGCAGCTGTCTGACGCTTTATATATATACTAAACCTGTTTTCCACAGAAAGGGTTCCCATGGCTGAAAGTTGCACTTAACTTGACAGATGTAGAGAAAGATTAAACGACTATCTTTGAGCAAGATCTTTCATTTAACTGTTTGTGCATCAATAACTTAGGCAGAATGATACAAGGACAGGAAAGGTATCATACTTTGAATCTTACGAGCAGAGATCCTGTATGAATTTGGATGCAGGTAGTCTCTGGCATAAGGACCTCAACCTTATTATCTACTTGGGAACAAACTAAGACAGCAGAAACCAGTTTTTCTGGGTCCCTGAACTCCTCTATGTACTATGGGCAAATATTTCCAGACACAAGGAACATATAGAGCTGCTTTATACCAAGCCAGAATTTTGGTCCATTTAGCTCAATATTTTGTATATGGGCAGGATGTTAGAGCAGGATCTTTCTAAGACAAACCTGAAGAACGAAGAATCTTCCGCATGCAAAACATGTATGCTACTATGAGGTATGACCCTTGCCCTACAAAGGAGAACATTTCAGCCTAATTCTGTATTAGATATAGTTTTTAGTTTCTCCTTGGCCTTAAGTACTAGAACAAAACAAAACGCCACATAACCCAACTGACCAGGACCTTATCCCAAATCTACATTAGAAAAAGTGGGATATTTATGTTTATTGGGGCAAAAGTCTTCCTAGAAAGAAAGGGTCCTCTGCCACTACCAAGTCTCTTTAGGGGACAGCCACAATGTACATTGCACTTTTTCATTTTTTTAAAACCCTCTCTTTCTTTAACACAGCAATGTAACAGATTAAGATTAAGAACACGGTGCCCACTTTGAAAACAACAAGTGGAATACATTTTAAAATCGCCCATAAGTTGTGAAGACCAAACAGAAAAGGTTTTTAACGACCTGCCTAAATCTTAACAAAAAGGAAACCGGTCTAACATCCCTAGGAAGTGAGTTCCCCAGGCAGGGTGCTGCCACAGAAAAGGCCCTGCCCCGTTGCCCCATCACCCTAGCCTCTCTTGACAGTGGGACATATAACAAGGCCTCTGAAGAAGCTCTCGAGCTACGGGCAGGCTGAGGGAACTCTAACAGTGGACCGGCTTGGGTAGTTCTTCTTCTCCTCCTCCCAAGAAAGCCCCACACACAAGACGTCGCTCAGGCGACGGGGAGGAGGGAGCCGGGCACGGCCGGGATCACCCCCGCAAGGGAAACCGCAGCTCATAAGAGGCGCGAGGAGCCCCCGAAGGCTGTTGCCTGGAAGGCGGTTGTCAGACCCAGTGAGGAGCGAGGCCTGTCCGTCTGCGGGGCGGCTCGGCTCCGGCCCTTTCTTACCCGCCGCCGCCGCTGCCACTACCAGCCCAGCCAGGACCTTGCCTGGGCGGGACGGGGTTCCCACTCGCTTCCCCCGAGGAAGGTCGTCAGCAACACCAGCAGCAACACCGCCGCCTTCCTCCCCCGCCTTCCTCCTCAGCCAGCCCCATCGCCGTCTCCTCCCGGCCCCGCCTCTCTCACTCCAGCGCAGACACCTTACGTCACTTTCCCCGCGACGCTCGCCGTAGCGTAGGCGAAGCAGAAGGGGCGCTGCCTCCAGCCGCCTCCAACGTCACGTGACGGGGAGGAACGAACCAAAAGCCGTTGCCGGCTGAGGAAAAATAGGAAAGCATTGAGAAGTGGCGATCGTCGCGCATGCGCCAATGAGGCACGGCAGGGAAGGGGGAGTGCGCAAGCCAAAGGGAGGGGGTCACCGATATCATGAAGGTATTATAAACACTTCCGGCTCCCCGTTGTATATGCGGGGCAAACCGTGGTAGAGCAAAATAGTAAGAGTTGTGGTTTTATTTTGAATAAGCGTTATACACACAAATAAGTCAATGTGATATAGAGACTTGGGGATGAGTCAGTGGGTAGAGTGACTCCCCCATTTTTAAAATCATACTTGTGCTGCCCCACTCATATACCGACGTTCAAATCGAAACCAGGAGTGAGGGGTGTTCATGTTGCAATTTTTCAGTCTCTTTGGCGTGAGCTGGAAGGTCTTCCTCGCTCGTGCGAAGAGTTGGATTTCATGCTCTGATCGGGTTCTCTCGGGCGATGGATAGTCGAGAACTCGCTTTGCTTGGAAATAGACTATGTTTTGCAGGACTCTGGACGACTGATCTCTTTTTTTACATCTAAAAGTTAAAAACAGCATAACCCAGTGGCTCCAAAACTTCCCCCCCCCCATAAGCCACTTGGAAATTGGTCTTGCTGGACCACTTAATGATAGGGGGGGCTGTTGTAGTAATTGTAACATGCTGTACTAGATGCTGTATGATTTTTAATTGTATTTTGATTGCTTCTTTTATAATACTGGGTTTTATTTATCACAATTTAATTCAAATTGGAATATAGTACAATACAGTAAAAAAAAGAAGCAACCAACGTGCAATTAAAAATCAAGATAAATATTTAATGCAGACATGCTGCAGACCACCTGAATGATATATACTGTTTATAAAAGCAAGTTAAAGCCTCAGACTTTTAACTATTAGAGAGGCTGTCATTGCGCTTGCAGAAGCGTGATCCTGCATATCTTTGCTCAGAAGTAAGTCCCACTGAGTTCAGTGGAAGTTACCCTCATCATGTAATCTCCCTTAGAAGTAAATGCTGTGAAACCACAAAACCACCTTCCTTTTTCATATTTGCAATGCCATCCTAACCACGTCTACGCAGAAGAAAGTTCTACTCAATTCAGCGGTGTTTATTCCAAGGCAAGTGGGGTTATGACTGCAGCCTTAAGTTGGGAACGAGACCTACTGAGTTCCTAGTCAAGCTGTAATCCTAAACAGATTGATTTGTAAGTAAGATCAAAAGAAAAGCTCTGCTGGGCCAGGCCAAAGGTCCCTCTGGTGCAGCATCCTGTTCTCACAGTGGCCAGCCAGATGTCTATGGCAAGCCTGCAAGCAAGGACCTGAGTACAACAGCACTCTCCTCGCTTGCACTTCCCAGCACTAGTATCCTGAGACATGCAGCCCTCAACAGTAGAGGCAGAACATAGGCATCATAGCTAGTAGCCATTCCTAGCCTCATCCTCCATGAATTTGTCTAATCCTCAGGTGCATTTGTCTCCATATGTATTAACTTTCAGGGAGAATTTGAAAACATCAGGCATTTGATGGCTGAAGAGGACTATTCCTGGTAATCTGAAGATAACTAATGAACGAACATTTTTAGCTGTGTTTTAGAATATTTTTACTTTTTTATATGTTGTGTTTTAGAATGTTTTTAATTGAAATTGTGCTTTGGAATGTTTTTAAGTGTTTTTAATACCTTTTTCTTTTTGTCTTAATATGTTTTTCTTCTTTTTGTTAAATGTTTTATTTATGTTTGCTGGCATGGGTTCCTTCCGGAAAAACGGTGGGATATAAATTCAATTAATAATAATGCCATCCAAGTTGGTGGCCATCACGACATCCCATGATACTGTTGAGAAAATCCAGATTGCATTATACTTAGAATGTGTATAACATGTCAGTTATAATTAAGATGTGGAAAGCTAAACCAAAATATAGATAGCCATATCAAAGGTCAGAGAAGCTTCAAGGGACTGATTACAATGTGTACTAGAACTGCAGGCAATGTACTGAGATAAGAACAAGAAACTAGCTGGGAATTCTGATGTATCTTGTCTATACAGATGTAATTGGCAGATACCCAAAAGGTGATGACATATCTTTAAGTTTCGTTTTACTAAACTGCTTGCTTGTAACTTTTTATTGTCGTATAGCATCATTGAGATAAGGTATAAAACAAGCCCTGTTCAGGAATATGGCAGGCAGCTCACTTTTGGTGCTGGGCGTGTGAGTGTGCCTCAGCTTTGCAAAGCTTAATAAATCTATGTTGAACCCTCGTGCGTTCCTCCATCTCGTCTTGTTGGGAAAATTGGCAGTCCCACCAGGTACACGAACTAGCAAGAGTTTTTGCAACAATACTGAATTCCGTAGTTTAACTAAGCTTTGTGTGATGAAGTACCTTCTTTTGTCTGTCCTCATTCTTCCAACATTCAGCTTCAAGTTCCAGTAATATAAGAGAGGAAGAAAACTTATATTAAAATGTTTTTGGGTTTTTTTGGAAAATGTTGCTGCATGTATTTTTAGTGTTAGCTTTAGTTTTAAACAACATTTCTAACTAGGCTTCCATATACAACATGAGAGAAAATTTGTTGACATGCATTTATTTAAACTTGCATAACTTCTTTAGCTGAAAATAACAATTTATTATAATTGCAATTAATTCCATTCTTATAGCTAACCAAATTTGTGTTTTTGTAATGAGTGAATGCCTAACTTTGGTAGAGCAGAACAAAATTAATGGTTTAAATCCTTGACCATTGCTAGATCATATTTTGGCTGGTCAACTGACCAAATTTTTTAAAAATTGTATTTTATTAGACGTTTCCCACAAAATACATTACACAATATACAGCGTACATGTTCACTTAAATGTTATAGTAATACAGCAATGATATGATTTGTATAACGTAAAAAACTAGTTAATTATTTTCAGTTTCAGCTAAGCTTTGTAGAGTTCTGCTGTGCGCCACCCCAATCTCCAAGCGGTGAGATTTCCAGGGGTCCCTGCACTCGCCAAGGGTTTGGTTTCCTTGGGAAGAAGATCAGCGGAGACTGTGGTGTCTTTATGAAATATGGTTTGTTTATTTACACACATTCCAACCTCAGCTTAGGATGGAGGGGTTCAAGGTATCAGCAGTCCAATATCCAGCTTTTCAATTAGGGTTACAGGAGGCCATGGTGCAGAGAGCCAGTCTCTCTGCCTGCTTCACTTCCCTGCTTTTCTCCGACACAGCTGACTACACAGGTCTCTCCTAGGCCCCAGGAGGGGGGGGGGAGGCTCTCCTGAAGAGTTTCAATGACAAAAGGATCTCCCTGGCCTATTCACCTGATAGATTCATTAACCCACCTGGCCACTCTATTAGATTAACAAAAGAAACTCATCTGACCAGCAGAGCGTTTCTCACCCCTAGGCGCAAGTCTCCAAATCAGAGGCTGGAGGAATATCTCAACCCCGCAAACTCACAACAGTTCTTAACAGAGATTACGGATCAATGTTATCTTGAACTGACCGAGGTTTTTCATGTGGGTTGCAGGGAGTACTCAGATGTCTAACTCTGGACTACATTATCCTAGAGCTGGAAGTTTAGTCATGCTGATCTGTCCTCTATCCCTGAAAATTGAGAATTGTGAGTCTTCTGTGTATGTATGGGGAGAGGGCCTGTAGCATCCATGCAACTCCGAAAATGCAACAATCAAGGGCATTACAACATTTGCCAGGTGGCCACAGGTGACAAGGAATTGCAACTAGGTGAGCAACTTGGCTGTTGGAGTGCTTCTGTCCTCCTCCACACTCAGTATAGAAATACAGTGGGCTGCTGATGGAGGGATGGAGCATGGAGGTCTCCATTCCTCTTTCGTTTGCCAGCCCCCATCACACTCATAATGTTTTGTGGTTGTTTGCAGGCTAGTAACTTGTGGGCTTGTTTACAAGGCTGAACAATTGAGTCCTTCCAGACACCAGCCAAGGTGAAGACTGCATTATCTAGGTTCACAAGGTTTCTCTGGACTCACGATACTATGGAAATAAGAAAGATTTGTCAATTTTACCCATGTGCTCCAGTGCCAATGGAGAAATGTCTTCCACCCACATCTGTAGGGAATCTGGAAAAGTCTGGTGACTTGGGAGAAACAATTATACAACCAACAATTTGGGAATTCAACACCATAATTCAAGGAGATGCAGTTTTGTGAAATTGCCCCACTCCAACTTTGTTCCTCCAAATTATTTTGCTGATTCTTCAGCAAGTTTACTTAGTAAGTCACATGAAGCTCAACGCGGCTAACTTCTGATTAGATTTGCAAGGAACTGCACTGCTAATCTCTGATCCCCTTCCTTCCCTCCCCAACCTCCCCCTCATATAACACCTTTTAAACTAGGGGTGGGGAATCTTTTCAGCCCGGTGGGCCAAGAACCTTACCTCTACAAGCCCCATGGATCAAGTCTGACAGGTGGGCAGGACTACTCACTTGTCAGTTACCTGACATCATAATGGCATCTGGTACCAACAGTGCCTTCTATTGAAACTGCTTAGAAATGCTCTTCAAACTGCAGGCTGCACTTTTACCTGCCTCCCACCTGAGGTCACTTATGTCAGGGGCAGGGAGGTGGGCAAGGTTTGGGGGAAACATGCTTGCAGACCAAATTAGTACCCCCATGGGTGTAATTAGGTTCCCCACCCCTGTTTTAAAACTTGGGGTCTGGTTTGGAATGAATTACCTTAGTGGGGGGGTATTGCAAGATAGTCTTTCTTTTTTGATTGGTACATAAAAAACAATTTTGTAGTATTTCAGGTTTAAAAAATAGAACAGCACTCTTGATATTTGTAACAATCACTGCTTTTTGAGGATGATTTATTAACAGTGCACCTGTTGAAGAAAATGAACTGCTGGAGGAACAAACACCCTCCACCCATTCTGTAATAGTGTGCTTTTTCTGCAGATATTCAACTGCTGTCTGGTATAAGGGTGGTCCACCGTGAGTAAAAAAAAATAGCCATTGTTTTGTGGTGGCAGCCATTTTGAATGTACCAAAATCCAAAAAGCAAAATAGGGTATTATGGGAAAAACCAAGCGGCAACCTCTTCAACTTTCTCCCCCACAGAAGGATTTCACTTTACCCTCCAAAATACAGCTGTAATAAAACAGCTGATTTTAAGGCGGGTGTAATGGAGGACCCTTCAAGCATCCTGGCCCCCAAGCAATTTAGGCCCCTGAATGTGATGGAGGAAAAATGGTTTTTTTTCTGTATTCACACATACAGGCATTAAAAGCAGGCCTGTGCGTAGGAAAAGCAGGAAATTGTCAAGTTCACCTTGATGTCAATTCCTGTGCTCTTTCTATGCCTTATTGGCCAGTGCGTAATTGACAGGTCATTAATTTGGGTATTGTTTTAAGCAATGGGCAACTTTGGGCGTTGGCATGCATTCTTGAGATGGCTCGGTGTGTCGGTTTTTTTACTTTTGATAAACGGAATACAGCTTTGCAAGTGGGCAGTTTTTTATTCTTGTTAGGCCTCCTTTAGGCTGAAACGCAGGCCATTGTGTTTTGCATGTAATCCTTTAAGCTATGTATTTTATAATAGAAGATACAAGAAAATAACCTTTTCTCTATAGCAGTGTAGTTATCAGTGGAATTTCGTACAGAAACTTCCAGTCACTCTAAAGGGAACCAAACTTGGCTTTGCATCATGGTGACACTTAAAGGAACATGTTGTAATGTCCTGGGATGTTCCTGGCCAGCTTGGCTGATCAGGAGCCATGATGGAATGGAATGTATCATACACTGAAGAATAGTGGTAACCCAGATCAAGCAGACAGTTGGTAGATTAGAGATATTAGTCAAAAAGAGAAAACAAGACAATGGGATGGGAGGTATCTGCAAAATTATGAATATACATATATTCATTTTAATAAAAGTTATCTGATTGGTTGGAAATATTGCAAGAGGGAAGAACTGTGATGTTATGTGGGAAGGAACCTACGGGAATGATTAACTACTGCCACATGCTGTAACTGTACTATATAAAAGAGCTTGCACACAGTGCCTCAGTGCCGTCCTCTCCAGACTTTCTGGGGGACTGACCCTGCATATGCTTGTAAAGAATAAAGATCTACCTTTTTGCTTTAAGCCTGTGTCTAAATTACTTCAAGGACCCTCAGCAAAAGATCACAGCAGGAGAAAAATTCTCCTTCAGATGAAACTGGAGAAATGGCCCATGTCAATTCTCTCCAACCCTACCGGTGAAAGTGATAAAACTATGGGTTATAACCAGCTAAGTCTTACTCAGAGTAGACCTACCAAAATTAATAAACCTAAGTCATGCACATCAATGTCAGTGGGCTTACTCTGAGTAGGATTAACATATCAATTTCACCAGACTACTATAATGCTGACGAGAGGAAAACCTTTTATCGGTTTCACTATCAGTGGTAGTGGGCAGGCAGATGCCACTGGTGTTAGCGGAGCAGGATTAAACATAATCACTAGCATCACTGGCCACTCCACCACCTGGCTGAGACAATCAAACTGCAGACCGTTTACACATGAAAAGATTGTGCTGCAATTGTGCTGGATTATTATTATTTAATTGGTTTAATCTTTTTTTTTTACAAAAAGGATGACCATAAGGTAATTGTGGGATTATAGCAGTTTGGGAGGAGTGTTTGCTGGATAAATCAGTGAGCAAATAGTATCAATAGTGGAGAAAATGGTTGATAATAGTTTGTATTTTCTGTGGCCCAAAGAGAATGACACTATCCCTCTCCCCCTGACATGGTTTGCTTTACATTCTTCCACACTTTTTTGAATTGTCATATGTTGATAGCTGGCATTTCTGGGGCAGCAATAGAGATGGAGGAGAAATTCAATTGAGTTTGCACATAAAGGCAAATCTACCTAATTCACACATCCTGAATCAGATTGTGAACCAAAATGCAGGCATCCTTCAAAATTCACACTGCTCCAAATTTTGCAATGCAGTTTTCCAACTAAGTAATATATACAAAAATGCATATACTATTAATTTATCAAATTTATATCCTGCCCATCCTCCCAAAAGCACAGGGTGGTACCTAGGTAAATACTAGGTAATCAGTATATTAAAATGCTAGTATTAGTAAAAGTAACATACAAAACTGCATTAGGAAAATTGCTTGCAAAAATATGCACATTAGGAAAGATTTTGTGCAAAAGTTGGTATATTAGGAGAAATGTGCATTCATATGCAAAGGAATTTTCATGATAATTTTTCTTTAAGGGCTTGCAAATTGTAGAGAACTGAGTTTAAGATTGGAAAACGTGACAGAGAAACCGAAATTGACATATTCGCCCATCCCTGATGGAGTGCCTTCAAGTCAATCCCGATTTATGGCAATCCTATGAATAGGGATTTAATGGTAAGCAATATTCAGAGGGGTTTTTACCATTGCCTCCCTCTGAGGCTACTCCTCTCCAGTTGGCTACAGCCTGCTCAGCTTGCCACAGCTGCACAAGCCAGCCCCTTCCTTGTCCGCAACTGCCAGCTGTGGGGCAACTGGGCTCCTTGGGACTATGCAGCTTGCCCACAGCTGCACAGGTGGCAGGACACATAACGCCTGAGCCACTCACTGTGGGGTTGATCTTTAGCTGGCCCTTGACACCCAGGAGACACGAGTGGGGATTTGAACGCACAGACTCTGGGCTCCCAGTCAGGCTCTCCTCCCCACTGTGCTATACCAGCTGTGTCACCCATCCCTAAGTAGCAATAAATTTTTCTTGAACAGGTGGAGGGAAGCATAGAATCATAGAGTTGGAAGGACATATAAGGCCATCAAGTCCAACCCCCTGCTCAATGCAGGAATCAAAATTAAAGCATGTTAGGATGTATACGGAGCAGGGCCAAGCAAGACAAATGCACGTACATAGAATATCATTTTATTCCTTTAGGGTGTTCAGATAATCTCTCCCCCCCCCACTCCACTGTCGCCGATCTACCACTCCTGAGGTCTTGATAGGAAGTTGTATTAACTCATCCACCCAGACCTTTCTCTTGGATTTAGTAGACTCCTAATCCACCATCTCCCATGGCTTTTGAAAAGTACTGATCCTTTCCTCACCAAGAACAATGCACAAGCATGGCTCTTTTATTTATAGCTGAACATATCTTAGTAAACTACAGTTAGGCTCTCCACTAATCTTTAATCTTTGAAGGACTCTTCAAAAAGAATGCTTGCAATGTGAGGCTAGGCTTAGCAGGAAACATGACCTCATGCTGCTTCTGTGTTTCCTATTGCACAGTCTGTTTTCAAAAGGAAACAAGCAAGCTTTTAGAGTTCCTTCTGTCCTTTTTAAGACCCTGTGATCTTCAACTGCAGCAGAAGCAGTACTAACAGAAACTGAACAGCTACAGTCCGTAGTCTCTCTTGTCGGATGGATATACTGTTGATGTAATGTTGAAATGGACAACACGGCTTTTCCAGGTCTGGGAGATTTTATATTGTCAAATCTTTTCTTAATAGCAGTATTGTCAATTACTTGAGGAAAGGGGTGCTCCACTGACTGTTAACACTCAGACTTCTATATCTGTAGAGGAAAAAGGTTAAGAGATGTATACAAACCAAATCTGTTGCAATGCTTTGTGTACATTTGTTCAAAGATGTAGCAAATATGATCAATATTTGAATAATGTGCATGTTTGTAGTAGGAAATTAGTCCCATTGTGGTCAGTGGGGCTCCCCCCCCAAGTGTGTGGTCCCACTTCCGTTGTGTTTTAAATCTCAGCTTTCCAAGATCAGACTTGCATCTGCTCTTCCATTGTAAACTAAAAATGCTAACTTAGCAAGTTAAGTTTTCATTTCCCAAAACAATTGTTTTAGTGTTGATGATGGTGCAAAGTGTACACTGTAAAGAGAATAGTTTAGCTGGTGATTTAAGGGCATCGTTGGCTTAGAAATTGGTTTAATTTATCAGTAACGAAGGTGATCAGAACATAGGGTGGCCATGTGTAAAAGAGGAAAGGGTTCCTGCACCCTAAATAGCTTTGTAGGAGGAGTGGATTTCATGGCTGAAATTCCCTTTTCTACACAGTTTTTTGAAGATGCGGGAGACATGCCCTCCAGTTTGGCTATTTGCAACCCTCACCCCAACCTTTTTAAGAGCACAGTGCTGAAAGGAGATCCACTGGGCCAGGTGACGCTGCAGGACAGGAGCCTCTACTACCTTCCCTCCTCACCTAATAAGCTCATGGGGGGAGCACTATGCAGGTTCACTGCAGAGGACCTCAGTTGAAGAGACCAGACCACTATGGAGAGTTACTGTGGGTGGCACTATGAGCCCCCAAAAGGGAAACTTCCCCATGGACACCTCACCTGCCTGGAAATCTTGCATTAAGATATTTTCAGATTCAATATGTATTACAGAGTAAGTGTAATTTGTCTCATACAAAATGCCCTAAACCGAAAAGTAATATCTTTAATGCTTGATTTATATTATTATCTTCATACAAAATACGGGTGTGATTCTTGCCTTGGCGGCCACAAGGAGCAAAAACTTCCTATAATGACTATTTTGTGAATGACCAGTCTAAACTGGATACATTTGATTGTCTAAAAAATAAAATCAGTGTATATTTCAATGTGTTCTTAATCCTACAGCAGCGCTCATAAGTAAGAACATTCTGGCACTCTAGGTCCATTAAAGGTGTGATGGTGCAAAAAGAGTTGTAATGAAAATCTCTCTTACGAGTAAGAGTAACGCTCCATTTTAGCAAAGCAAAAAGAGAAGCAACACGAGAGCCTTCTCCAAAGTGTTTATAATGCAGCAACCAGTTCTATTGCCAGACCCCAACTCGCTGTTCCTCAGCTCCTGCAGATTCAAAGAACATGAAATCCATGAGGAAGCAAGCCCCAATCATGACAGCTTTCATTTTGACATCGAGGTCCAATGGGAACTGGATTCCAAAGTTGTCGGTATCAGTGAAGATCTCTTTCAGAAAGCCAGTCCAGCGCTTAGAAATTCTTCCAACTCTGTTCCACTCATCTAGTGACATCACCTCAAAATTAATATCTTCACAAAAGCTGCACACTACACAGGGCCCAACGATTTTAAGAACATCCTGCTGGGCTTCATTTTGGATAATGAATTTTGGCAGAAAGGGATCCCATATTTGTTTAATATACCCAACCGGGGTGCCTGGAGGGGCCTGGACTTCAAGCTCTTGCAAGCAGCACGGACACCAGCAACTGGAGCATCTGAGAGGTCGCCTGAGCTCTATCACTTCCTGGCCCACATTGTCCATGATTTTCATTGCAAACGGCCGGGATGTCCCACAGCAGTTTCGGGTACAGCAGTCGGTTTCCTCAGCTGCAAAGTAAATCCTTTGCCCCCAGCCATTTTTTATTTCATAGTTGTTGTTAGTTTCAAAGCCAATTATTATTTCTAGAAGCTCAATCTGTTGCTGAATTATTATCTGATCAATCTGGCTTAAATATTCTAATCCAGGAGGACAGTTGGGAGGTGGAAGGGGTGCCGGCATCCAAGTTACACCATGCAGTGCATTACCTTGAACTGGTGGAGCTCCATAAACTCCAGGAAAACCCTGCTGTCCTGAATAAACAGGTCCGGGAGCATGTTGAACGTATCCATACATTACCTGTGGTGTAGGGCCATATTTTCTAGGAGATGGGGGGGATTGTTTTGGTAGCATTTCCATGGTTCTGCATTCATGTGTTTCTTGGGGGCTTATGCCATGTTCTCAGTGCGCCTCTTCACAGTTTCTGGGCTCAGGTTGCTGCCCAGTCAGGAGGGAATTATTTTGTAATGGAGGCCCATTCAGATGACTTGAGCCTCCGCATGCTGCCTGAAATGATACACCCATACACAGGTTGAACTAAATACTACACATCATGGATCCTATTGTTGAGTCACACTGTTAGCAATTGCCACTGTCCTCTTCATCAATCCCTATGGTGAACCTATGAGACAGCAGTGGGGAACGTTTGTATAAAGAGAATTGACCCACAAAAGAAATAACTTGGGGGATGGAGCTGCCAGTAGGTGAAGCAGCCAAAGCCAAAAGTAGGTAGGGCCAGTAATGAGGTTCAAATATTCTAGTTATTGCTTATCCAAGCTCACCTCTTGTTATGATGTGATATTTGTGTGTCCTTCAGATGAATCCTGGCTGTTTGCAGAGGAAACTTTTCATCTTAGAAAATAAACATTCAAATGTTTGGAAGAGGGGGTACATCAAGAATATCTGGGGAATGTTAGAAAGGCAACAACATAATAATTCATTGTGTGACATCTTCCCAGTTTCAGGTGTAGACAGCCTTCTCAATGAGGCTTGGTTGCAGCTTCTATTCTTCCCTTTCTCCTTCCCCCCAGCTATTTCCTCCCTTTCTCCTTCTCCCTCCTTTTTGTATCGAAACTATTACTTCCTCGTTTCACCTGAAACACCATTCTCCACTTGGCTTGTTTCCCTACGGCTTTCACTCCCTCTTCCTCTATTTCTGTTCTCTCCTTGCTTTTCTTCATTTCAGTCCTGTGCAGAGGTATAGTTGTCAAGGGTCAGGGGGAGTCTTAGACCCCTTACTTTTTGGGGTGCAGGGTCCCAGTGTCTCCAGCATCCTACAGGCCAACCAGCATGAAAGGGGAGTGTGTTAGTCAGTAAGAAGAGTCTTCTAACCTGCTTCCTTGTCCTTTTCTGCTGATTAGAGCCCATCAGAGTGTAAGGAGGTAAGTCAGCCACTGATAACACTCTTCCCTTTCATGCTGATTGGACCTAAGGACATCTCTTGATGTGAGAGAAGGCATTCAAAGGTTCTCATTCTCAATCCAGCAGCAAAAAAATAAAAAGGTGGTGAGGACGTTGCTGTGTCTAACATGAAGGGATCCTGCACTTTTGCATTTGCCACTATACTGCTGGTCCTGTGTCATCTTCTGTTACCACCTGGGGAGTCAATATCCCATGGCTCCTCTCTGTCCATGCCTTCCGCACTGCCTGACACCTCTCCATTGATGCAAGCCATCTTCTGAGTTGGGCAGCAACCTCTCAATGCTTGCCCCGGAGATAGAAAAAACCTGCCAGAGGTGCAAAAGTCTGTAGCTGTTCCAGATCCTGACAGGTGCTAAGAAACAATGCAGCATATATTTGAGGGGGAAATGAACATTTAGAAATCCAGTTGAGGGCGAAATAAAATTGAGGGGTGCGCCAGATACGGCCCGCAGGCTGGGAGTTCCCCACTCCAACTATCTGGGAAAGAGATACTAAAGTCAGATGTCAGTCTCCTATAGGTGAGTGCAGGGGCATGCCAGAGAAACAAAACCTGCAAAGAGAAGACTTCATGCACACAGAAAACTAGAAGTCAAGGAGAAGACTATTCAAGGATATGGAAGGGCATTCAAGCTTCCGATGCCTCGCCTGCTGTCAAACACCGCCACAAGACACAGCATTTCCACTTCAGAGGAGCCTCAATTGGGAGCTACTTACCAATGGGTCTTCTGTTTAGTGATGATGATTGATATTGTTTGTCATGTTAAAAGAAGACAATGGCAATGGAAACACTGGTTCCTGCCAAGTGGTTCCTGCCATGTCTAGAAGGTCCTGCATAATTTCCACTATTGTTTCTCCTTAATCCAGTTTGGAAGCCACATCATGCACATCATGCTATGGTCCAAGAGAACTGTTACCCTCTGGGGTCACAAACAAAATCAGCTTGGATCACTGACTGTGGGCTTTTCAAAATAAATGATTGTATTATGACCTAGGAGGATATGTAACATTATAACGGTGAAAAGGTGCCTGAAGGTGTTCATTTGCTTTCATTATGGCAGTGGCTGGAAAACCCTTTAGTTATATCTAGATACGCAGGATTGAAGCCTCTTTTTGTGGGAATTTGTGGTCAGTCAAAGAGAGCAGGAAAAACCTCTGCTAATGAACCCACTTGTGCCTGCCCAGACAGCTCACAGCCATTGTCAACTACTGAAGGGAAAGGAATTTCTGTACAGAGATAGCGTTGGAACTGCTTACCCAGACATCTTGCCCTTCAAGTTTCTGAAATAAGAAGGATCAGACACAGTTAACCTCTAGGTGGACAAAGCTTGAGAGAATCTCCTTCTATGTCCAGCACACAGCCTAAGACATTTGATTTCTGACAATGCTGCACCGTTCATACTACACAAAACTCAATAGCCTCGCTTCTATTTGGGATAAAGATGACCACACTATAGGTACAACAGCTGCAGCCATAATACAAAAATAAGTAGTTTTAATGAAAATCTCTCTTACAAGCAGGCTTAACACTCCTGTTTTTAGCAAAGCAAAAAGAGAAGCAACATGAGAGCCTTCTCCTAAGAGTTTATAATGCAGCAACCAGCTCTATTGCCAGACCCCAACTCGCTGTTCCTCAGCTCCTGCAGATTCAAAGAACATGAAATCCATGAGGAAGCAAGCCCCAATCATGACAGCTTTCATTTTGACATCGAGGTCCAATGGGAACTGGATTCCAAAGTTGTCGGTATCGGTGAAGATCTCTTTCAAAAAGCCAGTCCAGTGCTTAGAAATTCTTCCAACTCTTTTCTGCTCATCTAGTGACATCACCTCAAAATTAATATCTTGACATAAGCTGCACACTACACAGGGCCCAACGATTTTAAGAACATCCTGCTGGGCTTCATTTTGGATAGCAAATTTTGGCAGAAAGGGATCCCATGTTTGTTTAATATACCCAACCGGGGTGCCTGGAGGGGCCTGGACTTCAAGCTCTTGCAAGCAACATGGACACCAGCAACTGGAGCATCTGAGAGGTCGCCTGAGCTCTATCACTTCCTGGCCCACATTGTCCATGATTTTCATCGCAAACGGCCGGGATGCCCCACAGCAGTTTCGGGTACAGCAGTCGGTTTCCTCAGCTGCAAAGTAAATCCTTTGCCCCCAGCCATTTTTTATTTCATATTTGTTGTTAGTTTCAAAGCCAATTATTATTTCCAGAAACTCAATCTGTTGCTGAATTATTATCTGATCAATCTGTCTTAAATATTCTAATCCGGGAGGACATTTGAGAGGTGGAAGGGGTGCTCGCATCCAGGTTCCAGATTGAGGCATATGACCTTGAACTGAGGAAGGTCCATAAACTCCCGGATCACCCTGCAATATACTTAACAGCTCTCCTGGATAAAGTAACCCAGTGGCCTTTGGATTATATCCATGCATTACCTGAGGACCGGGGCCAGCTTTCCTGAGGGATGTGGGGGATTGTTTCGGTAGCATTTCCATGGTTTTGCATACATCTGTTTCTTGGGGGCTTATGTCATGTTCTCAATGCACCGCAGTTACTGAGCTCAAGTTGCTGTCCAATGAGGAGGGAATTATTTTGTAAGGGAGGACCAGTCAAATGATGTGAGCCTCCACCCACAGGCTGAAATGATACAGCCGATTCACAAGTTGAAGTAAGTTCTAAACATCAGCAGGCCTATTGTTGAGTCACAATGTTGGCAATGCCACTGTCCTCTATCTCACTGATAAGAACATAAGAACATAAGAAGAGCCTGCTGGATCAGGCCAGTGGCCCATCTAGTCCAGCATCCTGTTCTCACAGTGGCCAACCAGGTGCCTGGGGGAAGCCCGCAAGCAGGACCCGAGTGCAAGAACACTCTCCCCTCCTGAGGCTTCCGGCAACTGGTTTTCAGAAGCATGCTGCCTCTGACTAGGGTGGCAGAGCACAGCCATCATGGCTAGTAGCCATTGATAGCCCTGTCCTCCATGAATTTGTCTAATCTTCTTTTAAAGCCGTCCAAGCTGGTGGCCATTACTGCATCTTGTGGGAGCAAATTCCATAGTTTAACGATGCACTGAGTAAAGAAGTACTTCCTTTGGTCTGTCCTGAATCTTCCAACATTCAGCTTCTTTGAATGTCCACGAGTTCTAGTATTATGAGAGAGGGAGAAGAACTTTTCTCTATCCACTTTCTCAATGCCATGCATAATTTTATACACTTCTATCATGTCTCCTCTGACCCGCCTTTTCTCTAAACTAAAAAGCCCCAAATGCTGCAACCTTTCCTCGTAAGGGAGTCGCTCCATCCCCTTGATCATTCTGGTTGCCCTCTTCTGAACCTTTTCCAACTCTAGAATATCCTTTTTGAGATGAGGCGACCAGAACTGTACACAGTATTCCAAATGCGGCCGCACCATAGATTTATACAATGGCATTATGATATCGGCTGTTTTATTTTCAATACCTTTCCTAATTATCGCTAGCATGGAATTTGCCTTTTTCACAGCTGCCGCACACTGGGTCGACATTTTCATCGTGCTGTCCACTACAACCCCGAGGTCTCTCTCCTGGTCGGTCACCGCCAGTTCAGACCCCATGAGCGTATATGTGAAATTCAGATGTTTTGCTCCAATATGCATAATTTTACACTTGTTTATATTGAATTGCATTTGCCATTTTTCCGCCCATTCACTCAGTTTGGAGAGGTCTTTTTGGAGCTCTTCGCAATCCCTTTTTGTTTTAACAACCCTGAGCAATTTAGTGTCATCAGCAAACTTGGCCACTTCACTGCTCACTCCTAATTCTAGGTCATTAATGAACAAGTTGAAAAGTACAGGTCCCAATACCGATCCTTGAGGGACTCCACTTTCTACAGCCCTCCATTGGGAGAACTGTCCGTTTATTCCTACTCTCTGCTTTCTGCTTCTTAACCAATTTCTTATCCACAAGAGGACTTCTCCTCTTATTCCATGACTGCTAAGCTTCCTCAGAAGCCTTTGGTGAGGTACCTTGTCAAACGCTTTTTGAAAGTCTAAGTACACTATGTCCACTGGATCACCTCTATCTATATGCTTGTTGACACTCTCAAAGAATTCTAATAGGTTACTGAGACAGGACATTCCCTTGCAGAAGCCATGCTGGCTCTGCTTCAGCAAGGCTTGTTCTTCTATGTGCTTAGTTAATCTAGCTTTAATAATACTTTCTACCAGTTTTCCAGGGACAGAAGTTAAGCTAACTGGCCTGTAATTTCCGGGATCCCCTCTGGATCCCTTTTTGAAGATTGGCGTTACATTTGCCACTTTCCAGTCCTCAGGCACGGAGGAGGACCCGAGGGACAAGTTACATATTTTAGTTAGCAGATCAGCAATTTCACATTTGAGTTCTTTGAGAACTCTCGGGTGGATGCCATCCGGGCCCGGTGATTTGTCAGTTTTTATATTGTCCATTAAGCCTAGAACTTCCTCTCTCGTTACCACTATTTGTCTCAGTTCCTCAGAATCCCTTCCTGCAAATGTTAGTTCAGGTTCAGGGATCTGCCCTATATCTTCCACTGTGAAGACAGATGCAAAGAATTCATTTAGCTTCTCTGCAATCTCCTTATCGTTCTTTAGTACACCTTTGACTCCCTTATCATCCAAGGGTCCAATTGTCTCCCTAGATGGTCTCCTGCTTTGAATGTATTGATAGAATTTTTTGTTGTTGGTTTTTATGTTCTTAGCAATGTGCTCCTCAAATTCTTTTTTAGCATCCCTTATTGTCTTCTTGCATTTCTTTTGCCAGAGTTTGTGTTCTTTTTTATTTTCTTCATTTGGACAAGACTTCCATTTTTTGAAGGAAGACTTTTTGCCTCTAAGAGCTTCCTTGACTTTGCTCGTTAACCATGCTGGCATCTTCTTGGCCCTGGTGGTACCTTTTCTGATCTGCGGTATGCACTCCAGTTGAGCTTCTAATATAGTGTTTTTAAACAACTTCCAAGCATTTTCGAGTGATGTGACCCTCTGGACTTTGTTTTTCAGCTTTCTTTTTACCAATCCCCTCATTTTTGTGAAGTTTCCTCTTTTGAAGTCAAATGTGACCGTGTTGGATTTTCTTGGCAATTGGCCAGTTACATGTATGTTTAATTTAATAGCACTGTGGTCACTGCTCCCAATCGGTTCAACAACACTTACATCTTGCACCAGGTCCCGGTTCCCACTGAGGATTAAGTCCAGGGTTGCCGTCCCTCTGGTCGGTTCCATGACCAACTGGTCTAGGGAATAGTCATTTAGAATATCTAGAAACTTTGCTTCTTTGTCATGACTGGAACACATATGCAACCAGTCTATGTCCGGGTAGTTGAAGTCACCCATTACTACCACATTTCCTAGTTTGGATGCTTCCTCAATTTCATATCTCATCTCAAGGTCTCCCTGAGCATTTTGATCAGGGGGACGATAGATCGTTCCCAGTATTAAGTCCCTCCTGGGGCATGGTATCACCACCCACAACGATTCTGTGGAGGAGTCTGCCTCTTTTGGGGTTTCGAGCTTGCTGGATTCAATCCTTCTTTCACGTATAGAGCGACTCCGCCACCAATACGTCCTTCCCTGTCCTTCCGATATAGTTTATATCCAGGGATAACTGTATCCCACTGGTTTTCTCCATTCCACCAGATCTCCATTATGCTCACTATATCAATGCTCTCCTCTAAGACCAAGCACTCCAGTTCTCCCATCTTGGTTCGCAGGCTCCTAGCATTAGCGTACAGGCACTTGTAAGCAGTGTCTCTCTTCAAGTGTCTTTAGCACTTGTGGTTAGGCCTGTGGTAATTTTGCTCTTCTGAATTTATATCCTGTGCCCCTGCTCTCACAATGCCTACTTCTAGGCCTACCCCTTTTAAAATTTCATCATTTCTTTGGTTTTTATCCCAGGGGGGAGGTTTATTCCGAACCGGACCTTTCTCAGCTCCTGTCGGGTTTCCCCCCTCAGTCAGTTTAAAAGCTGCTCTGCCACCTTTTTAATTTTAAGTGCCAGCAGTCTGGTTCCATTCTGGTTCAAGTGGAGCCCGTCCCTTTTGTACAGGCCCGGCTTGTCCCAAAATGTTCCCCAGTGCCTAACAAATCTAAACCCTTCCACCCGACACCATCGTCTCATCCACGCATTGAGACTGCAAAGCTGGGCCTGTCTGGCTGGTCCTGCGCATGGAACCGGTAGCATTTCAGAGAAAGTCACCTTGGAGGTCCTGGCTTTCAGCATCCTACCTAGCAACCTAAATTTTGCTTCCAGGACCTCACGGCTGCATTTCCCCATGTCGTAGGTGCCAACTTGCACCACGACCACTGACTCCTTCCCAGCACTGTCTACCAAACTATCTAAACGATGGGCGATATCCGCAACCTTCGCACCAGGCAGGCAAAACACCTTGCGGTCTACACGCCCATCACACACCCCACTGTCTATGTTCCTAATGATCGAATCACCCACTACAAGGATCCCTCCACCCCCTGGAGATATATCCTCAGCACGAGAGGATAGCTGCTCATCCCCCAAGGAATGGGTCCCTTCTAAGGGATTGTTTCCCTCTTCCTCAGCTAGATGCTCTCCTTCCCCGAGACCATCGTTGTCCATGATAGCAGGAGAGCTATCATCGCTGGAGTGGGACACAGCTATAACGTCCCTGAAGGCCTCCTCCACACACCTCTCTGCCTCTCTCAGCTTTTCCAGGTCTGCCACCTTGGCCTCAAGGAAATGAAGTCGTTCCCGGAGAGCCAGGAGCTCATTGCACCGAGAGCACACCCACGACTTCTGTCCAACAGGCAGATAGTCGTACATGCTGCAGGCTGTGCAAAACACTGGAAAGCCCCCACACGCCTGCTGGCTTCTTACCTGCATAGTTTTGTTTAAGGTTTATTACGTCAATAGGTTGGAGACTGTGGTTTAGTTGAGGTCAGGGAACAGACGGGCAGAGTGGGGGGCCCTGGCCTCCTCGCCCTGCTGCCGAACTCGCTCTGCTGCTTAACTCGCCTTGACGCTTTGTCAGGTGGGGCCTTGACACCTTGTTTACAGTGTCCCCTGAAGCTTTCCTGCTAGGGTGGTGTTGAAAACTAGCTGAAAACTAGAGATCAGTTCCTAAGCTGGACCTATGAGGCAATGGTAGAGAACCTTTTTATTAAGCAATGGTCTTCGGTCTTCTGTCTCTGTCTCTGTCTCTGTCTCTCTCTCTCTCTCACTCACTCACTCTCTCTCTCTCTCACTCACTCTCTCTCTCTCTCTCTCTCTCTCACACACACACACACAACACACAAACACACACACAGGAGTAGGAGTGTTCCTGTTATGAACCTTCGCTGCCTGCAGAGGCAAACTTCCATCTCAGAAAATAAGCATTCACATGTATGGAAGGGGGGGTAGTTCTCAATGAGGTTTGCTTGCTGCTTCTCTTCCTCCTCCTCCTCCCTGCAGCTGTTCCCCCCACCCCTTTCCTCTTTCCCCTTCCTTTTTGAATTCAAATCACTCTCCACTAGGGTTGCCAGGTTCAGGGCCTGAGACTGATCCTGTATCTTTAGGAGAAGAGAAAGTCAGCCATGTACAGGCGTTCTTGCAACCCTGTAATGGGAAAAACCACAAGGTGGAATTCTCCCTTCCCCCTGCACAACTTTTAAAGATACAGAAGACCTCTTGGTTGCCAGGCCCAGCCTCCAAGAGGTCTTTTGTATCTTTAAAAGTTGTGCAGAGGGAAGGAAGAATTCCACCTTGTGGTTTTTCCCATTACAGGGTTGCAAGATCATCTGCACTTGGCTGACTTTCTTTTCTCCTAAAGATACAGGATCAGTCTCGGGCCCTGAACCTGGCAACCCTACTCTCCACTGTCCTTTCCTTGTTTCACTTGTAACTCCATTCCTCACTTGGCTTATTCCCCTCCAACCTTTGCTCCATTTCCCTCTATTTCAATCCCCTTCTTGCTCTTTTCCATTTCAGTTCTGTGTCCTCTTCTGTTACCACCTGGGGAGTCAATATCCCAAGGCTGCTTTCTGTCCATGCCCCTTCCTCGCCTCTTCACACCTCTCTGCTGATGCAAGCCAATATCCGCTTTACCAATTTTCTAACACTTGCTAAGGAGATAGAACAGCTGCTAAAGTCTGTAGCTATTCCAGACCCTGATGGGTGCTAACAAACAATGCAGCCTATCTTTTGGAGGGGGAATATATTAAAATTGAGGGGAGGGCCAGATATGGCCCACGGGCCGGTAGTTCCCCACCCCCACTGTATGGGAAAGAGAGACTAAAGTTAAATATCAATCTCCTATATTTGAGTGCAGGGGACATGCCATTAAAACAAAACCTTCAAAGAAGACTTCAGGCACACAGAAAACTACAAATCAGAGGAAAGACCATTCAAGGATATGGAAGAGCATTCAAGCTTTTGAGGCCTCACTTGCTGTCAAATGCTGTCTTGAGGCACAGCTTTGCCACTTCAGAGGAATTTCAACTAAGAGCTACTTACCAATGCGTCTTCTGTATAGTGGTGATGATTGCCATTGCTTGCCATGACAAAAGAAGGCAATGGCAATGAAAACATTGCAAAGTGCTTCCTGCCATGGCTAGAAGATTCTGCACAATTTCCACGATTGTTTCTCTTTAATCCAGATTGGAAGCCAAATTAAATATGCTGTAGTCCAAGAGGACTGTTACTGTCTGAGGGCCCAAAGGAAAATGAGCAGAATCAACCACTGTGGGCTTTTTAAAATAAGTGATTGTACTATGACCTAGGAGGATATGTAGCATTATCAGGGTGGAAAGGTGGCTGAAGGTGTTCATTTGCTTTTATTATGAGAGATGCTGGAAAACCCTTTAGTTATATCTGGATATGCAGGACTGAAGCCTCTTTTTGTGGCTATTTATGGTCAGAGTAACCCAGGTTGTGTTTGAGAGGAGCAGGTAGATATTTTAAGGATAGCAGTCATATGCCATGCAAGGTAATCCTCACTTATTTCAGTGAGATTTATTCCCAAGTAATAATGCATAGGACTTCAGCCTCAAAAGGTTAGAAATATAGAAAAATCTGAGGATGGAAAATACTCTGGAATACTATCTTATCTGGAAGTTTTGGGGCCGATTACAAGCTGGTTACACCCACCAGTAAATGTTAAATGAATAGCACCTAATAAGATTAATATTCTGCCCCATAACCAATTTAAACATACCCACAGTCTAGATATAGTCTAAATGAAAAGGTCTTCAAACAGCTTCTTAAATATACTTAAGTTATCCCTGTCCAAAATGTACAGTAGTCTTTGGAAGGCCTTCTCTGGCTATCGCTGTTGTCAAAGATTAAATGAGTGGGGATAATTGCAATCACAATCAATACCAGCAATGTATTATGAAAATCATGAGTCCTAGGCTATACCACTGAGAGGGGCCCCTTTAATTATTAATTTTTAAGGGGAAACTTAGACTGTACTAGTTCCAAATTATGAAAATCACAGGCTATAGGTCAGAACTTTCTTAGTCTGTTCAATCTGTCCATGGTCAAAAGTGCCTGGATTTCTGTCATCTGAAAAAGGTTAATCAAGTGCTGGCTCATGTACAGATATTCTCAAACCATCATCAGGGGCAGCTGCAGATAAGAGTGCACTGCACTCTTATCTGGAGACAATAGTCAAGAAATCAGAAGAAAGATAGGACTGGGGAGGGCAGTTATGAGAGAACTAGAAAAGATCCTCAAATGCAAAGATGTATCACTGAACACTAAAGTCAGGATCATTCAGACCATGGTATTCCCAATCTCTATGTATGGATGTGAAAGTTGGACAGTGAAAAAAGCAGATAAAATTCAACTCATTTGAAATGTGGTGTTGGAGGAGAGCTTTGCTCATACCATGGACTGTGAAAAGATAAATAATTGGGTGTTAGAACAAATTAAACCAGAACAATCACTAGAAGCTAAAATGATGAAACTGAGGTTATCATACTTTGGACACATCATGAGAAGACATGATTCACTAGAAAAGACAGTAATGCTGAGAAAACCAGAAGGGAATAGAAAAAGAGGAAGACCAAACAAGAGATGGATTGATTCCATAAATGAAGCCACACACCTGAACTTACAATTGGTTTCCTGCAGGAATCCTGCAACTGCACTGACACAACCACCTTAAGGACCTTACCCAAAAAAGTGGCAATTTGTGACCAGGCAATAGTTGCTAAATACCATTAGGTCCAGGATGGGTTTTTTCACAATTATCTGCACTTAAACTTTCTCGTGCAAAGATGCATTTGCTATACCCTGGACCCATCTAATCACATCCCCTCTGCAGCCAAAAGCCATAAACAGAAAGGGCCAAGAGGGCCTGTCATTGGCCACATTCTAGCAAGCGCTTTGTCAACCTCATCAGGCTGCAAAGATGAATCTGACCCCCAAAAGTGAAGCTTGCAAATAATTGGAAACCTCACTAAGACATGCTTCAGCTGTGGTGTCAAACTTATGATGGAGATGAATGTTTTTGTCCTCAAAGTAGCAAGCAAATCACAGGGAGTCTCTGAAGTCTCCTGTTCTCCATCAATGGATAAAGGTGTTGACAGCTGGGCGATGACTTAAGGATAACAGTGGAAGCAGTAAAGTAGGTTCTCTTCATTGCTGTGCAGTGGTTATGTGCTCAACATCATGTTCAGACATCTTTGCAGCAGGACGTTTGCTGCCTGTGCTCTTGCTGTCATCCTCATCCAGCATGTTTCATCACACACAGTTCCTCAGTATACTAGGGAGTCAGACGTACTCCACAGTATCAAAGAGGGTGCCCAGAAGAAGCTATCATATCAATGGCCCAATCTCACCATTCCATGGTGAGATGATGTCTTTGGCAGGATTGCTAACTGTATCTACTGGAACATTCTGCAGAGAACTCAGGAATCCAATTAAAAACCATAACTCTACGGGGGCGGATCATCCTGACCAGTCCCCCATCCCTGTAGGGTAAATTGGTACTGTCAGGCCACATTTCACCAGGAAGTGTTCAGACCATGACAACAGAATCACAGAGTCCCCTCCTAATTTCTAGACTACCAGCCTTGCCACCGAAGCAAAAAACAATTTAAGGGCATGTCCTGCATGATGGGTTGGGCCGCTGACTGCTTGAGACAGCCACATAGTTTCCAGGAAGTTCTGATCCAGGCCAGTGAGAGCAGCCTCTGCATGGACATTGAAATCCCGCGCGTCAATACAGTAGTACCTCAGTTAACAAAGTAGATGTTTCTTTAACAAAAATTTTGGTATTTCCTCCAGAATATCAGAGGACAGCAAAGAGGTTCAAAGACATTCTTAAAGATAAAGAAAATGTAACATGAGCATCAGGAACTCTGGCCCATGAGCATCTCAACTGGAGGTTGGCTATTATCAAAGGTGCTATGGACTTTGAAGAAGCACAAATACAGGTGAAGGGGACAAATGAGCTAAGCGGAAGGCATGACAAGCAAATCCTCATCGCAACTTTCTTCCATCTGGAAACCTATGTCCTCACTGTGGGAGGCTGTGTGGATCTAGGATTGGCCTCCACAGTCACTTACGGACCCACCATTAAAGACCTTATTTTGGAAGACAATCTTACTTGGTTACGAGTGATCGCCATATATTTCTTTAACAGAAGTGTTGATACCAGAGATAGGAATATCATGAAAAGAAAAGGGATAGGTTCCTACACCCTCTTATAGATGGTGGGGCTGCTTCAACAGGGGTTTTAAAGAGTGCCCACCCAGCACCCACCCATTCCCCCTCCTTCCCAGAGCTTGGAAATTACTTTTTTGAACTACAACTCCCATCAGCCCCAGCTAGCATGGCCACTGGATTAGGCTGATGAGAGTTGTAGTTCAAAAAAGTAACTTTTCCAAGCTCTGCCCTTCCCCTCCTCTGAATGTATTGGACCCTTTCTCCCCAGCCCTGGGAGAAAGCAAGAGATCTCTTTAATGCAAAGCAAACACGCAGGCTTCTCAGTTTCACCCCAGCAAAGCAAAGGCACAGGCTGAAAAGTTTATTGATAGCAAAGACACAAGCTAGTCAGTTTCACCTTAAAGCAAAGGCAAGGCTTGAAAGTGTATCCATAGCAAAGCAAAGACACAGCTTGGTCAGTTTCACCTAAAAGCAGACTTGAAAGTTTATCCATAGCAAAGGAAAGCTGGTTAGTTTCACCTTTAAAAAAAGCCTTTGTTAAAAGGAGCTTCATTCCTGGAGGATTCTTTAACTGAGGTATTACTCTAGTGCTAGGGTCCTCCAGCACCACACCAGAAGCCATGGGGCAACAGGATGGGCAGTATACCAGCAGCATCCCCAATCTGTCACTTTGGGTTGATGTCAGGTGGAGAGGTCTCCTGGTGAGCAAAATAGAAGGTTTATGGGCAATGGCAACCCTGACCCTCCAGTCTGTGCTGATATTGCATCAAGAACCTGGGTGGGCAAACTGAGTAAGATCCATTCCTCTCAGCTTGCCCACTCCCCTCCAGGTCTCAATAACAAATGCCATATCTGCTGTCCCATTAAAAGAATGGATGAGTGAGATTTTGTTAAGAACCAATCTGGCATTCAATAACAGAACAATCAGACTGGAGGGTGTTTCAGTAGTAGAATCACCAGGAACACAAGACTCCAGGGGGCAAATAGAATGGGAACCACGGTTAAGGCCCTTGCATCCTGTCTCTTATGATGGAATCCTTTCTTTCCTTTCTCCATCCCATGGACAATGAAATACAAAGGGCACCCACCCTCCCGCTATGGCCACATTCACAGCATACATTTATTCCACTATTATTCCAGTTTAAATAGTCACAGTTTCCCCCAAAGAATCCTGGGAAGTGAGGTTTGAGAAGGGTGCTGAGAGTTGTTAGGAGACTCCTATTCCCCTCACAGAGCTATAGTTTCTAGAGTGGTTTAACAGTCAGTCCCTCTGCCTAGAGAACTCTGGCAATTGTAGCTCTATGCAGAGAATAGGGTGTCTCCTAACAACTCTCAGCACCCTTCACAAACTACACTTCCCAAGATTCTTTGGGAGGAGCCATGACTGTTTAAAGTGGAATGGTTGTTATTATGTGCTTTTAAGTCGACTAAGACTTATGGCGACCCTATGAATCAGCAACCTCCAGTAGCATCTGTTATAAACCACCCTGTTCAGTTCCAGTCTGTGGCTTCCTTTATGGAATCAAAGTAGAATAATAGTCTAATAAATATATGGTATGAATGTGGGATAAGTTCAACACTTCCCAGGCACATATTGAACACACAAAGATGCTCCATGCACAACCCAACTACTCAGTAATATCCGTACAACAATACTGTCGGGAGGATGAGCTGGGCTCCTGGGGGGTTGTCAGAAGAGGATTCAAATGGCTGGCAGAGGGAGGAGGGAGGAACTTACCCTCTGTGGAGTGAAGCCGAAACAGAGGACATGCCAGAGATAGGGTCGCCTAGCAACGGGGAGCCTGAGAGCCTTGAAGTTTTAGAATCCCCCCCAAGACATTCCCAGGCCCTCCCTTCTCCGCAGCTCAGAGCAAGAGGGAGGGCTGATCACAGCAGAAAGGCGGAGAGATGGTTTACCCTCAGCTCCTCCTTTATCACCCATAGGGGAATCGGACACTTCAGAAGAGGAGGAGGTGATGCCTCCCCCCTCACCATGCACACGCAGACGGTTGAAAAGACAGGAGAGAAGGGGGGGAAGGCGGGCAGTACCTGAGGGGGAGTTAAGGAGGAGCGAAAGGTTGCGCGCCCGTTTAGCCCCTTCTTAAAGAACAGGCGGGAAGCAGCCCCTTGCTCTGTCAACTTTCTCCCAATGTCGCAGGACCTGTATCCCTGTATTGCTTCATGAGAAAGCGCAGTCTTTGTTGGGCATTACTCTAATAAAACACGAATTAACTACAACCTCTGGTCTGGTTCCTGAGTCGCATCCTGGGCCTGACAGCTTGACAGAGCCACCTAAATCACCCTCAACGCTCTCTTCACTTGACTGGGACAAGATGTCAAAGGGAGCAGCAGGGGGGACGAACCCCACTTCTGAGACGGAAGAAGTGAAACTCTTGAGGACTAAGGTAGCTGAATTGCAGACGGATGTCCAAGCCCTGCTAGCAGCAGTCAAGGCGCTGAAGACGGATAATCAAACCTTGAAGGCCACGATAGACCAGATGCAAACAGCCCCTCCAGCTGCCGCAGTAAAGGTTCCCATTGGATTGCCCCCAAAATATGCGGGACAAAGTGATCAGTTGGCAACTTTCGTGGCTCAATGTGAGTTATATCTGGATGTCAGGCACATGGAGTTTCCAGACGATGGGGCTAAAGTGGCCTTCGTGATTAGCCTCCTGGAGGGAGAAGCTGCAAAATGGGTGACTCCATATCTCGTGAGAAAAGATACTGTCTTAAGAAGGTACAGAGGATTTATACAAGAGATGACCGAGATGTTCCAAGACCCGCAAAGAGCTGAAACAGTAGCGCGGCAACTAGGCGCTCTGAAGCAAGCTAAAGGGACTGTTTCCAAGTACACTAACGCTTTTAAAATTCTGTCCCAGGAAACTGGTTACAATGACGCCGCCCTGATGTTTATGTACCGGAGTGGATTAAATGCTGAAATCCTGGATGAGTTGGCCAGGACCTGCCCCCCCGCTGACCTACCAGGGCTCATCCGGCTATGCCTACAGATAGATCACCGGATGGAAGGAAGGCGCCTGGAAAGGAAGCAGGAGGTCCCGAGATACTCAGCCTCGGCATCTCGCAGCAAGACCCTTCCCTCTGCAGGAATGGCAGGTAATGCAGCTGAGGGACAGGGAGGGGCTAGGCCAAGACTGTCGGAAGAAGAAAAGGAAAGACGCCGCCGAGAACGTTTATGCTTTTATTGTTCAAAGCCGGGCCACGTGGCCAGAGACTGTGGACTAAAAGGGGGGAAAGCTGAGCCGTCGGGAAACTAGAACACCCAGTCCACGTGCAGGCCGGTGGACTGGGGGCAGAGTTGTATAAAGGCCCCCCAACGATCCAACCTCCCTCAAAGGGGGTGTTGGTCTTGCCTATTCGGATTACAACTTCCAGAGGAGTGGTGTTTAATTCCACTGCCTTAATTGACAGTGGAGCCTCCACAAATTTTATTGATGTAAAGTTAGTCAAGCGTCATGGAATTTCCTGGTGGAAACTGAACGCTCCCCTAGCTGTGGAGACTATCGATGGGAGACCCCTGAAGTCAGGAGGGGTGACACAAGCCACGGAGGAAGTGAAACTTCAAATCCCTGGGCACGAAGAGTTCATTTCGCTATACGTGTCAGATCTCTCGAACTTTGAGGTGATTCTGGGAATGCCCTGGCTAGCAAAGCATGAACCCACAATAAGTTGGAAGGAGGCGGTGGTGTGGTTCACCTCACAGTATTGCCAGGAGAACTGTCAACCTGAAGGAATCAAGAACACCTTAGCGGGGGCAGTGCAAGAGATCGAGCAAGTGACCGTGCCGCCAAAGTATGAAGAATTCAAAGATGTGTTTGATGAAAAGGAGGCAGAGACTTTACCCCCCCACCGCCCTTACGACTGTACGATTGATCTAGTGCCAGGAGCCAGCATTCCATCAGGGAGAATCTACTCTCTCACAGAGATTGAGAGGGAGGCCCTGAAGGAATTCCTGGATAAAAACCTGAGACGAGGATTCATATGCCCCTCACAATCCCCTGCTGGAGCGCCACTATTGTTTGTGAAAAAGAAGGGGGGGAACTCAGACCCTGTAACGACTATCGCGCATTGAACCAGATCACCATCCCCAACAGCTACCCGCTGCCCCTGATCTCAGAGTTGTTGGACCGACTGCGCTCTGCAAAAATCTTCACGAAGTTGGATTTGAGAGGAGCGTACAATCTGATCAGGATGAAGCAGGGAGATGAATGGAAAACAGGGTTCTTGACCGCTTACCTGGTATGAATACCTGGTCATGCCGTTCGGACTTTGTGGAAGCCCAGGAATTTTTCAAAAATTCATGAACGACGTGTTTAGAGACTTGTTGGACACATATGTAATCTGTTACTTAGATGATATCCTGGTGTTCTCAAAGAACCAGGAAGACCACGACCAGCATGTGAAGACGGTGTTGCAGAGACTGAGAGAAAATCACCTGTATGCTAAATTAGAGAAATGTGGATTTGACCTCAAGTCTCTAGACTTCCTTGGATATCGAATCTCAGCGGAAGGCGTGGAGATGGACCCAGGGAAAGTAAGCTGTATATTGGACTGGGGCCAACCTGTCACCAAAAAGGATGTACAACGGTTTTGGGGGTTTGCCAATTATTACAGAAAGTTCATTCCAGGGTTTTCCAAATTGACAGCTCCTCTGACTGACTGTTTAAGGGGAAAGAAGAAGTTTCAATGGACAGAGAATGCCACCCAGGCCTTTGAGGAGCTGAAGAGAAGGTTCGCTTCCGAGCCCATTCTGCACTTTGCTGACCCGACCCGCCCTTTCATCGTGGAAGCAGATGCTTCAGATTTTGCTATCGGGGGGGGGTCCTTCTGCAATTAGACCAAGAAGGAAAGGAGCTGCACCCCTGTGCGTACTTCTCTCGGAAGTTAAAGCCTGCAGAGAAGAATTACACAGTTTGGGAGAAGGAGCTGCTGGCCATCAAGGACTCTTTTGAAAACTGGAGACAATACCTAGAGGGGGCCCCTCATCAGATCGAAGTGCGCTCCGACCACAAGAACCTGGAAAGCCTCCAAACTGCCAGAAAGCTGAACCAGAGACAAATAAGATGGTCCCAGTTCTTCACCAGGTTTAACTTCAAGATCACTTACCAAGCCCAAGCCAAAAACCAGAGAGCTGATGCCTTATCCAGACAGCCACAGTACAAAGAAAGTGAATCCGAGGACCAGCCTCAGTACATGATCCCACCAGAGAAATTAATGTTGGGATCATGCCAGTCTTCGTGGGAAGAGGAACTCAAAAAGGCACAACAAGAAGATGCAGACGTACTAAAATATGGGCAGGAGACAGGACAAAGTCAAGACTCAGAAGTAACCTTTCACTGGAGGAATGGACTATTATGGTTCAAAACAGCCAGATATGTGCCAGAAGGAGAATTAAGGCTCAGAATCCTACGCCAGTGCCATGATTCCATCACAGCGGGACACTTTGGGATTTACAAGACCATTCAGAACGTGGCCAAGGACTTCTGGTGGCCTAAAATGCGTAGGGATATTGAAAGCTATGTAAAGTCCTGTTCTGTCTGTCTGCGGACAAAAATACAAACAGGAAAACCAGCAGGACTGTTACAACCGCTACCTGTCCCACATGAACCCTGGAAGGATCTCTCCATGGATTTTATAACTGATCTACCCAAATCCCAAGGAATGACAGCCGTTTTAGTCGTGGTAGATCTACTCACCAAAATGGCGCATTTCCTCCCTTGTGCAGGGGCCTTAGAGGCTAAGGAAACGGCCAAGTTATTCATCAAAGAAGTCTACCGACTGCATGGGTTGCCAAACAGTGTAGTCTCAGACCGAGGAACTCAGTTCACAGCCAAATTTTGGAGAGCAATGTGGAAACAGTTGCAGACGGAATTAAAACTCTCCTCCGCCCATTACCCCCAGACAGATGGGCAAACGGAACGCTTGAACGCCATTTTGGAAAGATATTTAAGAAGTTATGTGTCCTATCAACAGACTGACTGGGTATCATATTTGCATTTTGCAGAGTTCACCTACAACAATTCTCTACATTCCAGCACTCAACAAACCCCATTCTTCGCGAATTATGGATTCCATCCTAAAGTCTTTCCAAGCAGCTCAGAAGGAATGCTGGTACCGGCAGCTGAGGACTTCCTAAAAGAATTGCAAGTGGCGCAACAAACACTGAAACAGCAGTTAAACAAAGCCAAAACAGAGTACAAGCGAGTTGCTGACCTGCACAGGAAGGAGGGCCCCCCCCTTCAACCAGGAGACCAGGTATGGCTGTCCACCCGTTTCCTCCAGATGCCGGGCAAATGTAGAAAATTACAAGACAAAAGGGTGGGTCCTTTTGAAATAGAAACTCAAATTAATCCCGTGGCGTACCGGCTGAAGCTACCTGACACGTTTAAAATACATCCTGTGTTTCATCGATCCCTCTTGACGAAAGCCGCCCCTCCCAGTGAGTTACGGCCGGAGGAACCTCCTGGGTCCCCACTCCTGATAAATGAGCAGCTTGAGTTTGAAGTTGAGGAAATCTTGGATTCCAGGATCAGACGCCACAAGCTGCAGTATTTGATTCACTGGAAGGGCTATGGAGTGGCTGACAGATCATGGGAAAATGCAGATGATGTGCATGCTCCAGAGTTAGTAAAACTTTTCCATCAACGTTTTCCTCACCGCCCCAAGCCAGACAGGGGGAGGGGGGCACAGCTTGAGAAGGGGGATGGTGTCGGGAGGATGAGCTGGGCTCCTGGGGGGTTGTCAGAAGAGGATTCAAATGGCTGGCAGAGGGAGGAGGGAGGAACTTACCCTCTGTGGAGCGAAGCCGAAACAGAGGACATGCCAGAGATAGGGTCGCCTAGCAACGGGGAGCCTGAGAGCCTTGAAGTTTTAGAATCCCCCCCAGACATTCCCAGGCCCTCCCTTCTCCGCAGCTCAGAGCAAGAGGGAGGGCTGATCACAGCAGAAAGGCGGAGAGATGGTTTACCCTCAGCTCCTCCTTTATCACCCATAGGGGAATCGGACACTTCAGAAGAGGAGGAGGTGATGCCTCCCCCCTCACCACGCACACGCAGACGGTTGAAAAGACAGGAGAGAAGGGGGGGAAGGCGGGCAGTACCTGAGGGGGAGTTAAGGAGGAGCGAAAGGTTGCGCGCCCGTTTAGCCCCTTCTTAAAGAACAGGCGGGAAGCAGCCCCTTGCTCTGTCAACTTTCTCCCAATGTCGCAGGACCTGTATCCCTGTATTGCTTCATGAGAAAGCGCAGTCTTTGTTGGACATTACTCTAATAAAACACAAATTAACTACAACCTCTGGTCTGGTTCCTGAGTCGCATCCTGGGCCTGACAAATACTAATACCAATACGTCTGCTGTGAATTGATGTCACAACATCACACTAGGAGACACCCACACCATAAAAAATATCAGGTATGACCCACACCACAACTCTCACCTCAGATAAATAAATACATTTAATTGTATCAAAAATAATAAAATCAATGTACATTTCAGTGTGTTCTTAATTCTACAGCAGCCCTCATAAGTAGGAACATTCCAGCATTATAGATGCACTAAAAGTGCCATGATACAAAAATAAGTATTTTAATGAAAATCTCTCTTAGGAGTAAGATTAACACTCCATTTTAGCAAAGCAAACAGAGGAGCAACACGAGAGCTTTCTCCAATGTATTTGTAATGCAGCAACCAGCTCTATTGCCAGACCCCAACTCGCTGTTCCTCAGCTCCTGCGGATTCAAAGAACATGAAATCCATGAGGAAGCAAGCCCCAATCATGACAGCCTTCATTTTAACATCAAGGTCCAATGGGAACTTGACCCCAAAGTTGTCAATATCAGTGAAGATCTCTTTCGCAAAGCCAGTCCAGTGCTTAGAAATTCTTCCAACTCTTTTCTGCTCATATAGTGACACCACATCAAAATTAATATCTTGATAAAAACTGCACACTACACAGGGCCCAACGATTTTAAGAACATCCTGCTTAGCTGCATTTTGGATAATGAATTTAGGCAGAAAGAGATCCCATGTTTGTTTAATATACCCAACCGGGGTGCCTGGAGGGGCCTGGACTTCAAGCTCTTGCAAGCAGCACGGACACCAGCAACTGGAGCATCTGAGAGGTCGCCTGAGCTCTATCACTTCCTGGCCCACATTGTCCATGATTTTCATTGCAAACGACCGGGATGCCCCACAGCAGTTTCGGGTACAGCAGTCGGTTTCCTCAGCTGCAAAGTAAATCCTTTGCCCCCAGCCATTTTTTATTTCATATTTGTTGTTAGTTTCAAAGCCAATTATTATTTCCAGAAACTCAATCTGTTGCTGAATTATTATCTGATCAATCTGGTTTAAATATTCTAATCCGGGAGGACATTTGAGAGGTGGAAGGAGTGCCAGCGAACGAATTACCCCACGAGGTGCCTGACCTTGAACTGGAGGAGAAATGTACGCTCCCGGATAACGCTGTGTTGTTTTAATCGCCTTTCCTGGATATTGTGATTGAGTGGGTTGTGGCCCATGGCCACGCTTTACCTGTGGTTGAGGGCCAGCTTTTTTAGGAGCTGGAGGGGATTTTTTTGGTGGCATTTTTGCATCTATGCTTAACTGTTTCTTGTTGAGCTGTGTCATGTTCTCAGTGTGCCTCTTTGCAGCTACCGGGCTCATGTTGCTGCCCAAAGATGATGAAATTATTTTGTAATGCAGGATCAAATGACATGAGCCTCCACCTACAGGCTGAAATGATATCACCCATACACAAGTTGAACTAAGTTCTAGACATCAGTGGGCCTATTGTTGAGTCACAGTGTTGGCAATTGTCATTGTTCTCTCTATTGGTCCTTAAGCGGGATCTATGACACAGTGGTGGTGAACACATATATATGCCCACACACTCATCCCACACACAAACACACAAAATCACATGGAGGTTGGAGCTAACCGTAAGTGGAGTCAGGGCCAAAGGAAGGCAGAACTTATTTGGCCGATGAAGTGGCAGGCAGGGATACTTCTGATTATGCATCAAAGCCATGCAGTTGGTAGCTCACAACATTGGAACCAGATCATGTTTTGGGCAATATTGTTCAAGCACTGCTGAAAACATTATTCAAAAGCTAAGTAGCTTTGCAGCTTTTCAGTTCAATTATGCTACTGCTATTGCAGGTGGGGCGGTCTATCATTCCTTCTAATATCAAACTCAGGTGGTGAGTGCTGACGGTTTTGTAGCCAAAAGAAGGCCATTGAAAAACAAGAGGAAGGCATCAGTATGGTCATGGTGAAGTACTATTAAAAAAAAAGCCTGAATGAGGAACCACATGCACATACACACACACAAACACAAACAGCCCAAGGAGGACTGCACGTGTTCAGTAATCATGGAATGCTACATGTTAGTTGTAAAAGAAAAGGAGGAGGAGGAGGAGGAATGGAAAGCCCTGCTTGGAAGGAATAGCTGGCTGGAATCCTAAACAGAAGAGCTGCCTCCACTGTCACAGCCTGTATGCCTCTGAATGCCAGCTGCTGGAAATCACAAGTGGGGAGAGTGCTCTTGCTTTTCAGCTTCCCATAAGCACCTAGTTGGCCACTGTGAGAACAGGATGCTGGGCTACGTGGGCCATTGGCCTGATCCAGCAGGCTCTTCTTGTGCTCTTAAGCTGTAAGGAGTGGAACTACACTGCAACTTTTTCTTTAAGGTTCCACTTGTCCATCATACTAAGTATTATCATTTTGAGAGTTACTATAGCATCTCAAAATGTCCCCAGTTCAAATCTTGCTTGTGCCGTAAGCTCATTAAGAGCCACACTTTATGCAGAGGTTTAATTCAAGTCATATCCACACTAGGTTTGCCAGGTTCAGGGCCTGAGACTGATCCTGTATCTTTAGGAGAAGAGAAAGTCGGCCACGTGCAGGTGTTCTTGCAACCCTGTAATGGGAAAAACCACAAGGTGGAATTCTCCCTTCCCCTTGCACAACTTCTGTATCTTTAAAAGTTGTGCAGGGGGAGGGGAGAATTCCACCTTGTGGTTTTTCCCACTACAGGGTTGCAAGAACACCTGCATGTGGCTGACTTTCTCTTCTCCTAAAGATACAGGATCAGTCTCAGGCCCTGAACCTGGCAAACCTAATCCACACTTATGTAAACCCCTCTGAAAGCAGGAGGACTTGTTTCTAAATAAACATACATGGGATCAGGCTGGACTATATGAACATAAGAAGAGTCTGCTGGATCAATCAGGCGAGTGGCCCATCTAGTCCAGCCTCCTATTTCCACAGTGGCCAACTAGATGCCCATGGAAAGCCTGAAAGCGGGACCTGAGTGCATGAGGGCTCTCCCTTCCTGCAGTTTTCAGCAACTGGTATTTGGAAGCACCCTGCCTCCAGCTATGGAGACAGAGCATAGCCATTGTGGCTTGAAGCCACTGATGGCCTTATCCTCCATGAATTTGTCTAATTCACTTTTAAAGCCATCCAAGTTGATGGCCGTCACTGCCTCTTCCATAGTTTAACTATGCACTGTGTGAAGAAGTACTTTCTATTGTCTGTCCTGAATCTTCCAGCATTCAGCTTCATTGGATGTCCACAATTTCTAGTGTTATGAGAGAATGAAAAAATCTTCTCATCCATTTTTTCCATGCATAATTTTGTACACTTATAATAAAAGTCACCTCTTACTTGTGTGTTCTCTAAACCAAAATGCCTCAAATGCTGCAACCTTTTCTCATGGGGGAGTCGTTCCTTCCCCTTGATTGTGTTGGTTGCCCCTTTCTGAAGCTTTTCCAGTTCTACAGTTTGCTATTTAGTGCAGAGGTGACCAGAAATGTACACCGTATTTCCAAATGTGGCCACACCATATATTTGTATAACGCCATTATGATATTGGCAGTTATATTTTCAGTTCCTTACCTAATGATCTCTAGCATGGAATTTGCCTTTTTCACTGCTGCCGCACACTGTGTGGACATCTTCATTGAGCTATCCACTATGACCCAAGTCTCGTTCCTGGTTAGTCACCACCAGTTTAGACCCTATAAGTGTGTAAGTTAAATAAATTTCTTTTGCTCCATTACCCTGCATTGGGTTGTGATTTCAGGTGCACCATTCTTGCTCCCATCCACAGCCCACCACCACCACCATTCCTCCATTGTAATGATTAATGAAATAATGTATCTGAGATTCCTTGAACAATTAAAAAAAGCCTATTACAAATAATAATTTAGCAACAGAAGGTAACCACAATTTGTGGTGGGGTTCTTTTTCAACTTTTCCCCTGTACGTATGATACTGCCTCATTTGCCCACCCAAATGTTTATATCCATTATAAGCACTGAACAGTAAACAGACAAAGGATTTGAATAAAACACTGCATGCCAAATTAAAGGTATCTGATGTCACCTGGGCTTGCAAATGAATCAGTGATTTCCCTCTGACTAGCGTGGCTACAGCCAGTAATCAGTAAACACTGTGTAAATGCTTGCAAAGTAATCATTTAGCACCGTAGTGTGGATCAGGAACATAACTCAAATGATTTGCCCATCATGTGACTGTTAATATAAACCTGACATTGTTAATTAAACTGTTTGGCTTTTGCAGAAGGCAGGCCCCGCTGAAAACTCTGGCACAGAAAAAACATAGCTTAGAAAAACATAGTTTACAAATGGAAGCTGGAGATATTTATTTGTTTATTTATATGTGCATTATGCTTATTTATGGATTATGTGTTGCCACTAATACAGGCAGGGCATTGTGGAGTACAAAAGAGAGGTTGAAATAAAACATTTCTTGCTAATTTGCAAATACTTTTGTGGGTTAACTTTGGCTAGAAACTATTTATTGCATATTACACCATCCAACCACCACCTTGTACATGAACTGATCCATCAACAAAGATTTTATTTTATTTGGAGACCCTCCAGGTGACTCCACCTTTAGGTAGCTATTGGAGACCAGCAGTATTGCCACTGTACAAATTAGGGTTGCCAGGTTCAGGGCCTGAGACTGATCCTGTATTTTTAGGAGAAGAAAAAGTCAGCCAAGTGCAGGTGTTCTTGCAACCCTGTAATGGGAAAAACCACAAGGTGGAATTCTCCCCTCCCCCTGGCAACCAAAAGGTCTTCTGTATCTTTAAAAGTTGTGCAGGGGAAAGGGAGAATTCCACCTTTTGTTTTTTCCCATTACAGGGTTGCAAGAACACCTGCACTTGGCTGACTTTCTCTTCTCCTAAAGATATAGGATCAGTCTCAGGCCATGAACCTGGCAACCCTAGTACAAATACATATTTTATTAAAATATGAACAGGGTTCCCAAATGCATGTTCGGGCTAAAGGTGGGACCCAGACCTGAAAAGTTTAAAGGCTAGCAGTGGCTCTCCAGAGTTTCAGACAGGTCTTTTTCCCCAGACCTACCTGGAGAAGCCAAGGATTGAACCTGGAACCATCTGCATGCAGAGCAGATCCTCTACCACTGAGCTATGGCCCTTCTCATGTCTACCTGGCACCTTATTTGCCATCTTTTCGATACCACCCATGCCTGCCCTTTTCTGTCATGCCTTGAATGGCTGTTGGAGTGCAACCCTAGACATGTCTACTCAAAAGTAAGCCTCACTGAGTTGAATGGGACTTACTCCCAGGTAAGTGAGTACAGGTTTGCAGCCTTACATTATGATCCTATGCATGTCTACTCAGAGTTCAACAGAGCTCACTTTCAGGTAAGTAGGAACAGGAATGCAGACTTGATGGTTTTTGAGAGCCTTTTACAGTGCAATACTGTGCATGTCTAGCCTGAAGTAAGTCCTACTGAGTTTCCCCTTGAAGTGTGTTGCTCAACTCCTGTCCTGGGTAGCATGAAGTGTGGTGTAGTGGTTAGCAGGATGGATGGGGACCAGGGAAATTAGGGTTCAACCCACTCAACCATAAGTTCACTGGATGACATAAGAGTTTTGGTGGATCAGGCCAGCGGCCCATCTAGTCCAGCATCCTGTTATTATGGGCTACCGATGTTTTCCCTATACATATTGGTTATCTCGAGTTCTTAATGTTCAATATAAATATATAAAAGTATGGGAATGGAAATGTACTGCCTTCAAGTCAATCCTGACTTATGGGAGACCCTATGAAGAGGGTTTTCATGGTAAACGGTATTCAGAGGTGGTTTACCATTGCCTTCCACTGAGGCTGAGAGGCCGTGACTGGCCCAAGGTCACCCAGTGAGCTTCATGGCTGTGTGGGGATTTGAACCCTGGTCTCCCAGGTCGTAGTCCAGCACCCAAACCACTACACCACACTGGCTCTCATAAAAGTATAGAAAATGAAATTATATAAAATGTAGTGAAACTGTGCTCCTAAGCCTCTAGTAAACTGTCCCTGTTTCTCCTTAGAATATGTTTACTTTCACTTTGAGGCAATGTTCTCAGTAAAACATCAACAAGAGATAAGAAGTCCGGGCATTTGGCCAACCTAAGTGCTTGTGGCTGATAGAAGTGAATTAGGATGAAATAAGAGAGAACAGATTAGGGTTGCCAGGCTCAGGGCCTGAAAATGATTCTGTATCTTTAAGAAAAGAAAAAAATCAGCTAAGTGCAGGTTTTCTTGCAACACTGTAATGGGAAAAAACAAAAGGTGGAATTCTCCCTTCCCCCTGCACAACTTTTAAAGATACAGAAGACCTCTTGGTTGCCAGGCCCAGCCTCCAAGAGGTCTTCTGTATATTTAAAACTTGTGCAGGGGGAAGGGAGAATTCCACCTTGTGGTTTTTCCCATTACAGGGTTGCAAGAACACCTGCACTTGGCTGACTTTCTCTTCTCCTAAAGATACAGGATCAGGATCGGGCCAGGAACCTGGCAACCCTAGTGAGAATACTCCTTTACTGAGGTGAAATGATGTAGGCAATACTATGAAAGGTAATGTATTAGCATACATCCCCAATATCTGTGCTGTGTATGATCTGGATTCTGGTATACTGTTGTCCACTTATAGTTACGTACATATACGCTGAATGCTTATAACAAATCAAAATGAGTAAGAGTCTACGTTGTTGATCTTTCCTTTTTTTACTTGAGCTATCCCTAGACTTGAGAAAGCTCTCAAGTGGTATTTCCACCCACTTGGTTCGCCTAGTGAGTTCTAACAGCTGGCAATAACCGTGGAAGCTTAGGTGACCACAACGTTTGCCATACAAGTTATCTGGAGAGACATGAACTGAGGGGAGACGCAAGAATCCTCAATCTAGTGCACAGTTTCACAGATAGAGATGGTTCAAGGCTATCTCACTGTTCTCACAGTGGCCAACCAGATGGGACCTATGGGAAACCCATAAACAGAGCCTGACCGCAAGAGCACTCTCCCCTTCTGTGATTTCTAGCAAGTGAGAGGTACATGGGAAGCTCTTGACATCTCAAAACTGGGGCAAGAGGGAAAAGTTAGTTCTGCTAAGATATTTCTGAACAGGAAAACAATTTCTAGAAAAGAATATAGGAAGAGCCCTGCTGGATCAGGCCAGTGGCCCATCTAGTCCAGGATCCTGTTCTCACAGTGGCCAACAAGATGCCCATGGGAAGCCCATAGGTAGGCCACAGGACCTGAGCACGACAGCACTCTCCCCTTCTGCGGTTTCCAGCAACTTGGTGATCTTGGGCCAGTGACCACCTATCAGCCTAAGCTACCTCGCAGGGTTGTTATGGGGATGACATGAGGAGGGGAAAAACTGTATATGGCTTCCTTAAGCTCCTTGAAGGAAAGGTAGGGCATTAATGGAACAGATAGGTTGATAGTTGTTAAGGTAGAGGGTTCTTCTCACCTGGATAAATGAAGTCAACAGTTCCTGGTTCAGAACTCTTAAGGGCAGTTCACATAGTTGACCTGCATTTTTTTAACCAGGTAAATTATGGTTAATTCACTCTACCAACAAGGCAACATGGGCATGGCATCTAATTGAAACCACCAAGTAGAATTGTTGATCTCTAATTACACTGTTTATTATTTATTTATTTATTTATTAGATTTATATCCCGCCCTTCCTACCAGTAGGAGCCCAGGGCAGCAATTGTTGTGGTTTTATTTATTAGATATAGAACTGGGAGGGAGAAAGGTCTCCAATGCTATATAGTCATTATAGCCCTTTCTTATTCCATGCTGCTGTTTCTGTGTTCAGGATGGAGATAAGCAAAGAAATCCACTGTATATTATTTTTCCAAAAAAGCAACCCTTTTCAAATCAGAAAACATACTTGTTGCTCTTAGGTTTGTGTGTGCTAAATGGACATTTAAAAACCCTTGCTTAAGTGAATCAAAAATACTTTGCCTTCTCAAGAAATATAGGTGAACTCTGTTCTGGTTGCCCCATTTCTGTGAGCAGTGTAGATGTTCCTGGGACCAGAGCTTGGAAAATTACTTTTTTGAACTACAACTCCCATCAGCCCAATCCAGTGTCCTTGCTGGCTGGGGCTGATGGGAGTTGTAGTTTTAAAAAAGTAACTTTTCCAAACTCTGCCTGGGACAGCACTTACTTAGGTTTGGGTTTCTTTTGAAGGAAGGATTACTGTGGCTTATGCTGTACTTTGCATTTTGTAATACATGTGTTTATCTACTGACATACAGAATGAACATAGGTGGAGGCAGGCAGCTTAAATATTTCATTTGCAAATCCCACTGCTCTGCATCACATTTCCAGTCAGACAGTCCCTACAAGAGGCTTTGCCATAGCTCAAAGCTTCTTCTTTGCCTCATTTCTCATTAGTCGCTAGCAACAACTACAGTTTTGCCATCTTTTTCTGTCCCTAAAATGCTTCAGGCGACTCTTTACAAACACAGAGATCTTGTTCACATCAACCTTAGTTTGGACAGAGGGGACGGAGAAATAGATACCTCTTTTGCCAAAGTGACTAACACCTTTCCAGAGGTGCTTCCAGCTATTTCCTAGTCATTGGGGACTGTCAAGATGACCAGTCCCCAAAACCCAGGAATCAGCTTTTTGTTGCCAGCAGTTGCCAAATTATCAAGGTCTAAAACTTACCCTGCAAGGCAATACACTACCACCACTCCTTATGTCCTACCAGGCTAGGCCGGAAGATATTTAGTCTTTACCGAACACACTTAAGAGAGGGAAAAAATGCATTTAATGTTCATAAATATGATAGTGTGAAAAAATACATATTGTTGCATGCCTCCCCAATCTCCGAGCGGTGAGATTTCAGGGGTCCTTCCTCTCCTCCAGGGTTTGGTTTCCTTTGGGAAGAAGGTCAGCGGAGACTGCGGTGTCTTTATGAAATATGGTTTGTTTATTTACACACATTCCAACCTGAGCTTAAGATGGAGGGGGTTCAAGGCATCAGCAGTCCAATATCCAGCTTTTCCATCTGGGTTGCAGGACGCATCCTATAGCCATAATGCAGAGCCAGCCTCTCTGCCTGCCTGCAGTTCCCAGCCTTTCTCTAGACCCAACTAAAACTACAAAACTCTCCTGGGCTCCAGGAGGGGGGCAGCGGCTCTCCTGAAGAGTTTCAGTGACAAAAGGGTCTTCCTAGCCCATTCACCATTGCTGGGCAACTGATAGACCTGGCCACTCTGTTTGTTTAAGAAAGGAGGGACTCATCTGACAAGCAGAGTGAATTCCTCATTCCAAGGCATAGGATTCCAAATCAGAGGCTGGAAAGGGGACCCACAGGAATCATCCATCCCAACCCCCATGCTCATAACAATATCTTCAGATTTGCAACTTGTCCCTAACAAACACATTAGTATTTATACTTCTCTTTATCTGCCTCTCTGCTTTAGCAGGTTCTTCATTGCTTGAAAAGGAGCCTAAGAAGAATCTGGCAGCAGAGTTCATCACGCCCCGGTAATTTATACATTTTTATTTCACCCTTCTACAACAGTAGAGAAAGTACCCTAAGTCTACCTGGTAGGGAAGTAGAGCATCTGGCAGTGGGACAGCATCTGCTTTGCATGCAGAAGGTCCCAGGTTCAGGCCCCGGCATCTCCAGGCAGAGCTGGGAATGTCCCCTGCCTGAACCCCTGGAGAGCCACTGCCAGTCAGTGTAGACAGTACTCAACTAAATGGACCAATGGTCTGACTCAATATAAGGCAGCTTCCTACGTTCGTGTGTTTGATTCATTTTCCCTGGCCAGGATCAAACACATAATTGCTACCAAGAAGCCATTTCCTGACGACTGACATGCAGGGTGGGAGAAGTAATATCTGAACTCATCTTTTGCTCATGCATGTGCCAGTGCTATGCACAGATAGCACAGATCTGCAGGGCAGAGCCTTCTTAGGAGTGGTGCCCCAGCTTTGGAACTCCCTCCCTTCTTTTAAAAATAAAATGGCCATCCTGGCATAAGATTATGGAATGGTCTCCCTGGAGAGATGCACCCAGCGCCATGACTATCAACCTTTAGGTGCCAGGTGAAGATGTTCCTATTCACACAGGCATTTTTTAATTGGTATTTGTCTTTTAACTGGGTGGGGTAGGATGTATCCTTTTTACGTTATTGCAGGATGAGCTTTTTTAGGTAATAATTTTCCCTTATCATCTGATGTATTTTAGATTTGATATTGTATGCTTTCTTAAAATAACTGTATGTTGCTTTTTTAGACAAATGTTTTGTAGCAAGCAGCAAATAAATATAATAAATAAATAATAAGCTTTCAAGGACTAGGGGTCATTTCATCAGCTGAGGTGACTTCTAGTCCACAAAAGCTTATGCCACTGTTCCCCAATATAGTGCCTTCCAGATGTTGTTGGACTACAATTCCCATCAGCCCCAGCTAGCATGGCCAATGTTCAGGGATGATGGGAGTTGTCCAAAAAATATCTGGATGACTTATATAATGCTTGGAGATTTTTTTCCTCAGCAAGTGGTTTATGGATTTTTCTAAATAAATAACAACAAATCTGTTAGTCTTTACGATCCCACAAGGCTCTTTATTGTATTAACTGCAACAGACCAACACAACTATCCCCTCCCGAACGTACTTACTTATTAAATTTATATCCCACCTTTCCTCCCAGAAGGAGCACAGGGCAGCAAACAAAAACACTAAAACACTCTGAAACATCTTAAAAGACTTTAAAACACATTAAAACGAAACATCATTAAAAACATATTAAAACAAAGCATCTTGAAAAACTTATTAAAACATCTTTGAAAACATATATTTTTTAAAAGCTTTAAAAAATCTAAAAAAGCAATTCCAGTACAGGTGCAGACTGGAATAAGGTCTCTACTTAAAAGGCTTGTTGAAAGAGGAAGGTCTTTGGTAGGCTGTCATTGTTGTCATTAAGTCATGGTCTTCTGTTAGATGTGTGAGTAACAGGATTTTTGTTATTACATCATTTTAGTTGCCCAGATGTGTTTCTGGATCATGACGCCACCTATGAATGTACTTCTACCAACCCCTGCACAGGCTGTGTCTTCACATGTCGCAGGAGCCCCCGGCTTCTTACTAATGGCTATTACCTACTCACAGAGGACAGTTTTCTGTCTGATGAAGATGGCAACATCACACTGAGTCCATCACAAACAAGTGTTACCTATAAAGAAAAATTAGTTAGGTAAGTGAGATTACATGTACACATTGGGGAAAACATTGTCTTCCACGCACTCTGCAAGACTAATGTTATTGAATCCTGTTCAGTTTTACGTTCTCCCTTCCTAACTATGTATGGAAAGTTAAGTGCTTTCCACGTAAGAATTTACTAATGTATGAAGCAGCCCATGAGTTCAGTATTTTATTTATTTATTTATTTCATTTGTATCCCGGCCTTCCTCCCAGCAGGAGTCCAGGGCAGCAAACAAAGCACCAAAAAACTTTAAAACTTCATAAAAACAGATCTTAAAATACATTAAAACAAAACAGCATTAAAAACAATTTAAAAAACAACCTTAAAAGGGTTAAAACATTATTAAAAAACATATTAAACAATTCTGACACAGATGTAGACTGGGATAGGTCTCAACTTAAAAGGCTTGTTGAAAGAGGAAATTGATTTATTGCCTCTGACAGTTTGTGGAGAATCTATATTTTCTGCAACAGTGTGGATCAGGAGTGGATAAACTTTTTCAGCCAGAGGTCAGTATTTCCTCATCATGAGCAACCTTCCAGGGGACCACATGCCAGTGGTGGTGGTGGAGTAACAGATGTGATTTCTACCTTTGTACATCAGGCTATATTCCAGGGGCACAAAAGCTGGAGGTTTCTACATGCAGATGCACACACACTTCTTCATCTTCCATCTAGGCAAGAAAGAGGTATGATTCCAGTTCAACGGCACATTCCAGCCAGGTACAAGCATGCAAGGAAGGCACAGAGCATGGCCAGTGAGGAGTTCAACCTGAAGAGATGGGGACGTAGCATGGGGAGAGTCTCAAGGGCCAGATGGAGAGGACTAGAGGGCCATATTTGGCCCCCAGGACTGAGGTTCTCCACCCCTGGTTTAGGTTCTCAGACATGTATTGGAGGGTTGGTCGGCCAGGACTTTCTTGGTCCTTTGCTCTGAACCTTGTTGTTCATAATAGCGATCATTCACTGTCAATGTGAATTGTACTTTACAAAAGTCATAAAAGATAGACCTCTGCTCTGAGTAGGGTTGGGATCCGCTAGCTGGGCCCAATCTGCTTACATTCTGTTGAAATGTAATGAAATTCCATTTAGACTTGCCTTTTCCCCCTGCAAACTTCTGCTTTGTTCCGGTTCGATACAGAACATGGAACCAGAAGTTATGCATTTGGAACTTGTGAGGGAATGGAGGGTTGGGATCCCATGCCTGTCCCTCCCTCCTGTCGCCAGCTTACTGCTGGCTTCACTGGGCTCCCTGCGGCAGCGCAGGTTGTTCCAAATCCCAATTCCCCCCTGACCTCTGCAGTGTTGGAAAGTGCAGGGAATGCTGTAGCCTGGGCTGGAAAATCCCCCTGCGTGGGCAATCTGGTTTCCCTCATTCTCCTCTAAGAAGGCTGCAGAGAGCCCCAGACAGCCCACGCTGCATGTAGCTTCTCTTGCGGCTTGCGGCTTCTTTCCCCCCCCTCCTTTTAGGTTTTTCTTTTTAAGAGGAAGGAGGGTTGATACTAGAGAAGTTAACAGGGAATCCTAGAGCATCTCCTTAATGTAAGTGAGATGCTCTAGGATTCCCTGTTAATCTCTGTAGCACTAACCCTTTAATTATATTCAATTTTTAAAAACTTTAAAATTTTTAAAAACAGAAAATACAGCAGAAATCTGATGTCTTTAGGATCGGTCTGCAAAGAGAACAGACTGGCAGATTTTTTAAAAATCTGGTCCCAACTCTGATTTGGGCAGAATTCTCCATCCCTAACTCTGAGGAGCTGCCTGGAAGAAGGGTGGGATATAAATCAAATAATAAATAAATAAATCTAAGTTCTGGCAGAGAGGGAAGACACGGGAAAGAAAGACAGAGGTGAAAGTAACAGGAGAAGAATATATGTAGCTTAAGTTATGTGTAAGTAAAGTTGTTTGTCTTAGTTTCAGTTACTGATGAGAATTGAATGGGTTCAGCACCATATGTTTTGTAGACCTTTGTAAAAGATCTGTTTTGAACTTACGTTCTTTAATTTTTTCTCTTCTCGTGCCAGAATATTTCGGAGAAGAAAGAGAATCCGCCGATCCCTTGTTAGCTTGTTCAATATTGGCGCCTCTAAATCATGGCTAAACAGCACCACCATAGAGTTACCTTATGGAGAAGACGCTTGGTTGGATGGAGACATTAACTTTGATGCCATTCAGTATTATGACAATGGTGAGCCTTGACTTTGCACACAGTAGCTGGCATTCTATTAGGCATTGTACTTAAAGTAAGACCTATGATGGGTGGGGAACCTCTGGCCTGTGGGCCGAATGCTCCCCTCCCCCAAGTAGGGATGGGGCATTTAAAGCTGAATCTATCAAATCTACACTTTCTGACATGAGATGAGGACCAAAGCAGAGCCGTCTTTCAAAATTCACACATATTCAAATTTTGCGATGCAGTTCTCTGACCCAACAATGTTTACAAAAATGCATATTTGAGGGAGGGAAATGTGCATAAAAATGAATACAGTATATTAGTGAATATCCCTAAAACAAAGAACAAAGAGAAAAATGCCTCCCCCCCACGTAAAGAAAAAAAGGCAAGGAAAAAAGATCAATATGCTACGTCTATATTTCTGTACAACATCAAATATCAGAAAAGAATAAAATGTAATATGAAATTTAAAAGCATAAAATTAAAATTCTATATATTTGCTGCTTTCACGCTGCACTTTATTCTGTTATTCCAATTATTTCTTGCCTGGTAATGTGTGAATTTGATTTGATCTTTCACACAATGTAAAAGCTAGTTCCGGAAATCTAGGGCCCATTCTTAAAAACAATATCTGCGTTTTCCATGTTTGGTTGATGGCCTTGAGATCCATACATGTCCTGTTTGTGGTTAGATTATTGTGAAAGCCAGTTATCAAGCATCCATACATGTGGGCTTTTTTTAAATCTAAATTTCTTAAGCATTGGCCACTCTCCTAAGTCCACCCCTTTTCAGTGATTGGTTCATAACGATTGTTTGCTTTTGCACGCTTTTTCAAAAGAGTGCAGAAACATACATCTTTTTTTTAATTCCCATGCATGCACAGGTTTGTGGATGCACTATGGGAAGGAGACAAGGGGCTTGGCATATGATGGAGAAATGCCCATGGACTGCCTATTGCAGGAAGGTCTGTGGCATTGCATCTGAGAGCACGGACATTAATGCGGTTGATTATATCGGTTTAGGAAAGCATATCGGTTTTTCAGTGGTATTTCTAATGCAGGTTTGTGAACGCAAATTCTGTACTAGCTTACAACATCATGTGGACGATGGTGAATTAATGAGGACACAAAGCTATAACACTGCAGATTATACAGTCCTATGGATGAGTCCCTAGTGAAATCTAGTGGAACTTTAACTTTCATTTCCATGATAAATGATTCCAGAAATGATCCATTTGCAAGCTTGAGAACCTGGAAAGTTGTGGGAGTTTTGCACTAACTGTAGCCACTCATGTGATAGTCATCTCGGCATGCAATGCAATCCTTCCCTCTAGATTTGCGTCATATTTTTTTTGCGTGGCAAAAATTGTACTGGTATTCCAGCATAAGCACGGGTGGCATCTTTTCTTTCCTCCTTCTCCCCCCCCCCCGTGTCCAGATACTAATTCGTGCAGTGAATTATGGGGGAACTGCAGTGCACATGTGTATAATGGGTGAGGGATGAAAACAAGATGTTGTTTGTTGCAGCAGTGTGAAAGTCATTTATGCGAAATGCCGGTATATCAGCCGAAAAAGCCATGGTTCCGTAACACAACAGGTACTGCAGTGTGGAAAGAATTTTAGAAATTGGGACAGAAGCACTGCCATTTTAATCTGAGAAACTGACTCAAAAAGCCCATATGTGAAAGCAGCCAATAGTAAAGAAGAACTTATAGCAGAACCAAATATAATCAAACAAAGTCTGTAATACAGCAACTGAGAAACATAAATTCAAAAGGTGGACCTGTAACTGATACAGGTCAAAACAGAAAGGAAATTTCTGTATAGCACATTGCCTATGTATATCCCTTTCCAATCGTGTTTTGCAGAATAGCTGACATGTCCCTTGATATATTCTTCCTGTAATGCAGGTGTCTGATAAACTCCACATGCCACATGCATTCCAGCTACAGTATGTATTAGGGATGGAAAGGTCTGTCTGTTTCAGTTCTCTCAGTTTCTCATTTTTCCAATGTTAAATTCAGTTCTCTACATTTCTACAATGATCTGCCAATTTTCTTAAAAAAAAACTCCTCATGAAAATACTCCACCATTTTAGTGCAAATTTCTCCAAATAAACACATTTTTGTAGGCAGCTTTGACAAAGGTGCACATTTTTGCAAGCCATTTCTCACCATTTCATGCCTTTTTGCATGTTAATTTCACTCATGTATTCATTTTTATGCACACTTTCCCCTCATATATGCATTTTTGTAAATGTTGTTTAGTTGACGAGCTGCATCCCAAAATTCTAATAAATGCAAATTTCAAAGGATGGTTGTGTTTTGGTTCTAATATTCTTTTGGAAATTGTGAATTTGATAAATTCTGCTAGAAATGTGAACTGAATCAAAATTCTCACCCATCACTAGTATGTATGCAAAAGTCATTGAAAAATGTGAGCTTTTAAAGGAGAAATTTGCACAAACGCTGGAGAATTTTCATGATTTTTTTTTTAAAATTGCAGGTTACTGCAAAAATGTTGAGAAGTTAATTTAAGATTGGAAGAATGACAAACTGGGAGAACGGAAACTGAGATCCTTCCATCCCTACTTCTAGGCCCCTCTATCCCACCCTTGGGACTCTCCCTCGGCTCTGTGGCTTCCTTGGGTTGGTTGGGCTGGCTGGAATATTTTCTTGCACTGTGATAATGCCACTTGGTTGCCTGGATAGATGATGCAGAGGATGGGGTATGGAAATCCCTGACTTTTGTATGACTTTGCACATTAGGAATATAGCAAAGGTAAGAATCGCATTCATTGTTCGGCTCACTTTTGCCTGTGGCCCTACCCACCACTAGCATGTGGCCCTGGAGAGATTGTCCACGAGGGAAAGCGGCCTTTGTGCTTCCTCACCTGTGACTGCTTGCTGACCAGCTCTTACATAATGGTAGTATGAGCAAGAACATATGGGAGATAAGGGACTTTGATTGCCATAAGTTTCAAACTTGGTACTTCAGGAATTCTTTCCGTATCGATTTACCTGAGATTGTTGAACCAATGCACACCTGAAATGGAGCCCATATATGTGTTGCAGAGGATTCTGGAAAATATTCCAGGGTGCACACTGAGTCCACACAGGGTACAGACCAACCCTGTAGGCAGCTCACTGTTGCTCCAAGGGAATTGCCTGATGGTGCACTATAGAATGCACCCACTGATTTCCTGTGGCTGCACAGGAAGACTGATTGAAGTAAGCAAAGTTTTTCTACTACCACTGATTGTGTCACTGAAGGAGCAAAGCTTAATTGGAACCACGGGGTTCTCTGGAACACAGTTTGGAAACTACTGATAATGAATTCAGAAAGCTAGAAGGAAGCTCTTTCTGTATCAATAAAGTTTGAGAGCTTTGTGCGTGTACATATGGGTGTTTTAAGTTTAAGAATTTATCATAGGGTAAGGGAACCACTAAACATGCATATGTTGTTGGGCTTCAGCTCCCATTATCCCTGACCACTGGCCATGCTGACTGGCTGACTGGGAGCTGGAGTCCAGCAACGTCTGGAGTAGGGATGGACAAGTTTGTCAATTTCAATTCTCTCAATTTCTCATTTTTTCTATCTTAAGTTCAGTTCTCCACATTTCTGCAGCAATTTGCAATTTTTAAAAAAACTCTCATGAAAATGTGTGAATTTCTCCTAAAAACACATTTTTGTGTGCAATTTTGACAAATGTAATATTTTTCCAAGCAATTTCCCCCAATGTAATTTTTTTTGTGTTATCTTTACTAATATATGCATTTCTTTGCACTCTTTATCCTAATATATGCACTTTTGTGCACATTGCATGCCTGAAGAACTGCACTGCAAAATGTGGAGAAATGCAAATTTCAAAGGATGGCTGTGTTTTGGTTCATATATCATTTTGAAAACTGCAAATTAGGTGAGTTCGTCTTCAGAGGAGAACTGAATTGAGTTTCTTCCCCCACCCCTAGTCTGGAGAGCCACCAATTCACCACCAATGATCTATAAGCATAGATAGTTCTATCATCACAACTGTTCATTTTAGTTTCATGAAACTTTTTACAGGTACTATTGACGCTGCCTTGGAATACAAAGCTCAAAGAGCAGAAAGACACAACCCAGCATCAAAGAAACCCTCTTCTTCAAAAGATGTAGCTTGCACAAAGCCAAGAAAAGAGCAGCATTATTCACCTCCTTGCACCTTTTCCCGGACAGAAGAAGAGTATTTCTATGAAAAATCTTTAGACAGTTCAAGTGAGTTAAACCCTTCTTTTAATTATAGTTGTTATGTGCCTTCAAGTCAATCATGACCTATGACAACCCTATGAATCAGTGACCTCCAATAGCATCTGTTATAAACCACCCTGTTCAGATCTTGTACGTTCAGGCCTGTGGCTCCCTTTATGGAATCAATCCATCTCTTGTTTGGCCTTCCTCTTTTTCTACTCCCTTCTGTTTTTTCCCAGCATTATTGTCTTTTCTAGTGAATCATGTCTTCTCATTATGTGTCCAAATGTGTATGATAACCTCAGTTTCATCATTTTATCTTCTAATCATAGTTCTGGTTTAATTTGTTCTAACACCCAATTATTTATCTTTTTCGTGGTCCATGATATGCACAAAGCTCTCCTCCAACACCACATTTCAAATGAGTTGATTTTTTTCTTATCCACTTATTTCACTGTCCAACTTTCACATCCATACATAGAGATCGGGAATACCATGGTCTGAATGATCCTGACTGTAGAGTTCAGTGATACATCTTTGCATTTGAGGACCTTTTCTAGTCCTCTCATAGCTGCCCTCCCCAGTCCTAGCCTTCTTCTGATTTCTTGACTATTGTCTCCATTTTGGTTAATGACTGTGCCAAGGTATTGATAATCCTTGCCAAGTTCATCCACAACTAGTGTACAAAGCCCTAAATGGCTCAGGGCCCAGGTGCTTGAAGAAATGGCTCCCACAGTACTAACTAACCTGGGCTTTTAAGATTGGCATGGGAGGCTCTGTTTGTGGTGCTTTTGATGAGTGCAGCCCGTGGGGCTACTACACGAAACAGAGCCTCCTTGGTGGTGGCACCCCAGCTAAGGAGCTCCCTCCCAGTGGAGGTCTAGTTGTCTGCTACACTGGATTCATTCAGGAGTCAGTGAGAAACATCGCCCTTCAGAACATGGTGGAAAGGCTGCTGCTGCTTTTATCACTGATTGTTTTACTTTCTTTTAAATGTGTTTGTGATTTTAGCACTGTGATTTTATTGCTGTTTGTGTGTGGTATTTAGGAAAGTTGTTAGCTACCCTAGGTTCTGTTGTGAAGGAAGGGCAGGAGACAAGAGAAATAAATGCACAATCTTCCCACTGATGCTCAATAGAAAGAAATAAAATGAGAAAAAGTTATTAGGAAGAAGATACTGCTCTTCCATAAAAAAGCTCAACATTGTTTGCAAAAATAAATATAAAAGCAAATAATGAGTAAGATGGTGTGAATGCTTTGAATACTTCCTCTGACATCTGCGAGGTTGTGTTTGGTAGGCTCAAAACAAAAGCAGGGGGATTAAATCAGTTTATGGCCTAATTCTCCACTTTCTTATTAGGCTAAAGACAATGCTTAAGAGTTCTGTAAGATGTAACCTCATTTATAAAAATGTATTTATTACCCATCAGCCTTTCTTTCACAGACCTTGGCTGTACTAGATGTTACACGCTGGTCAAGGGCTGCATCTAGTGAAGGTTGCGTCTTCTGGAATAGTCGGAATAGTACTAGCACTTTGCTGAAAGTTTCTCCTGCATTTTTTTCTAGCCATTCTCCATCAATGAATGAGAAAATTTTGGTGAAATGCTCCTGGATGAGGTGCAAGGTTATTGTTGACCTTACTTTACTTATAAGGTAGCTGAGCGGTGCTTTTGAGTGTCTCCCGTGCTAAGCTATATAAATGTAAGGTATATCTTTAAAGCAGTAATATATCACTTTCAGTCATGGCTTACCCCAAAGAATCCTGGGAACTGAAGTCTGTTAAGAATCCTGGGAGTTAGGAGACCCCTATTCCCTTTGCAGAGCTGCAATTCCCAGATTTCCCTGGGAAGAGGGATTGCTTTTGAAATCGCTCTGAGAATTGTAGCTCTGTGAGGGGAATAGGAGTCTCCTAAGAGCATGCTTAACACATTACAGTTCCCAGGATTGTCTGGGGAAGGCATGACTGATTAAAGTGTTATGATACTGCTTTAGATGTACAGTGCAGATGGGGCCCATCGGTCAGTGGGTAGAGCATGTGTTGTGCATGCAGAAGGTCCCAAATTCAACCCCTAGCATCTCTAGGTAAAAGGATCAGGCATCAGGTGATAGGGAAGACCTCTCTGCCTGAGACCCTGGAGTGCGGCTGTCAGTCAAAGTAGATAATATAGGAGTAGACAGACAAATGGTTTGACCTGGTAAAAGGCAGCTTCATTTTAGCAGGAAGATTAGCGGGAAGCCAGTCATTTTCATGATTATTCTGGACTGCTTTTAATGGTTTTTAAAAATGTTTTTATGCTGTTCACTGTCCTGATATTTTATGAGAGGGTGGTATATATAAACAAACTTATAATAAGAGATTGCCATTCTTGCAATAACTATTTCTCTCTTGTTTGTCTGTGTTGTAAATAGAACCTTTTACAGGGAGACATGACCTTTGCCCAGTGATCACGCTGTCCATGTGCTTGATCATTTCTCTTTGCATAAGGTAAGTTGAAAGTATTTATATATAACAATGCTTCCATTTATAGAGCATGCAAATAGTTTTTCAAAGAAGACATAGGCCATGCTCCTGCAAATGTGACCAGCTACTGGAGCCCGAAGGGGCTTTGGATTCTATTAAATGGCAAACTCAGGTCAGTTTCAATAGGAGTCTATGAAACGACATTGGGGTTAGTTATTCTTTTCTTTTCTTTTTTTTAAAATCACAAATATGCTGAGATGCTGTGAGATGACTGCCCACCATGTATTTAGCCATTTAACAGGGAACTGAACTTCAAGGAGAGTTTGGCGAAAGCTATTCTGATGTCCATTTTTAAACTAATGACCAGTGTGAATTTCATGGGAATGTTTGGAGAATGCCAAGTCTGAGGCTTTGTACACACCATACATTGAAAATACCCCCCAAAAAAGAATCCTGGGAACTGTAGTTTGTTAAGGTTGCTGAGACTTATAGCTCATTTCCCAGGATTCTTGAGGGGGGGGATGTACTTTAAACATATGTGTGTTCAGAGCCTCAATGTTATATTGGTGCCTGATGTAAAAAGCCACGAGCTCAGCCTAGCTTTGTTGACAGGCTTGAGTTCCTGACTGAGATAGTAACCAGGAAACCCCTAGGCTGAGGGAGAGAGAGAGAATGGTTTAAAAATATGTGACTGGAGGATGAACAACACACATTTATGTCAGTACCCCTCACAGGCCTACAATTCCCTTAACAAACTACAGCTCCCAGGATTCTTTGGGGGATATGTGTGTGGTCTGGTGTGTACACAGCCACATCCTCACCCCACTCAATGGTGCCAAACTACAAGTGATGTAAGAGATCTGTGATCAATCTTTCAGCATTGTTGTTCCACCCACCCCCACCTCCACCCAGCTGAAATACAATCTCAGGAGGCACTGTATCAATCACAGGTGTGGCATAGAGTGTAGAGGTGCTTAACCTTTCCCCATTGGCCCATTGTTCTGCTTTCTTACCCATGCACAAAATAAGTCAATGCATAAGGATTAGGGGGAATGAAATATGGGATCAATACATCAATACCTCTTAGCACAGCTTCACAATAGATTGACCCTGTGCTGGTTACGATTTGTGCCATTCTTCCTTGTGGATGACAGCAAGGAAATGTAGAGTAGACACACATTTCTGTGCGATTGCAACAGGTGCCATGTCAGTTGCAGTTGGCATCAAATGGAACTGGATGAGTGGGTTAAAGAGATGTGTTTGAAGATGCACCTGTTTTACACAGGCATTCACTTGATCTCTTGACCCAAGTCTCCTGCTTTAATTACTGTGCTGTTTTAAAAGGATTGTTTTATTGTATATTTTAATCATGGATGTTTTTATTTTCTAATGAGATGTTTTGCATTTTAATTATGGCATATTTTTAATCTGTTTTTTTTTTACCAGTGTTCTGCAACTGATTTTTTATGTTTTGTAAACCACTTAAAAACCATCTGGGCAT